>NC_041394.2:79698758-80298758 GCF_900747795.2 Erpetoichthys calabaricus
CACTGCACTCGCTTACGGGAATCGAACCTCGGATGTCAGCGCTAGAGGCGAAGCCCCTAACATTGCGGCACGACGTGTGGTTCGTTTATTTGACAGCATGTAGATCGGGGTAATTACATTCACGGCATTCGTAGTCTGAATCACAATCTGATTGTATGGGTGGTTACCTACCAGGTAACGCTTATGGTTGGCCAGCAAGTCAGCTAACATCAGCCACGGTGCCTTCAGTTGTGAGTAGCAGATCATAGAATGGTTGAAAATAGTTTACTGTCAAATAATGCGAAGAGTACGTGACACGTGTTTTGCCCTAATTCTTGGCTCATCAGGCGTACACACTCACTGCACTCCCTTACAGGAATCGAAGCTCGGACGTCAGCGCTAGAGGGGCTTCACAGCGGTGAAGTATTGCTTTTAAATTTTAATTAAGAAGAAAAGAAAACCTTTTTAAATTGAGGGAAAATATACCAATAACAATTTGTTAAGGATCTGTTTTTTTGTGAAGCTGCCTTTACATAGCCTGTCCGCTGTTTTATAAACGAACGCCATATAAGGCCGTCCTTTCTCCTTCACAGTCAGTTCACGTGATTACGTGGGAGGCGTGATGACGCGATACGCAACCCCGCCTCCCATGGCTAGCAAGCTGCAGTCCATTACTGTATATGGACAAAAAAGAGGTTCCAGTTATGACCGTTACGCTTTGAATTTCGAAATGAAATCTGCCTAACTTTTGTAAGTAAGCTGTAAGGAATGAGCCTGCCAAATTTCAGCCTTCCACCTACACGGGAAGTTGGAGAATTAGTGATGAGTGAGTGAGTGAGGGCTTTGCCTTTTTATTAGTATAGATTAGTGCAGTGGTTAGCGGTGCTGCTTCACGGATTTAACGATCTGGGCTTGAATGCATAGCTTGGTTTTATAAACTTGCCAATATCCATTTCTGTGGACTGTAACTGTGTGAGGAAAACATCAGACTGTTCAGTGATATGTCCTGTTTCCAGAAAGTGATGTACAGTAGCACACGGTGGCATTTGGTGCTCATCTGAATATATGAGGAGCACACGCAGTATTGGCCGGTGCGACCTTAAAGCACCTGGCGCACAGGCTATGTGGTAAGTGGTGGGCACGAAATATATACATGGTGGGCATGAGATAGTAAGTTGTACGCTCTAAATTGTTTCCCAGGAAGAAAAAAACACCATATCTCCTCAGGTGCTCCGTACGAGTGTGCAGACGAATATCTGTAAACATAAAGCACGTACCCAAACCCTTTATCCCTACCCCCCCATGTGAACATTTTATTAGAATTGTTTCTTATAATTATGACAAGAATTATTATTTTCTTTATGGCAAATGTATGGATGAATATGTTTTACATGTTTTATTAATTTAAAAAATATCAGTAATTGGGATTTTATTTATTTTAATATTTGTTTTAATTATCAGTAAACCATAAGCCTACAGAATTGCATTTTGTTAATAAAAAAAATGAACAGTTAACACCGGTGGTCTGCAGATTATTTATAAGAATATCACTTTAATATTGAACATATGGTCCCAATATGGTTAGTTTTGCAGGAGCTTTGTGGTGTTTAAAAAAAAAAAAAAAAGCCATTTGTAATCATCCAGTTCTAGTAACATGAAATCAGTATCAGCCCTAAAAAATGTGATCACAGCAACCCTAGTTTGAGGTTGCTTTGCTGCTTCAGGGTCTGGGCAGCTTGCATTTGTCAAGTTAACTTTTGTTCTTCTTCATATCAAAGTGTGTCTGAAAGTTGAACCTGTAATGGATCTTTCAACACAATAATAATTTGACGCATACTAGAAAATTCACCAAGGGATAACTCAAAAAGAAGTGGAGGGATATGGACTGGCGAAAAGATTTGAAACAGGAAATGCATGCAGGAAAACCCACAAACATCTTGCAACTGAAGGAATGTTCCAGTGTTTTTAAAGACAAGTTTGAGGGTCAATAGCTTGTGTGATAGGTGCCTCAACAGCTTCAGAGTACAAACTGAGACACGTTTTTTTGACCACTGTTAAGCTGTGGTGCTGTAAGGCGCCTATCACACAAGCTGGTGACCCTCAGAAACTTGTCTTCTGATTAGGCTGTAAATTTGGGTCTGCCAGATCTCTTCCTGTCAGATTTTCTTCCAGTTTCCAATTGCCTTTGGATTGTCTAGGACATTGTACTCTCTGACACTTTGATTTTTTTTCTTTTCAATTTCTCTAAATGAAATGCTTACACTTATAAGAGTAATAATGATCTGTCTCATTTAATTTAATTTTTATTATTGCTGGAATTTACAACTTTCTATAGTGTAATATTGTCCACACAGTACTTCAGAGGGTGTAGTAACACAGTCTGTTCCAGTTCTGCTTTAAGACAGACAAGGGGTTTTTAAAGTAATTAACAGAAGTTGGGACACCTGTGCAAACTGTTTGCCTCAACTTGCAAGGCTTAATTTTCTTTAATTGCTGCAGATCATCTGTAGGTTGTAACGTATTGGTTGTACCCTGAAGAAGACCCATTTGTAATATTCTGATATTTCCTTTTTTAGTTTTTGCTAGCCTGAACTTAAAATTTAAACCTCCAGCAGTTTACTGCTTACCTTTTCTCCGTTTTAGGTCATTTGTTTCATTTCAGCTGATTAATTTTGAAGAAAAACTTGAAAAACTGAGGTGTTGTAAAACTTTTTACCAGTTGTGTGTGTGTGTATTTGTGTGTATATAGATAAAGATATAGATATAGCGATATAGATAGATAGATGTGTGTGTAAAATACAGTTAAATTAATTTGGAATGAATTAACATGTTTATTCAGCTTAAAGCCTGTTCTCTAAGAGAGAGCAGGCGGTGAAGTGTGTATTATTTTTAAATGGAAAATTAGAGATCAGTAAGACATGGATTTAATTTATTTGCCTTAAACAAATGGCTATCCATTTTTATGTTTTTCTCATTATTCATTAATTGGCAGTTGCAAAGAGAGTTTTAATTGTACATTTTTTTTTAAAGTTAGTGTTTTACAAGCAACAAGGTAAATAAATGCTAGAAAAAAATTCCTTAATAAATTAATCTTCCTGTACACTTGTTCTCTGACATTAGATAAATTAACAGTGTAGTATTGTATATATGTATAGTTTTTCTTCCATATTTTGGCATTTAAGTTGCTGCTGTTAGAGAAGCCAAAAAAGCTTCCTCATTCGTTGCCAGTTAATGTGAAAGTTATGCATTTCAGTGATGTATCATTTGTTTTTGACTTTTTCATTTCTTGCCCAATTGTGTTGTTTCACAAAAGGTGCCTCCACTCCTTTCAAATGTGGTGTCTAGCTACAGGGAGTGGCACTCTCCAATGTGCTTTACTGCAAATGATTGTTCTTTGAACTATAGTTTCTGTCCTGTCCTAACCTTTAATTATGGTTCTTTTTTAATCATCCTTTAACAATGCAGACGTTTGCTCTTTCAGGTATTGAGAAAGTACTACTTGCTTTAAAAAAGATTAAAAACATGCAATAGTTTGTTACTTGTATTCTTAATGTTTTGTTTGAGTAAGTAATAAATGTGAAATAGTGTCCCTCCATATTTTTTACTGAAAACTTGTTATCTAATGAATATATTAAATAAATGGTTATTTTGATGCAATGTGTTATTAGCAAAATAATGTTAGTATAAAATTGGAAAGGTAAAAGTATAATAATTAAGTTTATGTATTCAGCTTTTTATTTATTCAAAAGCCATTAAAAAAACAGCAGTAGCCCTGGCCTTTATGGAAGCTCTCAGGAGTTCTCAGCTTGCATAAGATGATTAATTGCTAGATGGATGTACTGTTTCTCTCTGCTTCAGAGAGACTGTAGAGTACAAGTGCCAACATTTTCACTCTGATGAAATTGTTCCAAAGTAGGTAAAACCAATATAAGCAAAAAATCAGTGTGTAAAACTGGAATATAGTCATGGCACATAAAATTTTGGAATTGGTGTGTTTTTTGTTTTGTATTGTTGTTCGTCAGTAATTAACAATAGGAATAATTGTCAGTTTTTTCTCATGCCCTTGTACATTTTTCAGCGTCCTTATGGTAAATGACAAGCTGAAACTTGGACTATGGAACTGGAGGTGTTATATTGTTTAATTTTTGTAAATATTTGATTACATCCAAAATAAAAGAAAATATAGATGTTTCTATATATGAAATATATTTGTGCATTTCAAAAGGGGACAGGAACCTGGGTTTTAATAGAAGGTGGAATAGGGACAATTTGTACTTTATTAAAAGAACCTATAAAATGGTCATGAGAAGCATTAGGTAGAGGAATTTGTAAGTTAGAAGTTTACAAAGTGTCTCAGATGCAATTACTCAGTAATCTATTTGAAAGGCCATGAGGATAGTTTTCTGAAACTACCAAGTAACAATGCATGGCTCCCAAGAATGTATTTCCAACTGATAGGTGAAAAGCTGGAAATTCAAGCTTGCCTTTTCAGCTTTTCTATACTGTGTGATCTGTACTTTTCTTGTTCACTTACGTATTATTCTTTATAATACCTGTCTCAACAGTCCCCATCCCTTTTAAAAAATTGTGCTGTTGGCATGTTTTTATCTGATAAATACTTCCTCTTCCTTTCTGTTTGTGCACTTAAACAACATTATTGAACTCTTTTTAATCACTCAGTCCTGTTAATGTGTTCATTGTCCTCCAAGAGGATTGATGATATTCTAGCAATATGATGTATTGCTGCATTTTCTACCATTTTTTTAATATTTCCAGCAGTTTTCGATGAAATATGGTTCATTTCAAGTTTTTTATTTACAGTGTGCCTTAAATTGGATTTTTGCTTTTAAGAGCTTTGAGAAATGAAATATGGCAACATTAAGAATATATTCAGTGCTTGAAAGTGAATTAAATAATAATTTCAAATTCTCTTTTCAGCAGCCACTATGGGATTTATCAGAATGTTTTTGGACTTTCTGAAAAAAAATCAGTAATTAAATTAAAATACTGAAAAAATTGAAGTTGAGTATCGTTTCTGTACAGATGCCTGTTTGTAGCACAGGTTTGTTTTCACTGAGAGCCTATTTCAGAATTACACCGTTAAGGTCCTGGAGGTTCACAGTGACTGCAGGTTTTTGTTCCAGTCAGTTTCATAATGAAACTGGGTATTTAATTATTTGGTTTGCTAGTGCATTCATTCTTCTAAGACAAAAATTGTGTATTTTTTGCGTTTTGAGAACTTTATCGATATGTTTTATGGTCCTTTCTCTTTCATTTATTTCAAAACATTTGATGATGCATTTACACAGGTCTAAATAGAAGCTAGTAGTGGAGAGCTGATGGTTCTTATGTCATTTGTACCTTATTATTAACTGGTTGGTTTAGAAAATGGGCATCAATTGAAAGTTAAATGTAGGGGTTTAAAACTAAAATAGGCATTTAAGAGTTCTGTGTTGTAACAAGCAAGTTAACTAAAACTAAACCTAGGAAAATAATGTTTTATTAGTTAAATAAATGGGTTGTAATTTAAAAAAAGAAAAAAAAAAAAAAACCTTTTAAGTGAAAATCTGCAGACACTTCTGGCCTATATGAAACCGTGGGTGCAAGGCAGAAATAAATTCTCCATGTCATTTAAAAAAAGAAAAATTTTGGACTGTAAAATAAAAGCTGGGAGTTCTAGTGGAAATCTGGACACAACTACTAAACTCTGCTATAACATTTTTAATTCCATGAAAAACTGCATAAATTTTTCAAACTGCATCATATTTTTTGAATGCTCAATACAGAAGATATATATGTATTATTTTCTAAATTATTTGAAAGCATGTTCCCCCATTTTAAAATAGTTCACTAAAGATGCCTATCTGTTGTTTATTTCTTTTTCACAATTTTTTTAAATCTCACAAATTGAGTACATAGAATCCATTTTAATTATCAAATATTTTAAGCTATGCTGTGAGAGACTGGCATTCAGACTAGGGTTGGTCCTGCTTTGTGTTCAGTACTACTTGAATACTTGTATATAGTGTAATTAGAAAGCAATACTTTTCCTTATACTGTAGCTTAACACATTTATTTTCTAGATCACTTTTCCAAAAAGTTTGAATGTTTCATTTCTCCTGATTTTTATTTTTTAAACAGCAGTGGCCTAAATATGTCATTGCAATTAACTAGTACATACTGCCCTAATGTTGTGGATGAGTTGCGTTTCTGATGGTTGTTTGTAACCTGATTTTTGTATATAAATCTGACCTCACATTATAATAAGTGCAAAAATGTGCAAAAATTAATTACCCTAAGTTCTTGTCTATAAGCCGGACTCTTGTATTAGCCGGAGACCAAAAATCATACGAATTTTTAAAATAAAATCGTATCATAGATAAGCCGGACTCATGGATAAGCCGAACGTACTATAACCTATAACTAATAGAAGGGAGGGAGGTCAGTGGTCTCACTCGCGCCCATTTAATTTCTTTAAGGGGGGAGAGAGTGTGAGATATTGCCGTCTCTCTCACTCCCCGCATGGCGCGGTTGGAGCGGCCGGAGCGCGTTCTTTCTGCTCTGGGCGTCGCCGAGTCAACACGAGCGCGTAGCGGTCATTTAAATTGTGATTTTATATGTAAGCATATTTAAATATATATCGCGGATTTCTGCGGACAATGGGTCTTTTAATTTCTGGTACATGCTTCCTCAGTTGGTTTGCCCAGTTGATTTCATACAAGGGACGCTATTGGCAGATGGCTGAGAAGCTACCCGGCTTACTGTTCTCTCTCTCTTGCGCTGACTATCTGTGATCCTGACGTATGGGGATTGAGCAGGGGGGCTGTTTGCACACCTAGACGATACGGACGCTCGTCTAAAAATGCTGAAAGATTATCTTCACGTTGCTATCTTTTGTAAAGCTGATTCCTGAAAAGACATGCTGCACAGTGCTTCGCATACTTAAAAGCTTGAAGGGCACGTATTGATTTTTGACTGAAAAACAAACTCTCCCTCTCTCTCTCTTTGTCTGCTCCTGACGGAGGGGGTGTGAGCTGCCGCCTTCAACAGCTTTGTGCCGCGGTGCTTCGCATACTTAAAAGCCAAACAGACATATTGATTTGTTTGCTTCACTCCTTTGAAGAGGAAGATATGTTTGCATTCTTTTAATTGTGAGACGGAACTGTCATCTCTGTCTTGTCATGGAGCACAGTTTAAACTTTTGAAAAAGAGACAAATGTTTGTTTGCAGTGTTTGAATAACGTTCCTGTCTCTCTACAACCTCCTGTGTTTCTGCGCAAATCTGTGACCCAAGCATGACAATATAAAAATAACCATATAAACATATGGTTTCTACTTCGCGGATTTTCTTATTTCGCGGGTGGCTCTGGAACGCAACCCCCGCGATGGATGTATAAGCCGGACTTATGTATAAGCCGATATTCTATTTTTTCATTTTCACAACTTTTTTCCTTAGATAAGCCGCGGCTTATTGACAAGAACTTAGGGTACCATTATGTATAGTCCAGTATGTTGACCTTGTGTTTAAACATCCTGCATTTTTTAATAATGCCGTAATACCTCATAGCTGTTGAAAAGACATAATTATGGCGCTAAAAGCCACCAGTAATTGCCAATTGATACCTCAGCAAAGATTCCATTTTTGCTGAGGGATATCTGTGTATGTAACTTTCTCCTCCCATGTGCTGTACTTCCTGACATGGCATGGCTGGAACTTACACTTGGGATGCTAGGAAGTACAAACGACAGTTACTTACTCTTCCTTACCTAAATGAATAACTGCTTTCTGAGCTTGTTGCTCATCTCTACATGTTGCCAGCTACGTTTAGTGACACATGCTGTCTTTGGTGAGGTATGGTAGAGTACTGTGACTGTACTACAGGAGGTGACACAGCTGGGGTGTGTATTTAGAAAGCTGGGAATTGTCAAGCAATGGGAATATTCACTTTTTTAATGAATTTATTTTTATATATTCTTGTTTCTAGAATCTGATTTTATAGACTCGCTAATGTTATACATGTTAAATGATTTATCTTAGCTATAGTTTTTTTTTGTTCATATATAGTTTTTATCAAAGTAGACAGTGTTAAAAAGAGAAAAGACAGTGTGTGTGTGTGTGCTTATCCATTGTCTACATTTTCTTGAATATTTATACTTTTTAAATCATTTCGCATGTCCTCTTTTTGTGGATGCAATTCATATATAAAATGTATGACATATATAAAATTTACAGTACAGTTAGTTTTTGTTGGATTTCCAGGAACTAGTAGTAGGAATTGTTGTTGTATTGTCATACTTGGAAAGTACTGTGTAGTTGTTAGTGATGTGTCTGGCCAACATGGAACATGTCGTCACTTTCTATCACCCTCACAAATTGTAAACACAACAATCAGCTTACCTAATTGTACGCCTGTTCTACAAGTTTCATTCACATTCATAGAAGGCCATTAAAAATATCTCTATATATAAAATCCCTGCGTGCGTCCAGGTGTCCGTGTGTGGATACGCGATATTACTGTCAGAGAAAGTTAGAGGCGTTTTACGGAAATACAAACCAGTATTACTGTGAGAGGAAATTAAAGGTACACAATACAGTGATGCATATTACAGCCACATACAAGCCAGTATTACTGTCAGAGGAGATTAAAGGCATATTACCGACGCACACGCCTGTATTACTGCCAGAGAAAATTAAAGGTATATTACGGACGTACAAGCCAGCAGACGTACAAGACGGTATCCTTCAATAAGGGCGCGCACAGGCATCCTTCAATAAGGGCGCGCACAAAAAGGCGAGCCTCAAAAGGGTGACCTCAATTGGGCGCAGCGAATAAAGGCGCGCATAAATAAAGATCTGCACCTTTGTTGCTCTTCACATATTCCACAACCATTTGAACTAAATTATCTACGAACGCCTTTATTCGCCGCGCTCAATTGAGGTCGTCCTTTTGAAGCTCGCCTTTTTGTGCGCACCCTTATTGAATAGAGCCGTACAAGACAGTATTACTGTCACAGAAAATTAAAGACACACAATACATGGCGGCAGCCCACGAAGAACGGTCAGCTCAGCAAGTAAACATCAACAAAAGAAAGGCTGAAAGAAAGAAAAATACGACCAACAAAAAGAATGAGGTCAAAGTCCCTTGCCATTTAATATAGACTGTTCCTACTAATGTTTATGCACTACTGTTCTAGCGCCCGTTATTGTAATGGGCTAAATGACTAGTATATATATAATTCACAAAGTCCATGGCAAGCAAGACGCACGCAAGACAGCCATGCCCGCCAACTCACAGAGCCCCGCCCACCAACAATTCACTAAGCAGCTGACCATGGCACATGCACGTCAGAGCCCCGCCCACCAACAATTCGCGCAAGAGCGAAAGCATTTGCCAACAATGTTTTCATTAATCAAGAACGAAAGTCGGAGGTTCGAAGACGATCACCAGGTGTGGAGCCTTTGGCTGAATTCGATTCAACACGGGAAACCTCACCCGGCCCGGACAAACAGAACAATGAAAAGTCAACGTGGCTCAGAGGTGCATGTGGACTGTAGCAGATGCGAAACCGACTGAGGTGGTGTGTGGAAAATGAATAGTCACCGTGGCTCACAAGTGCATGTGGACTGTACACAGACAAAACCAATTCAGGTGAGGAGTTGGGGGCGGGCACATGAGCAGGCAGTGCGTACTGAACGATGACTAAGAGATGACTGTTCACCTACCAATACATCGTCCTCACTAGGCATCCTTCCCCTCACACCCCGTTCCGCCCTCTGTGCACGACTGCCATCCAGCCCTGTCCCTCGCTCTGGGAGGTGGGAGCACGGCGGCGGTCCTCCAGTTTTCAGTCACGAACAATTGTATGTTGCTCTCTCCAGAGTTCCCTTACAGTCGTATCCTCAAACCCACCCCATAAGAAGAAGCATGTTTGTCGCGGATGTGAATCACTGTATGCAGCGTGTAAAACTGTTTGTTTGTTGCTGATGTGAATCGCTTTATGTGGCATGTAAAACAGTTTGCGAGGGGTATCCCATGGTCTTGCAGTTGGTGGGCGGGTCTCTGTTAGTTGCTCTTGCGAGCGGGCACATGACCAGGCAGTGTGTATGCTTCGAGAGCAAGGGTGGACGCGACAGGACCATCTAAGAAGAATCATATTTGTCGCGGATGTGAATCGTTGTATGCAGCATGTAAAACAGTTTGCGAGGGGTATCCCATGGTCTTAGCAGTTTCTATGCTTCGATGTGAATCACTGTATGCAGCATGTAAAACGCTGTATTGTATGTTGCCCTCTCCAGAGTTCCATCTTTTCATTCACCTACAGTCGTATCCTCAAAACCAACCCCATTTGGACAACTGTGTCTTTCAGGAAGTGTTCAAGTGTTCACCCATCAATACATAATTATGCGGCATATGCTACGCCGCGGGTTGGCTAGTTGATTTTATTTTTACTGATCTATTTCTTTATTGTTTAGGAGGTGTCTTTAGGGTCTTGCACAGTTAAACTCCAGGTTATTAACCAAATATAGCTGTCTGGCAGAGACACCCAGGACCATATATATATATATATATATATATATATATATATATATATATATATATACAGTATAGCTGATTTTTGGACAATGCTCATTTTACCATTCAGACAGTGGAACAAATCTGGTCTAGAGCCTCAAAATGTTCCCACTGTGTTTCGTGGTGTGTATGAAATTCTTTCCTTTGTATACATTGGTCCAGTCAAATTTCTAGCTAAATAGTATATTTAACTTTCTATTCATTTTGGTTTTTCATCCATTGTCTGACTGATAAAGCAGTTTCACCTCTTTAGGTTTACTTGTTCTTTGCCTATTTTTATATATTTTGTTGAGAGAGGAAGTCCCAGATATATCCCATTGAAGATTATGTGTATGATTAAAAAAATCATGTATTTCAATAATTATAACTGTAAATTTGAAAAATGTATTATTAATTTTAAAACTTCTTTGCTTTGTGTTCGTTTTGACCAGGGTACACATATTTTTAATATACCTATATTTGTAAATGAAGTAACAGAAATATTGTTGGAAGCTTTCTGTCTACAGTCTTGTACTGCAGTTTTTGTAAGTTGTAGAATATCTGAAATGCAGCTTTTATGTGTTTTTTTTTTTTTTCTTCCTGATGTAAGGGAAGATATGATATGGAGGATGAAATTCTTTATAATTGTTGTAGCTGCAGCAAAATGAGAGTTTGTGGGGGAAACATTATATAACCAAACTGAATGAGTCACATTTAAATCTGTAAGATAAAGAATGTAAATATTTTTAGAGAAAGCAAATGTTAGTCCTTAAATGCTATTTTTAAGCAGCATGTCTTGGTTCAGCAGAAGAAAATCACAGGTTTGCTGATACACACCAAATGAAAGCATCTTGGTTATGTGAATTTAGATGGTACTAAAACCTTATTTTTGATATAGTTTAAGTTGAATCCAATTCAGTTTGTAAATCTCATTAGCCATCACAAACAGTTGTCTTGGAGCACTGCACACACACATTGTTAACTTCCAAAGTAACACAGGCACTATTACTGAAAATTACTTTGTGTTTTTACCCATTCATGCAAATACAGAATTATAAGGAACTGCAGCCCATTCAGGCAGTATTTGGTACAAGGCAAGAGCTGACCCCAATTGGGAGACTCATGCATTATAGGACACTTACAGTTTAAAACAGTAAATGGATCTAATCTGTATGACTTCTTTGGGATACTTAAGTAAACCTGAATATCCCTTAGAAGCCAATGCATTTTCAGTGAAAGAGGGATCAGGACTTGTGAGAAAATTGACAGAGAACATTCCGAAGCTGAAGCTGTAGCAGACGATAAAGTTGAACATGATGACAGAAGAACTTTTGCCGAAAAAAGGAGCCGCGTCTGTTGTCTGGAGATTTTGGTTTTAAAAGGTCAGATGCGGACCAAACAACTATTTACTGCAAATGCTGTCGAGCTAAAGTTGTGCTGGATGTGGTAACACAAGCAATTTGCTGCACCACCTTAGCCGCAAACATGCTTTGGAGTACCATGAGTGTATGGAACTAAGATTGGCACCCTCCACGTCCTCAGGTTAAACTTAAAAAGCTAGAGGACACTGTGGTACTGCCTACAACAAAAAAAGCAAGCGGTGGATCGAGATTACCAGTGCCATTACAATTTATATAGCTAACGTGTCAGTGGACAGAGATTGTTGACATTAACAGAAAGTGTAGGTGCTTTACAAAAATATTTATCTCTCTATTCCTTTTCTAAGATATGTTCAGTGCAATACAGCTTTTGACAAGCACATCTGGATATTTTACTAAGTGTAAATGCCTCTTTGGATGGTTGAAAATATGTTGTCAAAATTGTAGTTTAAGTTGTTTGCAAAATTTGTTCAATAAAATGGTTCTATATTTTGACTGCAACTGTAATGCAATGTGATTCCTTCTCTTCATTAGTGCCACCCCCTTGAAAACTATCACTTTATGGGGCCATGCAAATCTGTATTAATACTTGTGTGCACATTAAAAAATTTTTTGTACAATGTACAATTCTCACGACAGTGGAATAGGTTATTCTTAGCCAGTCTACTGCAGTAATTGCAGTGGAAAATGTGGTTAATATCCACTCAAGCATGGGGGAAAAAATATCGTTGAATACCGTGAAACTGGTATAATTTTGAAAAATACCATGATATAGAATTTTGGTCATACCGCCCAGCCCTAATATTCGTTGAATGCTGCAACCGGCTATAGTCGTGTCTCAGTGTAATTTGCCAGCATGCAGGGGGTGGGTATATTCGGCGACGTACATTCATTGAGCCCCTCAACCGCTATGTTTGCTTCACATAGCAATTTGCTAGCACGCCGGAGCTGAGCAGTCAGTGCCATATATTCGTTGAGTAGCCAGCTCACGAGCACTGCCGGCGCCAGCAGAACTGCAGCACCACTATCTCTGGGATTCGGGATTCAGCCACTGCACTAGACAAGCCTGCAATCATCAGCGTTTACCTCTGTGTGTTTGCATGTAGCCAGTTCAAGCGCAGTTGGCTTGGTGATTTACTGAATGTCATCAATGGCTTCAGTTGCACCTTGAACATATTTTAATAGATTATTTCAGTAGTTTGTATAGTTCATTTGCAGTGTGTAAAATGATCAGTGTTGCAGTAAGTGTGATGCTGTTTGCATGAAAATAAGTGTGTTCCATTAAAATTTCACATTTTCTTTGTGAATTGTGACATTTACATAAAAAGCGCAGCTAAAAAGTATTTGGTGTCCAGGGGTGCATTAACCTCCAAGTATGTGTCAGTTTAAGGGTTAACTGTCATTGTCGAAATGTTGATATACACATTATAGTACAAACATCAACGTTAACACTTGACACTAACTTTACTCGCTAAAACTTACCTCTCAAGAGACGGTGCATCGCGGTGGTGCTGCCATGAAAAGAAAGCTCCACTTTACATAATGTGCATTCAGCTTTTTTTTCTTTTTCGGTGATGTGCTCCCAGACTTCAGAAAGTTTCTGTCTCAATTTTTTCCATCTCCTTCCCCCTCTTCTATCCGACTCGCCATTGCAACCACGTTTATTTTCCTCTACATTCTTCTTCTCCTCAGACGTTCTTCTTCGATGGTAGGACTGTGTGCAGTCATAACAGACAATACTGCCCCCAGACATTCATGTAGTGCATTGCAGTTACAAAAACCAATGTGGTTATTTGTGACTGGAGCCTCTATTGAAGGTTCTGTTTATGACGCATCGACAATAAAAAAATCCGAGTCGCCGATTTTTTGTAGTCGATACCATTGACTAATCGTTGCAGCCCTATAATACAGTGTGTGTGTGTGAGCAGTGTGTAATTGTTGAAATAAAAAATGTTACATCGCTGCTAACGTGTACTGTGTAGTTAGTCATACCCATGGTTGTGTCTGTACTGAACATGTACAAATCTTTTTTCTTGCCATTATTCCCTAAACACTACAGTATATTGTAACAACTATTTAAATAGCATTTACATTGTGTTAGGTACAGTATTGTAAGTAGTCTACAGATGATTTAAAGTTTACAGGAATATGTGTGTAGGTTACATGCAAATACTGCACTGTTTTATTCTCTTTTATATAAAGGACTTTGGTATCTAAAGGAAATCCTGGGACCAAACCCCTGCAGATACAGATGGCCGACTGTACAGTGAAATTCTAAATTGCTTAAATGCGAATTAATTTACCACTCTCTGGCATATTAATCAATAAGTAGCACTACATTACTTTCAAACATCAGTCTTGCATACCTTAAACAACCTACCTGTTTTTGCATATATACTTATATATTGGTTCTTGAATTGATAGTCCCACCATTTTACAACTGCAACTAAAGTTTTATCTTCCTCTAAGCAGACCCGTATTTTTGTCTGCATTAAATTGTATACCCAAGGATTTATTCAGTCTTGAATTTGCTCAAGGTTTAAGGTCACTAAATATATGTTTAGTAGGGATGAGACAAAATTTCATTGTATTGAATTTTACAGTACAAAATACTGCCAATATGAAATATGTCCTTATATTATGTAGTGTGTGAAATTACCATATGTCTGAAGTGCAAATGAAAACCGCATAGGATTTAAAAATCTTACTTGAAAAACTAGAACTAAGTTTAGATAATAACAAGTTGCACTTTGGCAAAACTGTCATTCACTGCCAGCATAATGGTGTGAAGCTGAAAGCTGTCTGTGCACAATATAGACATCATTAGACATTACCCAGATGAGTTGTTTCCTAAATGCACCACTGCATCCACAGGTTTGTTTTCAAATCAGACTCTGTTGGGACTGCTGAAGTGCAAAACTGCCATTGTATTGGAACAGTTCTCATTACAGTATATACAAAATGCATTTACTGTAGTTTGCGGGAGATGTGGATGTGAAACTGAGTGCTCAAGACATTGGTTTACCTTTCATTGATACTGATGCTTGCTTTTTTGGTCAAATCATATTTTTGCCCCAGCCATGTCTGTACCTAGTGATATTGTCTTTCAACTGCAGGGGATGTTGTCACACAGTGAAGTCTCGGCTGCATGCACAATGTTGACATTTATAAGGAAATATTAAATTCTCTTAATAGATCCTGTCAGGACCCACAGCTAACCAGTCAGTAAAGCATTAATGAAAAAAAAAATAAAATGACAGCCGTTGTTGATGCAAAGTTTGATCTTAACTCAGAAAACAAAAACATGAATTTAAATTTGGGTGATTTTACACTGCAGTAACTTTGTGTAGTAGGTTTATACAGTCATTATTGTTGCGTACAAACTACAGTGAAATTCTTACATGTGCTAATCAACATGAAACACATCTAATGTTACTGCAGTGTAAACATTTTTTGTTAATTTTTTTAATAAAAATGAAAAGCTTTAAAGTATATTAAAACTTGGGTATTTGTGCACTGATTTCAATTTATCTTTCAAATATTTTGATTGATGAATGTTTAACAATAAGTAAACCTAAAATACAGTACATTTCTTTAATGTAAATTTCATATTGTTGAAATATCGTATTGTTAAGCCTGAATTGCAATTTGAATTATGTTGTGAGAAAAGTGTATTCTCTCATTTCTGACATTTAGGCATGCCTCACATTTTGCTTTATTGAGTAAAACTGAACTTCCTTAATCTAAGTTGCTTGATTCTAAAGAAATCTTTGTGAACTAGGGCATCAAAGATTTTCTTTGATTTCAGTTTCAACTAATGTACACACACTGTCCAGTTTATCCAGCATCTCCTCCTCCACCCCATTATTATTATTAGTGTTTAGCAGTGCAGTTTAACCCACTCCGATTTTAAGGAGGTGAGTAACAGTGTGAGTCATTTCCTGGCAGCCATGGATAAAACTTGACAGAATTCCTTTGCAAAAACAAAGAAAAAGCACTTGCTGGATTTCACTCCCACGTCCTTTTGCCACCCCCTTAAAATCTCCCACTAGGCAACGGCAAAGCTTAAAAGCTAACTGTCAGTAGTTGGCAAGCAGTTACGGTCATGTACGCTAAATTGGCTGAGATTTAGATGTGCTTGGATTTTAAATCTGAAAATGGTGTTTCGATTTCACAGGAGCTTGTTCAGACTCTTTTTGAATCAGCTTTTCTCCCTCTTAGCAGGGAAGCTGGTAAAGCGCAGCATTAGACCATGTTAGATTTAGAGCAAAATTGCTATCCCTGGAAATGAAGCAGCAAGTTGGAATTCCTTGGTGTTCTCTTTCCAAAAAGCTCTGAAGGGTCAGGTATGTTAAAAAGAAATGGTTTCAGTATGTTGATTGTGTTTCAAATCTTGCTGTTCTGTGGGTTAATTTTTGATTCATTTGTCTTGTTTGTTGATAATTTGAGAAGAGATGGCTAGTTCATTACTTCCAGTGTTTTTTCCCTTATTTCTTTGTCTGGAAAATGTATTAATTAAATGTCTATTAAAATATGTTGTAATATCTTAACACTTGTAATCTGGATGTAGAGTATAGTTTATACCATTAGAAATAATTATTTCTTAATAAATATCATAAACATTAAAAATAGAGTTCAGCTCTCCTACTTTAACATTTGCATTTGATAATGCTTTTACACAAATATTGCGACTTTTGCTTCTTAGTTGCCACAGCTTCATAGTAGATTTCTTTTAATATAAGCAAAATGAATGCAGAAGTGATCATACCTAGAAATTTAACTTAAGGCATTTTTATTAAGTTTTTTGTGTGACTGCAGTGTTGATAATATCTGTGAATGAGTTATATTTATTTATATTACTGTTTTCCCATTTCTGTTTAGAATTGCCTTCACACACTGGTGCTTTTGGTAGATCATGTGGAGTTCTTTAGCTGCTTTGGAGATTTTACACCTATTAACTTTGCTATTGTGTGCCACAAATTTTGAAAATGGTATTATTTACTTCCTAGTTAATATCACTCTGCCAAAAAAAAAATGTGAATGAAGCAATGAATAATATTAGGATGGGTGGTGTTTAGCTTTCTTGCACAGGTGCTATCTAAAAATTTGCTATATTTATACTGTATACAGCAGTGCTGGAAGAATAACATATAGAATAGTTCTCACCTTCTTTTCTGTATTGATTTCTTTGGGTGAGGCTTAAATTTTATTCTTTTTTATTTCCTGGGATATTTTTAATCTGATTCTTAATTTATCAGTTACATGCAAATTAGTAACACATAGTTTTCAGGGTAATTGAATTTACAGCATTTCATTTATAAAAACACTTTTTTAACATGTTTCAAATCAGATTTATCAATAAGTCTCTTTGTCAGGTTTCTATATTTTGCTACTGTTAGATTTGTTTGCATTAGTATAAAATAGCAGGATTAGATGGTTGTTAATATTTTCTGAAATGTAAGATATAATAGACAAGTTACATCTCTCTATTATAAAAAAAATCCTGGGAGAGAGATGGGAGACGAGACACTTAAGACCCGCGAGATGAAAGAGAATGACCACGGAGCATCTCGCGGGGGACCTTAAACATGAGACTTTGTGCCAAGAGAATGACCCAGGACTGTCTCACGATGACGTAGAACATGAGATTCTTGCAAGACACGCCCTACTTACAACCAATATCAAATAAGACAACGGGCAGCAAAACATGGCAACCAGTCCATTGCAAGGAAAATATAACACACATATGCCACTTTAGTACTAATTCATCTACCCTGCATGTGTTTGGACTGTGAGACAAAACTGTCTTCATTATCCTCTATTGATTAATCTATTCATATATTTTTCTCCACTATAGGAATAATAATAATAATCCTAATAATCATCATCATCCATGTTTTTCACCCGCTTGTATAGCACAAGGCTTACATCACAACTGGAGTCTATCCCACCAAGCGTTACAACCAAGGCAGAAGCCATCCCTGCACGGTGCACCAGTCCGTTGCAGGACAAAGCCACACACTGGCCACTTTAGCAGCACCAAATCAAAGTTTAATCAGGTCAGAGTTTAGTAAGTTTAATATAGATATTTTGACAGAGTGGAAGCACAGAGCTTCCATTCCTGTCTTACAGTGCCAGTTTGTTCATGGACTCCCTATGGATTTCTGTTTTGACTGGTATCGGAGAGCATCAGTAAGTTTTCACTTCAAAACTATGTCGGCAGTACTTTTATTACCATATCTACCTAAGCATATTACCTAAGCAACAGCAACTCATTAAAAAACAGTAATTGGTTTGTGGTGCTCCAATCTGCTCTGTTGCAAACTCTTCCCTTTTCTTATCCTGAGTATTTTTTTTAACTGTTTTATCGAAAAGAGCGATGCGTAGGCGATTAGGGCTGCAACGGTTAGTCAACGTAATCGACAATGTCAACTACAAAAAATTGTCGACACAGATTTTTTTGTTGTGGACGCGTCATAAACAGAATGTTCAAAAGAGGCTCCAGTCACAAAGAACCACATTGGTTTTTGTAACTGCAATGCACTACATGAATGTCTGGGGGCAGCATCGTTTGTCATTGTTTGTCAAGACTGCACACAGTCCTACCAACGAAGAACATCATTTGAGGAGAAGAAGAATATAGCGGAAAATAAACGTGGTTGCAATGGCGAGTCGGATAGAGGAGGGGGAAGGAGATGGAAACAAATTGAGATAGAAACTTTCTAAAGTGTGGGAGCACTTCACCAAAAAAGAAATAAAAGTTGAATGCAGATTATGCAAAGCGGAGCTTTCTTTTCACGGCAGCACCACCGCGATGCATGAGCATGTGAAACGCAAGCATCCTCGAGCTGTGATGCTGCTCTCTTTTGAAAGGTAAGTTTTAGCGAGTAAAGTTAGTGTCATGTGTTAACGTTGATGTTTGTACTATAAATATACTTGTACTTGTGAATTTCCCCTTGGGATTAATAAAGTATCTACCTACCTACCTACCTACCTACCTACCTACCTACCCACCCACCCACCCACCCACCTACCTACCTACCTACCTACCGTGGTGTGAAAAACTATTTGCCTCCTTCCTGATTTCTTATTCTTTTGCATGTTTGTCACACAAAATGTTTCTGATCATCAAACACATTTACCCATTACTCAAATATAACACAAGTAAACACAAAATGCAGTTTTTAAATGATGGTGTTTATTATTTAGGGAGAAAAAAAATCCAAACCTACATTGCCCTGTGTGAAAAAGTAATTGCCCCCTTCTTAAAAAATAACCTAACTGTGGTGTATCACACCTGAGTTCAATTTCCATAGCCACCCCCAGGCCTGATTACTGCCACACCTGTTTCAATCAAGAAATCACTTAAATAGGAGCTGCCTGACACAAAGAAGTAGACCAAAAGCACCTCAAAAGCTAGACATCATGCCAAGATCCAAAGAAATTCAGGAACAAATGAGAACAGAAGTAATTGAGATCTATCAGTCTGGTAAAGGTTATAAAGCCATTTCTAAAGCTTTGGGACTCCAGCGAACCACAGTGAGAGCCATTATCCACAAATGGCAAAAACATGGAACAGTGGTGAACCTTCCCAGGAGTGGCCGGCCGACCAAAATTACCCCAAGAGCGCAGAGAAGACTCATCCGAGAGGTCACAAAAGACCCCAGGACAACGTCTAAAGAACTGCAGGCCTCACTTGCCTCAATTAAGGTCAGTGTTCACGACTCCACCATAAGAAAGAGACTGGGCAAAAACGGCCTGCATGGCAGATTTCCAAGACGCAAACTACTGTTAAGCAAAAAGAACATTAGGGCTCGTCTCAATTTTGCTAAGAAACATCTCAATGATTGCCAAGACTTTTGGGAAAATACCTTGTGGACTGATGAGACAAAAGTTGAACTTTTTGGAAGGCAAATGTCCCATTACATCTGGCGTAAAAGGAACACAGCATTTCAGAAAAAGAACATCATACCAACAGTAAAATATGGTGGTGGTAGTGTGATGGTCTGGGGTTGTTTTGCTGCTTCAGGACCTGGAAGGCTTGCTGTGATAGATGGAACCATGAATTCTACTGTCTACCAAAAATCCTGAAGGAGAATGTCCGGCCATCTGTTCGTCAACTCAAGCTGAAGCGATCTTGGGTGCTGCAACAGGACAATGACCCAAAACACACCAGCAAATCCACCTCTGAATGGCTGAAGAAAAACAAAATGAAGACTTTGGAGTGGCCTAGTCAAAGTCCTGACCTGAATCCAATTGAGATGCTATGACATGACCTTAAAAAGGCGGTTCATGCTAGAAAACCCTCAAATAAAGCTGAATTACAACAATTTTGCAAAGATGAGTGGGCCAAAATTCCTCCAGAGCGCTGTAAAAGACTCATTGCAAGTTATCGCAAACGCTTGATTGCAGTTATTGCTGCTAAGGGTGGCCCAACCAGTTATTAGGTTCAGGGGGCAATTACTTTTTCACACAGGGCCATGTAGGTTTGGATTTTTTTTTCTCCCTAAATAATAAAAACCATCATTTACAAACTGCATTTTGTGTTTACTTGTGTTATATTTGACTAATGGTTAAATGTGTTTGATGATCAGAAACGTTTTGTGTGACAAACATGCAAAAGAATAAGAAATCAGGAAGGGGGCAAATAGTTTTTCACACCACTGTATCTATCTATCTATCTATCTATCTATAATGTGTATATCAAGGTTTCTACAATGATAGTTAACCCTTAAACCGACACATACTTGGGGGTTAATGCAACCCTGGACCACAAATACTTTTTAGCTGCACTTTTTAAGTAAACATCACAATTCACAAAGAAAATGTGAAATTTTAATGGAACACATTTTTTTCATGCAAAGAGCATCACAATTACTGTAACACTGATCATTTTACACACTGCAAATGAACTGTAAAAACTATAAAAAAAAATACTGCAATAATCTATTATTATATGTTCAAGATGCAATTGAAGCCAAGCCATTGATGAAATTTAGTAAATCACCGAGCCAACTGCGCTTGAACTGGCTGCACGCAAACACACAGAGGTAAACGCTGATGATTGCAGGCTTGTCTAGTGCAGCGGCTGAATCCCAGAGACAGTGGTGCTGCAGTTCTGACGGCGCCGGCAGTGGTAGAGAGCTGGCTGCTCAATGAATATATGGCACTGACTGATCAGCTCCGGCTTGCTGGCAAATTGTACTGAGAAACAGCTTTAGCCGGTTGCGGAGTTCAATGAATGTACATCGCCGAATGTACTCGGCTTCGGCGTGCTTCCAAGTTGTACTGGAAACCGACTATAGATGGTTCTGGTGGTTTAAGGGTTAAGTGAGTATAATTTCAGTTATGTTTGCTAACGCGTTTGGAGCTTTAGTAAACGAGTGAATAGGAGTAGTTGAGCCGTCCTAGTTTTTTTTTTTTTTTTTCTTCTTTTTTCGTATAATATTTGAGTTCATATGAATAGTAAACCATCTCTAACGAACGTTAGGTAACTTGTGTTTTAAAGTATATCAGTAATTAGCGTATTTTAGTCTGTTATTTTTTTATTTTGGCATAATATAGTACATGTTGTGATAAACTACAACACTTTTCCTTTAGAGTGTGATGATTAAAACATCTTTCTCTGTCTGCAAAATCATTCTTGTGTATTCCTGCTACCTCTACTCCCTCTGAGCGTCTCTTCTCAGCAGCTGGGAACATTGTCTCAAAGAAGAGAGCCAGCCTCACACCAGAGCATGTCGAAATGCTCACGTTCCTGCACTGCAATCAGGAATATATGAACTGAATCTTTTATAAACTGTACATTATTGTTTTATTTTATTTGAATTAAGCTTTATTTAAACATTTGGACTTTAAGACACACCAGTGGCCATTTTTGGTTAAGTTAAATGCACTTTTTTTGTTTAAAGACTATGTGCACTTTAGTTTGCATTGTTTAATGTATTTCTTTTTTATTGTGATGGTCACACTAATATAAAACATCTGATTATTTTCAAATTCATATGTTTCACTGGTTGTTATTTTAATTTGATGATTATAAATTTTAATTGTGTTAATGCAGAGACATCAGGGTGACATTCACAGGTGGACAGACATGAGCAAATGAGGTTCAGAACAGAACAGGATGTGCAACCACAGGTCGCAGGCATCAAAATAGTCAGGCATGAAATAATCGTGACTAGTCCAAAAAAAAAATTGAATGATTAGTCAACTACCAAAATAATCATTAGTTGCAGCCCTATAGGCGACTTGGCTCTTTCAAAAAATCTAAGTTTTTATTAAAAATACAATGCGGTATAGTCAGTTTGGTTTGGATTTATTGCTATGTCCACAAAGTGCAATGAAATTCATGTGTGCTCTTTTTACCATGCTGCCACTTGGCATGTACTCTGTGCCTGAGAGGGATCATAACCTGACCCATGATGGCTGCTGCAAGCAGAGACGAGAGCAGGAAAATGTATCCTTACCTCGAGAAAAATAGTACCAAGAATCCATAATAAAATGCATTATTTCTGTTTTACTTTTGTTGTCACAATCATGCCTCAGAAATGTGGAAGGCATGTCTTCTTAAATCAAAATCTTTACTACTTCATAGTGAATGTAATTTTTTTTTTTTTTTTTTTTTTTAGTTTTTAAGCTTTCCTTCATATTGAGATCCCAGTACTCATTAGGTCCATTATCAAACGCAAGGGAGGATATGCTTTACTTGGGAATGCAGTTTCATGTGGAAAACTTTATACTATGACTGGGAAGACATACAGTGGTGTGAAAAACTATTTGCCCCCTTCCTGATTTCTTATTCTTTTGCATGTTTGTCACACAAAATGTTTCTGATCATCAAACACATTTAACCATTAGTCAAATATAACACAAGTAAACACAAAATGCAGTTTGTAAATGGTGGTTTTTATTATTTAGGGAGAAAAAAAAATCCAAACCTACATGGCCCTGTGTGAAAAAGTAATTGCCCCCTGAACCTAATAACTGATTGGGCCACCCTTAGCAGCAATAACTGCAATCAAGCGTTTGCGATAACTTGCAATGAGTCTTTTACAGCGCTCTGGAGGAATTTTGGCCCACTCATCTTTGCAAAATTGTTGTAATTCAGCTTTATTTGAGGGTTTTCTAGCATGAACCGCCTTTTTAAGGTCATGCCATAGCATCTCAATTGGATTCAGGTCAGGACTTTGACTAGGCCACTCCAAAGTCTTCATTTTGTTTTTCTTCAGCCATTCAGAGGTGGATTTGCTGGTGTGTTTTGGGTCATTGTCCTGTTGCAGCACCCAAGATCGCTTCAGCTTGAGTTGACGAACAGATGGCCGGACATTCTCCTTCAGGATTTTTTGGTAGACAGTAGAATTCATGGTTCCATCTATCACAGCAAGCCTTCCAGGTCCTGAAGCAGCAAAACAACCCCAGACCATCACACTACCACCACCATATTTTACTGTTGGTATGATGTTCTTTTTCTGAAATGCTGTGTTCCTTTTACGCCAGATGTAACGGGACATTTGCCTTCCAAAAAGTTCAACTTTTGACTCATCAGTCCACAAGGTATTGTCCTAAAAGTCTTGGCAATCATTGAGATGTTTCTTAGCAAAATTGAGACGAGCCCTAATGTTCTTTTTGCTTAACAGTGGTTTGCGTCTTGGAAATCTGCCATGCAGGCCGTTTTTGCCCAGTCTCTTTCTTATGGTGGAGTCGTGAACACTGACCTTAATTGAGGCAAGTGAGGCCTGCAGTTCTTTAGACGTTGTCCTGGGGTCTTTTGTGACCTCTCGGATGAGTCGTCTCTGCGCTCTTGGGGTAATTTTGGTCGGCCGGCCACTCCTGGGAAGGTTCACCACTGTTCCATGTTTTTGCCATTTGTGGATAATGGCTCTCACTGTGGTTCGCTGGAGTCCCAAAGCTTTAGAAATGGCTTTATAACCTTTACCAGACTGATAGATCTCAATTACTTCTGTTCTCATTTGTTCCTGAATTTCTTTGGATATTGGCATGATGTCTAGCTTTTGAGGTGCTTTTGGTCTACTTCTCTGTGTCAGGCAGCTCCTATTTAAGTGATTTCTTGATTGAAACAGGTGTGGCAGTAATCAGGCCTGGGGGTGGCTACGGAAATTGAACTCAGGTGTGATACACCACAGTTAGGTTATTTTTTAACAAGGGGGCAATTACTTTTTCACACAGGGCCATGTAGGTTTGGATTTTTTTTTCTCCCTAAATAATAAAAACCACCATTTACAAACTGCATTTTGTGTTTACTTGTGTTATATTTGACTAATGGTTAAATGTGTTTGATGATCAGAAACATTTTGTTTGACAAACATGCAAAAGAATAAGAAATCAGGAAGGGGGCAAATAGTTTTTCACACCACTGTACACTTCTAAACTTATCCTTTAGAGCTTCCGTTGTGACATCAAACACATGAGAATCAGTTATTTATTTTAGAATTCCTATATAAATAGTTTTCATTGTTGTTTTCAAGATATCTTTCATTTTTTTTTTTTTCTTTTTCTGAAACATTTACTATTACTTACAGCTGGATCCATACAGAATTGCACCTATTTCAGGACTGTTGTCCTTAATTGCAGTAATTATAAGCTGTTTTAAAGAAACTGCATCATAGTCATTCTCTCAGCATTCAAATATGTGCTGTGTCTTGCTGTAACTACTCTTGCTTTAGTCACTGTACTGATTGACACCCCATCTGAGCTCATATTCCAATGAGCACCATAAATAAGCTTTTGGATCTGCACATCTCTGATCTGCACTGATGGGTGCCACTTCAACACGTATATTATTCAACATATATCATTAGAACAATCTTTATTTTTCATTAATTTTAGAATAATCATTTTGAATAGGTCAAAATCTCCTCCCCTTGTCTATGAGGATTCTCATATTTGGCTAACTGATGTCTCTTCAGTTGTCACCCTCCAAGTGAGTGTGCGTATCTGTGTGACTGTGCCCTGTAATGAAGTGACACTTTGTGTAAGATTATTTCCCTCTTAATGCCCTATGCTGTAGTAGACACAAGCTATCCATGACTCTGAACTGAATAAGAAGACTGGAAGAAGTATTGATGGATATGCTATAACTGTACTCACGTCCATTATATTCGGATGATAAATGCAAAAACTAATAACTGATTGATCATATTATCATGTTTTTCAAAGCAAGTCTAAATCATGATTCTGTATTTTCTAACTCTGTACTGAGCTAAATTTGTTAATAAGGAATTGCGCGATGCTGAAATTTAACTCTGTATTAGATTGACTTTTACAAAATTTCCATGTCCTTCAGGGAGTATCTGCCTTGTTTGGGGGAATTGAAAAGTACTGAACCCCTTTTGGTTCACCTGCTATAGGAATGCTCAGAGGCCAATCTCATTTGATATCCAGAAACACCTCATTGTGAATGTCTGGATCCAGAGATTAAACAGCTCTTCTCTATTTTTTTTTTCTTTTCAGATTGGCCACAAAGATCCTTTTCTTATCATTAACAAAGCATCCCAGCTGCACCGGCAATCACGCTGGTCTGTTGGTCAGTCTCCCAAACCCTAAAGAGTAGCAGTTCATAGAATGCCTAACTTTATCCAATGACTCCAGGTGTTCTGGAACTAGGTACACTTGTGGGTAAAGCCAGATAGTCTAAGTGCAGCATATACTGTACCTTTCAGATGCAGATGAAATTAGTTATCAGACTAGTGTAACAGTTGACTCTAACCTTTGGGTTCTGTGGATGAGCCAACAAGAATCTTCCACCAAAAAGTTGTCATCTAAAAAACATGCCTCTTGCTTCACAATGTGATTTTTTTCTTCTTCACTATCTAGGAATATTGTTCTGACCTTATTTAAGAAATTATATATAGTTAATTTGGATTAGTCTTTCTGTGGTAAATCAATTTTGACCAGTTTTTTAATGTTTTTAATATTTTTAATAACTGAAATATAAGGTTTCTGTAGTGTATTAAGAATATCAGTTAGTGTATCTACAACAAAATAGGAATTCCTCTTCAGAAACCAAATAAAGATATGACTATAAAAAAGGTATTATAGTCATACTTCCCATGAGAAAATGGTAAAAATGCTGAAAAAATATTTTGCTATTCTCTAGATCGGTGGCATCTAGGGACTTCCTGTGGCTGCAGGTTTTTGTTCCAACTAAATTCACGATAAGTGATCCATCCATCCATTTTCCAACCCGCTGAATCCGAACACAGGGTCACGGGGGTCTGCTGGAGCCAATCCCAGCCAACACAGGGCACAAGGCAGGGAACCAATCCTGGGCAGGGTGCCAACCCACCGCAGACGATAAGTGATGATAATTCATAATATTGATCTCATTTAGTTAGCTGGTCTTTTTACTCTTCTCTTATTCTGCGTTCAGAAGACCACAGCAGTATGATTTTTATTCTATAAGACAATTAGGAGGAGGTTGGGAGCATGATGCTTAACTCTTATTTATTGTTTTCCTGTTATTTTTGACATATTCTGTGTAGTCTGCTCCCTTCACTGTATCCTAATTTTAAAACAAACAAAGCAGACACATGGGCGAGCAACACTAAATGATGAAAGGATAAAACCGCTTCAGTGTCAGACCCACTAATTAGTCAACAATGGAAAGGCAAGATGGAAATCAGGATTAACATAAATAATATGTAAGAAAACACATGATCTACATATAACTATATTTTATTAAAATGTATTAACATACTTTATTTTGTAATTTCTTCTTTGACCCCAAAACACAGAATTTGGAAAGTAACAGTTCTCTTAATTAGATTAGGAGTTCAATTAAAAATATGTTGTAGTCCCTGAGAGTCCCTAGGACTGAGTTTGGAAACCATGGCTCTAGATCTTCGTAAATATGTTTAAATAAGTTACTTTCAGTGCCTGTATTTTTTCTTTAAAATAATCAAGGACAGTGTGTTTTGTCAAAATGATGGGTGCACTGGCTATTGCATTTAAAATATTTTAATTTCAATCTTGTGTCTTTTTGTTCCTGTTTAATTCCAATCTTGTGTCTTTTTGTTCTTGTTTAAATTCAATCTTGTGTCTTTTTGTTCCTGTTAGGTTTCAAATTCCAATCCACATCTGGAAACGTGTCTGCATTGAATTTACCTAGTCTCTTTGCTCCAGGCGTTTTCACTCCTGTATTCTGCACTCCCTTCTACATCCAAAAACATGCAGGATAGATTAACTGTCAATATTAAGTTGGCCTGTGTGACAGTGTGTATCAGCCCCATGCTACTGGGTCCTTCCAGGAGTCTCTCTAACCCGAGGGATGAGCCTATCAAATGAGGACACACTTGCACAGCAAGGGGTAGGTGCATAAAGTTACAGTGCTTTTATTAAAAACAATCAAAAAGTTTTGAAGCAGTGCAGTGCTCAAACTCATCATTAATAAATAAATAATCCATAAAAACAGTGATTGTTCATAAGTTAAAATTCCAGGGTTTAAAAGAAGAACAGAACCATCACAGTCATCTGGTTGTCATTCCAACTGACAATCCAGCACAACTTCTAGTTTGGCTTCTTGGCTCATCCGTTGTTCACTCAGCCGGTGCAGACACCAGCAGCCATGGTGTTCTCCAACCTGTCCCCCATCTTGGCTGCCTCGAGCGGTGTCAACCTGACCACTTGGGGTCGGTTGTCATCCCATTATCCTTCTTGTTGTTTTGGCATACCTCGGATCCTGCTCCTCTAGAATAATCAGCAAGGTCAATCCGCCCCTAGAGCACCAATGCTTTGTTCCATTGCAGGCCTACCCACTGTACCATAGTCATAGGTGTGGGTGTGTGTGTAAGTGTTCCCTAGAGGGGTTTATCCCACATTGCACCCAGTGCTGCTGAGATAGACTCTGTCTTTCTCCAAATCTGAGTTAGACAAGTGAGCTATAAAATGTTTTTGGGTGAACACATGTATTATCTGCATTATTTATTATTTTTATTGTCGTCTAACACCAGCCTCTCTCTAACACCAACCAGCACCTACATTAATACTATCAGGGCACTTCTCACATTTCCTGAAAATACTGCAGTTTACTGGTTTGTATACTCTGAATTTCTTTATGCTGTGTACTTTTGATATTTAGAGGACTTCCTTAACATAAAAAGGAAATGTGATCAATTAACATTGTTTTAGTATGCAGTAGTATTTAATCCTGTGTCAAAATAAATTTCAGTGTTTCTTTTTAAAAATCTATATTTAAATATGCACAACAGTTGTGTTAAAAATTCTTCTGCTCACATGTATTAAGTTTGATGCAGCTAGCAAGGAGACCCTATAACATGCAGCTTGCGCGATAAGTCATTTATTAAGCTTTTTTTTTCTCTCTCTTATTAAGCTTTAATAGAGGCTTCTATAGCAGTACTACGTTAAGTAAGAACTGTGGGGTCGATCCTTTGCTTCCAAACCTTTTTAAATCGCTCACTAATATGGCATTTAGTATTTTCATTTCTCTATTTTTGAAGAACATGGCTTATCTCTATATATAATGTTCATTTGGATCTTGATCTTTGTTTGTCCGCGAATGAATTAGAAGAAGAAGCACTAGATGGCAGTAGAGAGACAGCTAAAACATAGGCATTGCATTAAGAATCTCCTCCAGGCTTATACTACTGAAGACTGTAGTACTCCAGTCACACCTCAAAACACAGACATTGAAACTAAACAAATTGTTGTGCTTTAAATTAAGTAATCTTTATATATAATCTTCATTTGGATCTTGATCTTTGTTTGTCCGTGAATTCCACGCATGCGTAGACCACCTTCCAGTTTAGTACGTTGTTGTTACTCACGGATGTCAACAATGTGCCGGAATAACGAAAGGGGTGGTGGACAGTGTTACGCTGGTTAGCTCCTGAGGCCTGGTTAGAGAATGAGATTGCCGAAGATAAAAGGTACGTGCCTACGTAACATATGAATGAAAGAAAGACAGTGGGTAAAATGAATGACAACATAACAGCACGTTCTGGAAATTATTATTGTTACGTTGTAGCCGGCGAGTGCTGCGCGTCTCACAGTTGTACCCTGGCTTGCTCACATGTCAGTGAAGTGATCCCTATTTATGCTTTAAAGAGCCTGGATACCTATGTGTCCCCCTTTTATAACCATTGCTTTATTGTATTGCCTTACTCTTTGGATTGCCACAAAGCAACCTGTGAGATTGGAAAAAGGTTGAGAAGAGATCGTGAGAGGAAACGACAGCGTTGTGAAAACGAGACGGACTGTGAACGGAGAGAAGCAGAAATGCTCCTACACCACCACATAATTACTATTCGGACAGTGATTCCGAGTAGGCCGTTCCTATCGGATCAATGTCCAAGGGTTTTCTTTTGTAATTTTGTTTCCCTTATAAAAAATCATAATGCTCTGCGACGAAGGGCCCAGTTCATGACTGGCAGCCGCGTTTAAACAGGGAGCCCTTCACAGACAACTTTAACATGTGCAACGTAGTTGGGCGCACATGGCTAGTGGTACCATATTTTTCATGAAACTGACTGTATCCAAGACATAGGGAAAGTCAATTTGTGTAAGTTAAACTTATCCATAATGGAAGACTTTTAAGATCCTTTTCTTTCTTTTTGAAAAGAAGGCTGTTCTTTTCTTTAGTGACAACAAAATCAATCTAACTAAAAATTCAATCAGATGTTAATATAAGTAATGTCCAAGCAAGAGATAAAATCGGCAATGTTGCTTCAGTAATGTCCTGAGCAATGGGACTTTTTTTGCATATATTCAGAACTAGGTGTGTTACCCAGCTTCGTAAAATAGTGGGCTGTGCTTATAGTGCCATCATATAATTGGGTGTATCAGAAGTAGTATGTAACTAAGTGCTTTTCTGTATACAATATATGTAGGTTTTTTTTCTTTCTTTTACCAAGGACCAATATTATTGGCAGGCAGTGTGATGTAGTGGTTGAGGCTTTGGACTTCAAACCTTGAGTTTGTGGGTTTAAATTGTGCTTCTTACTCTGCATAACCATGAGCAAGTCACTGTATCTACCTGTGCTCCAATTTGAAAAGCAAAAAAAATGTAACCAATTGTGTCTCACATGTTTTAAGTCATATTGGATAAAGGCATTAGCCAAATAATAAATGATGATTGTACTGTTAATTGCTAGAACTGCTTACTTTTGAACATGCGACACACAATTGTCTATGAGGAAAACATTCCTGCATAGCAATTTCTACTTTTTTTTGCTTTTCCTAGTGACTTTGCTTTTGATGATGGTCATTGCAAAGCACATTTTACAGGAAAGTGTATTCTTTTGAATTGAGAAGTGTAATCAGTAGGAATATTGAATAATTTGAGTATACAGTAATCCCTCCTCTATCGTGGAGGTTGCGTTCCAGACCTCCCCGCGAAAGGTGAAAATCCGCGAAGTAGAAACCATATGTTTATATGGCTATTTTTATATTGTCATGCTTGGGTCACAGATTTGCACAGAAACACAGGAGGTTGTAGAGAGACAGGAACGTTATTCAAACACTGCAAACAAACATTTGTCTCTTTTTCAAAAGTTTAAACTGTGCTCCATGACAAGACAGATGACAGTTCTATCTCACAATTAAAAGAATGCAAACATATCTTCCTCTTCAAAGGAGTGCGCATCAGGAGCAGAGAATGTCAGAGTGAGAGAAAAAAAAGCAAAAAAAATCAATAGGGCTGTTTGCTTTGTGCAGTGGTGCTTCGCATACTTAAAAGCCAGTTGCAAGGAAGGCAGCAGCTCACACCCCCTCCGTCAGGAGCAGAGAATGTCAGAGAGAAAGAGAGACAGAGAAAAACAAACAAGCAAAAATCAATACGTGCCCTTTGAGCTTTTAAGTATGCGAAGCACCGTGCAGGAAACATGTCACTTCACGAAGCAGCTACACAGAAGGGAGCAATGTGAAGATAATCTTTCAGCATTTTTAGACGAGCGTCCTATCGTCTAGGGGTGTGAACAGCCCCCTGCTCACACCCCCTCCGTCAGGAGCAGAGAATGTCAGAGCGAGAGAGAGAAAAGTAAAAATCAATACGTGCTGTTTGATCTTTTAAGTATGTGAAGCACCGTACAGGAAGCATATCGCCTAATAAAGCAGCCATATGTAAGCCCAGCAAAGAAGAGAGCAATGTGAAGTTAATCTTTCAGCATTTTTTGAGGAGTGGCTGTGTCTTCTAGGGGTGCGAAGAGCCCTCGTGCTCACAATATATTTGAGGAGTTTTATTTAATACGTACTACGCGCTCTGGTTGGGTAGCTTCTCAGCCATCTGCCAATAGCGTCCTTTGTATCAAATCAACAGGGCAAACCAACTGAGGAAGCATGTACCAGAAATTAAAAGACCCATTGTCCGCAGAAATCCGCGAACCAGCAAAAAATCCGCGATATATATTTAAATATGCTTACATATAAAATCCGTGATAGAGTGAAGCCGCGAAAGTCGAAGCACGATATAGCGAGGGATTACTGTATATTATCAAAAATGTTTACGATTTTCAGTTATTTACATTGTTTACTCAAGTACAGCATTTGTTGTGTTCCATCAGTTCTGTATACAGTAATCCCTCGCTACTTCGCGGTTCACTTTTCGCGGATTCACGACTTCGCGGATTTTTAAATACAAGTGATTGCCCGCCTATCGCGGAAGTTATGTTCCAGACCCATCAGCAACAGGAGAAAATCCGTGATATAGAAAGACCATATAAATAAACATTTTTTTAGTTTAAGCCTTAAAATACCCATCCCACATGCTTTAAACACATGTAAACTTATAAAACACACTTTGTTAACACATATGATATGTGGATGTCGGGCTAAGGATATGAGTAACATCTCACTATTATAAAACATTTTAACTTCACGCAAGACAAGACAGTGAGACAGGAAAATTGGTGATGTACACCTAAAAGCCTGATTGTACAGGCTTTTAAATTATTGACACGCAGAGCGACAAGCAGCACAAAGCCAGCACAAAGTCCACTTCTCCTTAGCGTTCATTCAGCTCCCCACCCCCTTGACAATGCGAACTGCGCTTTCGGGGAGGGGGGGTTTGAGCGAAGGTGCGTTCAGCTCTCACACACCCACACACACACACACACACACTCCTCGAGCAGAGAGACAAGCAGGCATTTTGGCAGAAGCAGCACAAAGTCCATTTCTGCTCAGCGTGAGTTCAGCTGCCCCCCTTCACAAAGCGAGTGCAGACACATTGACGTCTGATCGCTGCGTGCAGGCAGTGTGCAGTGTTGGTCTGAGGTGTTTAAGAATGTAGAAAGTGTTTAAGAGCATAGGAAGTGTTTATAAGAGTGTGGGAAAGGTTAACAAGAGAGTGAGAAAGGTTTATAAGAGTGTGGGAAGGGTTTATAAAGCCTTAAAATATGTATAAATAATAAAATAAATATAGGTCGCTACTTCGCGGATTTCACCTATCGCGGGGGGGCTCTGGAACGTAACCCCCGCGATAGGTGAGGGATTACTGTAATCTCCTTTTAAAGTCTGCAGATGTGAATGTATATTGTCTCATTTTGGTTTCTGAGTTGCACTTTCAAATATTTCAAAATTTCATAATTAGCAGCTGGAGTGTTGTTGATGTAGAATGATAGTGGAGTGACTTTTTGAAGTGCCCCCACCCCACCCATGAGTTGTTAGTTGCATAGGAAAACCATTTATTTTCACCTACTCTAAGGCTATAAAAGATAGTTATTTTAAAAGAGTCATTCAGTAATTTACACTGATCTGGGGTCTTATATATAGCACATTGCAATGATTAGAGCAAGAAAGTATGTAAACTCCAAAAAACAGAAAATGCATACGCCAAAAACAGTCCAATTTATAAAACCTGGTGTATGCACATTTGCATGCAATTTATCCTTTAGAAATCAGTCATCTTGGAAATGGCGATATGTGAATGTGCCTCCAATCTCACAAGGCTGCCACCCTGTAACCACCGTATATGGATCACGCTATCAGCCTTGTAGGTGTGCAGTCACAGTACTGTAAAACTTCACTGGCTGGTAGAGCAGCTTCCCATCTGATGCTTCAGGACACTGCCACCTTGAGGAGTCATATGGTGCACTCCACAACTAAGTGCGCAAGAACTTGCGCATGATTATAGCTCCTCTCCTCTGTGTTCTGAGCATCAGGGCAAAAGGGTAAGATGCCAGGAAGTAGCTTCACTCACCTTGCACATGTAGTGACGTGCTTGCTGCTAAAGTGAATAGTTTCGGCCATATTTAAAATCTGTGGGTTCAGTCAATTACCTTCCCAACAAGCGACCTACCATGTACACCATCAGCAAATCATCTGCCAACACCACTTTGCCTCAAAATTATTGAATTATGTGTTGACCCTGGCCACAGATCCATGATACTGAATTTGTCAGTCTCATCTTGGCATCACAGATCACTTGTATGTTAATGGAATATCTCTGCTCATGGTTAACAAAACCAGCATCATTCTCGCTAGGTGCCTTATTACACTATGAGTGCAGTCAGTAGCTCCAATTACATTAGGAAAAACAGACAATGCTGCAGGTTGCTGTTTTATAGTGGTATTTTTATGTTGATAGAAACATTTGTTTTATGTATGTAAACCTATTCCATGTTATGGTTAATGTCTTCCAGCACAACGAGCATGATGGAGCTGAAGCTTGACTCAGATATTCCTTACCTGTCAGTCAGTTCCCCAAGAACTGACAATAGGTAGCCAATATATACTGGAAAAAAAAAGCATAAGTTCTTCAGTGCAAATGAGGCAGCATTAGTCCCTTTATAGGGAAACTAAAAAATAGTTTATAAATTATGTTAATCATTTTTGAAGTTTTAATTTTTTGTCACTTCAACACACATTATAATAATGCCTCCATGATATGAATTATCTGTGTGCGTCGTGATTTAGCTGGTTTGGTTGCATTTCCCAACTTGAGCAAGAGTGCTGTCATTTCCCAGTTTCGCAGAGTGTAGTCATAGATCAGAATTGCCATAAATATACACAAGTTATCCTGTCAAGTTTTCTTCTATAAATCCTGACTTTTTGTGTGACAAACGTTTGTGTGTAAGCATGTTTTATAAATCTTACCCCTAGTCCATTTACTGTATTTAATTTACAAAACTTTAGTCATAAAATTGCAGTATTATTTCTTGAGAGAGATGTTTTGCTGAAAGATTTTTCTTGCATTTTATAGATGTTATTATTATAGATATTTAATAAAAGGTATATTGCTTGGTGACTCTAATATGGCACAATGGGAGTGAGATTTTTTATGTGTAATGGACTGATCTAGAATTCTTTTTTAGGCATATTAGGCTCCGGCTTTGATGGATAATAAAACTTACTCTTCCTTGCAGAGCAAGTTATTGCATAGTTAATAATGGATTCCAAGGTTAGCACATGACATATTTGGTACAACCTTGCATGCTGTGATTTTCTGGCATACTGAGTAACACAGTAGTTTAAAATGGTACATTATCACATACATCCAGAATATAGTGTCAGAATACAATAATATCTATATTATTTCTTGCAAATAATGTGTATATAGTAATGGTTTCCCTTTTTCAAATGTGCATACATACATACATACATACATGTATGGTATGTTTTGAGCTTGAAAGGTTAGTTTGCAGTGCTTATTTTGTAAGCTGATTTTTTTTAAATGAAGTGTAATTAAAAATAAACTGAATTAAAAGTTCATAGCATGCATGGTTATATTATGTTTCTTTTTTCTGAAACAAGTCAGCATTAATGCAAAAAACTCTAAAATTAAATACAGTGCATCTTTAAATTTCTAATGGCAGAGAACAATATACATTTAGAGATTATTTCTTACATAATTAAAGTTTACCAGGCCCAGTCCCACTCATATGGCATGATCTAGAGATGAGGTGTAGAATTCCATTGCAACAGAATGTGTCTCAAAGTTGACATAAAACCTGTTTGGACATCAATATTGATCCCTTCCTATCTTGTTGTTTCCCTGCTAGCAAAAGCAGTCTGTTCCGTTAGCAGCAATAATTGGTTGCTAATTAAGAAAGTAACTGGAATGAAAACCTGTAGCCACTGCTGCCTTACAGTATTGAGTTTGACACCACTGTACTACAGTGACAAGTAGTGAATCTTTCATAATAATTAGCAGACATTACATTGCTGTACACAGTCACTAATTGAAGGATGGATTTGAACATACACTATTGGAGCTTTTCAGTATGTTACTTGTGTAGCCTTCTACCTCTTTGTAATTTCAGTTAGTTATTTTTTGGAAATCATTATGTACTATCCAGTTAAAACAAGCTGTATATCTTTGGTTTGTATCTTTTAAAGTCATTTTATTTAATTTCTTAAGCACATTTAGTTTATCCCTAATATCTTCTTCTTTCGGCTGTTCCCATTAGGGGTTACCACAGTGGATCATCTTTTTCCATATCTTCCTGTCCTCTGTATCTTGCTCTGTTACACCCATCACCTGCATGTCCTCTCTCACCACATCCATAAACCTTCTCTTAGGCCTTCCTCTTTTCCTTTTGCCGGGCAGCTCTACAGTATCCTTAGCATCCTTTCCCCAATATACCCAGCATCTCTCCTGTGCACATGTCCAAACCAACACAATCTCGCCTCTTACTTTGTCTCCAAACCATCCAACTTGAGCTGACCCTGTAAGGTGCTTGTTCCTAATCCTATCAATCCTTGTCATACCCAAAGCAAATTTTAACATCTTTAACTCTTCCACCTCCAGCTATGTCTCCAGTTTTTAGGTCAGTGCCACCGTCTCCAGCCCATATAACATAGCTGGTCTCACTACCGTCCTGTAGACCTTCCCTTTCATTCTTGCTGATACCCATCTGTCACAAATTACTCCTAACACTCTTCTCCACCCATTCCACCCTGCCTGCACTCTTTTTCACCTCTCTTCCATAATCCCCGTTACTCTGTACTGTTGATCCCAAGTATTTAAACTTATCCACCTTCGTCAATTCTACTCTACTTCCTGATTCAGTATTGCCACATCATGCACCTTCCCTCTCTCGTTGTCTTCCTTCATCAACCTCTCAAAGTACTCTTTCCATTTGCTCATCATTCCCTCCTCACTTGTGAGTACATTTCCATTTTTAACCTTTATCACCCTAACCTGCTGCACATATTTCCCAGCTCGGTCCCTCTGACTAGCTAATCAGTACAGGTCCTTTACTCCCTCCTTAGTGTCCAACCACTTGTACAACTCATCATACGCCTTTTCTTTAGCCTTCGCCACCTCACTCTTCACCTTACGCCTTATCTCCTTGTACTCTTGTCTACTTTCTGCATCTCTCTGACTATCCCACTTCTTCGCCAAACTCTTCCTCTGTATACTCTCCTGTACTTCCCCTTTCTACCACCAGGTTTCCTTTTCCTCCTTCCTCTGTCCAGATGTCACGCAAAGCACCCTTCTTGCTGTCACCCTTACTACTTCAGCTATAGTTGTCCAGCTGTCTCGTAACTCCTCACCATTGCCCAGTGCCTGTCTTAATCTCCTCCCTTTCTCAACCTTGCGGTCTTCCTTTTTCAACTTCCACCGTTTGATCCTTGGCTCTGCCCGCACTCTTCTCCTCTTCTTGATCTCCAGTGTCATCCTACAGACCACCATCCTGTGCTGCCTAACTACACTTTCCCCTTCCGCCATTTTGCAGTCTTCAGTCTCTTTCAGATTGACCCTCCTACATAAGATATAATCTTACCTGTGTGCATCTTCCTCCACTCTTGTATGTCACCCTATGTTACTCCCTCTTCCTAAAATATGTATTCACCACAGACATGTCCATTCTGTTTGCAAAATCCACTATCAACTGACCTTTTTCGTTCCTCTCCTTAACATCATACCTACCCATCACCTCCTCATCTCCTCTGTTCCCTTCACCAGCATTTCCATTGAAATCCGCTCCAGTCACCATTTTCTTTCCCTTAGGTACACCATCCAACTCACTCCAAAAATCTTCTTTCTCATCCATTACACATCCAACTTGCGGGGTATATGAACTAACAACATTCATTATCACACCTTCAATTTCCAGCTTCATGATCATCACTCTGTCTGACACTCTTTTCACCTCCAAAACACTCTTGACATACTGTTCCTACAGAATAACCCCTTTCCCATTTCTCCTCCCATCCACACCATAATAGAACAATTTGAATCCACCTCTGATCCACCTGGCCTTACTCCCCTTGTTGGCTACCCTTAACCTGGGCCTTGACCGATCCTGTTTGGAAATTTGTATTGTTGTTCACATATTGATTTGCAAAATATTACACTGGATGCCTTTCCTAATGTAACAACCCGCCCTCATTTATCCGGGCTTAGGACTGGCACAAAGAAAGTCGCTGATTTGTGCATCGCCTGTGGCTGGGTTAGTTTATCCGTAATATAAACTATTAAATACTTGTATTCTTGTATTTTGCTGATATTCTACTATATACTGTAGTATATATGACTTGATTATTTTTCCTGTGTTTATTTTAGTATTAATAGGTAGTAGTACAGCCTGAATTTTATGTAAGGATTTGAAGGTCTATAAGAATACTTTGAACATAAACGCTGAAATGGATGCAATGATCTGTTGCTAGTAATTGGTTGTCTTGCCTTAGCCCCAATCAACCACCTGTTCAACTTAAAGCATTTTCAGCTGTGGTTCTGTTGCAGCCATATAAAAATACTATTGCAGAAAATAAACTTTATATAAACCTTAATTATACTGTGTAAACATTATATGATGTAATAGTAGTTGATGTAATACTAGTCGAAATACTGGGTGTTGAATTATTTCTAGTTCACACCAAAATATTGTGCTTGATCCTGAACACACTGCTTTTATTGACTATGAAAATTCTTGCATTTATTGCCATCAAAATGTTCTTATAAATATGTGTGTTTCACTGTTAGGAGGTGGTTTGTTAACCAGTTCCATGCAACTCTCAAAGTCTTGAAAAACATAGTTCAATGGATGACTGAAATCAGTGTTATAAGACTGTATTTGTGTGTGTTTGTTTATTCTTTTCCCCTAGAGTATTTTATAAATAGGCTCCATCCCTTAGTGCAGTTCTGTTTTCCATAAAATCAATCCTGATTTGAATGCTGAAAATCTTCCAAAACTTTGTCAGATTTACTTAGCACACTTTTATGCACTGTGGCATCATCGGTTTAATTGGTCAAGACTGGTCTCTTGCGGCTTTGTTTCACATTTGTTGTTTTTTTTTTTTTTTTTTTTTTTTTTTTATTCCCTCTATGCAACTTCTAATAAATTCCACAGCAGAGATTATGGAAATACCTTGAGGAATGTCCAAAACAAATAGTTAAAGGCTTACTTGATGTTTATTGGAACCTCTTGTTACTTAGATACTTTTAAAGGTGTTGTGTAGAGTATATAATGATTGCTAAACTAGTTAGGATATGCTTCATTAATCAAAATACAAGTGAAATCAGGAACATCCCTTAAACTCATGGCAAATCTACTTAACAGGATGAAGCCTGTCTGATATTATCATTTTCACATATGCAGGTTTCTCTCCTGCTAGACAAATATCTATAACTTGTTTTTTCCAGCTCACTAGTGGAGAGGTAAATGATCAACTTGACTTCAGTGAACTGTGGTTTTTAGCTTAGCTCAGGTCAGCTGTGCTTAGCAAACATCAGGTGTGGTGCACACCTGTTCCCCACATCAATACGGTATGGTATCTCTTGGATACAATGTGTACACACAGTTACATTGAAAATTAAGAACATATCTTAAATATTTTAGAATATTTTAACTGAAACTTTTTCTCATTTAGTATATGCAAGTTAAAAAAAAATGTTTAATGCCTGGACAATTAGCGTTGCTTATTATCTGCAAGACTTTGTCATCACTGTATCATAGCAGGCATGTACAGTAACATAACTTCTTAACAATACAGCCACACCATATTCAACAATATGGACTCTTATACTAGTATACAGTGCATCTGGAAAGTATTCACAACGCATCACTTTTCCACATTTTGTTATGTTACAGCCTTATTCCAAAATGGATTAAATTCATTTTTTTCCTTAGCATTCTACACACAACACCCTATAATAACAACGTGAAAAAAGTTTACTTGAGGTTTTTGCAAATTTATTAAAAATAAAAAAACTGAGAAATCACATGTATATAAGTATTCACAGCCTTTGCTCAATACTTTGTCGATGCACCTTTGGCAGCAATTACAGCCTCAAGTCTTTTTGAATATGATGCCACAAGCTTGGCACACCTATCCTTGGCCAGTTTCGCCCATTCCTCTTTGCATCACCTCTCAAGCTCCATCAGGTTGGATGGGAAGCGTCGGTGCACAGCCATTTTAAGATCTCTCCAGTGATGTTCAATCGGATTCAAGTCTAGGCTGTGGCTGGGCCACTCAAGGACATTCACAGTTGTCCTGATGCCACTCCTTTGATATCTTGGCTGTGTGCTTAGGGTCGTTGTCCTGCTGAAAGATGAACCGTCGTCCCATTCTGAGGTCAAGAGCGCCCTGGAGCAGGTTTTCATCCAGGATGTCTCTGTACATTGCTGCAGTCATCTTTCCCTTTATCCTGACTAGTCTCCCAGTTCCTGCCGCTGAAAAATATCCTCACAGCATGATGCTGCCACCACCATGCTTCACTGTAGGGATGGTGTTAGGTTTCCCCCAAATGTGACGCCTGGCATTCACACCAAAGAGTTAAATCTTTGTCTCATCAGACCAGAGAATTTTGTTTCTCATGGTCTGAGAGTCCTTCAGGTACCTTTTGGCAAACTCCAGGCGGGCTGCCATGTGCCTTTTACTAAGTAGTGGCTTCTGTCTGGCCACTCTAACATACAGGCCTGATTGGTGGATTGCTGCAGAGATGGTTGTCCTTCTGGAAGGTTCTCCTCTCTCCACAGAGGACCTCTGGAGCTCTGACAGAGTGACCATTGGGTTCTTGGTCACCTCCCTGACTAAGGCCCTTCTCCCCCGATCGCTCAGTTTAGATGGCCGGCCAGCTCTAGGAAGAGTCCTGGTGGTTTCGAACTTCTTCCACTTATGGATGATGGAGGCCACTGTGCTCATTGGGACCTTCAAAGCAGCAGAAATTTTTCTGTAATCTTCCCCAGATTTGTGCCTCAAGACAATCCTGTCTCGGAGGTCTACAGACAATTCCTTTGACTTCATGCTTGGTTTGTGCTCTGACATGAACTGTCAACTGTGGGACCTTATATAGATAGGTGTGTGCCTTTCCAAATCATGTCCAATCAACTGAATTTACCACAGGTGGACTCCAATTAAGCTGCAGAAACATATCAAGGATGATCAGGGGAAACAGGATGCACCTGAGCTCAATTTTGAGCTTCATGGCAAGGCTGTGAATACTTATGTACATGTGCTTTCTCAATTTTTTTATTTTTAATAAATTTGCTGTGAATACTTTCCGGATGCACTGTATATTTACTCCTTGTCTTTCATGGCAGAAATTAGGGAAGAGGTGGATGAAGAAACATGTGCTTCCCTTATATTCTGGGCCTGTATTTTCACAGCTAACATATAGTATATCTCTTTGCTCTACTTTGATGCTTAGTATGGATAATGCAGAGCAATGCAAGTAGTCACTTCTCCAAGTACCCTCTGAATTGGCTGCCGAATATAAAATGTTCCCTTGAGACCCTGTTGTCTAGTTTGTATGTTGCAGAATTTTTTCCTCTTTTTCTCCTGGTTGTCTCGTGCTGTTGTGTAATTGTGAAGTGTTAGATGCTCTGATCTCATTTATGCAGCAATATGCTGGTGTACTTAATTAGCTCTTTTCAAGTTATGGATTTTTTTTTTCATTTCATACTTGAAACCTGTCTGAGCTGTGTGCCTGATACACAATGAATTGCAGAAATGAGACGTTATCTTTTGAGATAGGAGCAGCAGTGCGGTAGGAATATGATAGAAGGCAGAATAAGCTTATGCTGCTGTGAATACAAAACTAGGACAGGAATGTACCATATCTACTCACTGGCAAAGGAAAAGTCAGTTTGGTCAGTAAAGGATCTGCATTATTACCAAACCAGGTAAGGAGACATGATGTGTTTTGAGCTGTTAGTAATCTTGCCTTGTGAAATATATAGCTTTCACTCAATTTCTTAGACACTGGTTATTCATTTTTCTGACTTTCCCACATTAAAATAAATTTACTTCTTTGAAACAGCAGGATTAAACATAAGGCAGTCTATGGTGCTTAATTTCTAAAATTAAAACCAGAGCCATTTTAACTATGTTTAAGAAAGAAATGCTGTTAATTTTCTGATTTTGAAAATTAGCAAAATTAATTAAACCTATCCAACTACTTTTGGCAGATGTCTGTATTCAACTAGGTGCATTACTGTTTTGCATTTCTAACCATTACAGTTTCAAATTAATAAACAGACTAGAATATTCTTTTCTTTCTTTTGTAAAATAAATGATTTAGATAATAGTGTGATTTTGAGAAGAATACATAGTTGTTAGTCTTTCTGTTTTTTTTTTTTTTTTTTACAGATGACCAAAATATGAAAAAATTGAAATAATTGCAAATTTCTACTATTTAATGATAATATATTGATGGAACTGGAATTGTGGAAGTTCAGTGGGATAATGTTCACAACTAAATGAACTCTTTTTCCATGTTAAATGTGTTCAGGAAAGTTTCATGATGGAGCAATGAAACAAGAAGTTGCTCTGCATGTAGAGGAGCTCCCATATACCAATGCAGAGGTATAGTTGTATTTAAAATATTTAAGATCAGACCAATAAAGATAACCTGTGATTTTGGAGTTCACACCTATATTGCTGAACTCTAACCAGATTACGAGCCAATTGCACACCCAGTCAAGAACCTTCAAGTAAAAAATAAATAAATATAGTCCAAAGAATGAATACACAGGCTAGCACTTTCAGATAGTTAAGAACATTTGAATATGCTGTTTTTGTAAATTAAAAGGCAATCGAAATAATATTTCTAGCCTTTTTTATGTGATGTTTTTGAGTCTATGGCCAGTGACATATGACCGCATATGTCCATTTTATTTTTTGGATAATATGTGTAACTTGTTTACAGAAAATTTTGTAATTCTGTTAAGTTGTTTTCATTTATTGAAAGATACAACTTTTTAATGCAAGAATTACAGAAAGAAAAATCCTGAAATTGACATTTGATTGTGAGACTGATGTTTTCATTGCAGACCCTGGATCAGAAAGTAATCAGTAGTTACCATAGTCCTCCTTCTGTTCTTACCCCAGCTCTATGCCAGAATGCAGTGAATCCCTCTGTGAATTCAAGCTATCCAAGAGTCAGAGAGACTTTTGCTACTAGTCTCTCATTAGTTTTACACACACCATTTAAAGTCAGCCGCTCCCTAATTAAATGAAAGGATACTTTTTTTGGAGAAGTAGATGTCAGTTGATTTAAGCTGCTCTGTATGCATTTTGGGAGGCAGGTTAGGGTGTTGCTGCTTGACCCCAAGATACATCTGTCAATTTATAAAGTGTCTGACATCCAAATTTGAAATTGAGTAAGCATAGTTATTAGGAAGCAAAGAGCAAAACCAACTGGTTTGTCATCTAAGATTTCCCTGGAAAGTGGAAATGAGCTTTTTTCAAATTGTATAGACTTTTTTTTTTTTTTATATCGAAGAGACCAGCAGAACATATATCTTTATTGTCATATATAAGTGACTATAGTGACAAGAGAAATACCCAAATTAGTCAAAACACTGTTTTTATTGGCTAATATGTGCAATTGAATTTTATATTTTCCTGTTGGTGTTCCTTCTTCAAGGTTTGTCTCCCTTTGATATCTGAACATAGATACAGTCCTGTATGCATAACATAAAACTAAACTGTCATTCAATATAGAAAAAGAAACACTTCTGTCTGTCACATTAATTTATAGGGGCACCAGTGGCTTACTTGCAAGATGCTTGCAGAAATCATGGACTGAAAAAGGAATGAAATGTATATTAAAAACTGCATAATAAGGGAATAATCTATTGGGATTTATATACGACTGAGAGAATAATTTATACGACCAGTGTAAAAAGTTAAATAAGTAATTTTCAATATACAGGCAGAACTCCATTTATGGTGTTGCCAACTTCACTAATGCTGAGGCCTAGTACAATATGATCGTTGTCAGCATTTTGTTTACCTCCTCTTGTGTCACTTACTGTAGCCTGCAACACAAACATCTGTTCTATTAGCTCCATTACAGGTAGACGGCTTGATCAGTAGCTTGTCATTTGTCTGAACTGTAGAGCCCACTACTTGTAATCCCCAATGTCCTAAGCGTGTGTTCTAGCTGTGCCGGCCCGGGGAGTACAGTAGCTGGGAGGGGGGAGAGACCCTCAGAGTGATTGCTCAGTAGAGACTTCACGTGTTTCATGTTTGTCATTTTTTTTAAAGATCACTGTTTGTGCCCTCATTACACCATTTTCAACTCTATTAGGTACTGTATTATCAAAACGGTAGGACGTTTAAGCATAAGTTCAATACACTGTACATACCCATAATTCAGTTTAGTTCAAATTATTTTGAATGATTTTTATTTTGTGATTTGAAGCATAGCATTGTTGCTTCAGTGTCTTTTTATTAATGCAATTGAATTTTTTTTTAATAAATAAGTGAAAAAGAATTATTAATTTTTGCTGATTTCCTATTAGCATAAACATTTTAGTGCAACTTCCAACTTGCATACAAAACCATGTTCTGAATATCTACGGAAGTGGAATACTCAACTGTATACAGCCTCACATTTGCCTGTTTTTTCTGGTAGCAAATCGCGACATACTGTATAATGTAATGTTGTATTTTTAGATTGTTGTTGCATGAGTAGAGAAAATAGTTAAGGTCTGGGAATTTGCTTGGCATGCTAGGGCTTGATTTGGTAGAACTGTTTATGTGCTGAACTAGACTGCCCCACATTATCCAGACAGTGAGCATTTACACTACAGTCTTGTGTGTTTAATTTTATATTGGGAACACACATATTGCATTTATTTGTGGAAGAGTTGTCTCTCAAGTACCTGTTTATGAAATATGCTACTTAAGGCTGATATTTAATGCTAGCTCACCATTACAAATTGTCAGATCTGTGCTTTGTGGATTGAACTAGTGGGCAAAACAGGAAAAACTGTTTTAGAAGTTCCAAAACTTTCTCCCTTCCTCACCAAATACTTGGCAGTCCTGAATGTTATGTACATTTCATATGCAGACAATACAATATCAGTTTGATTTTTTTTCACTGCTAAAATGCTAAAATTACAAGAAAATTGCAAATCAGGATTTGTTTCACCTTTTGTAAATTTGGCAGTGACCTCTGGTAAATGTCGCCTTTAAGTGTTTTCTTAGTAGCAACCCTCTTAAAATTTTTGTCCCCTTCTTTGTGGTTTTAAATAGCTTGAGCCATAGTTAAAGTGTAATGAAATCTATTAATAACGTTTCCCTTGTGCTGCACTCTTGTTTTTTGTAACAGATAACCTTGTCATGTCTCTTTTAGCAAGTGATATGTGTGAATTAGAGTTTCTTTATTCTGCTGGTGTAGTTGTCAAAGTCTTATGACTTTCTCACATACTGTATTAACAGGAAAAAAAGATCATGATGTAGCGTATAGAACAGCATGTGCTTCCTGTTTGCTCATAAGAGGTGACAATAACAAGAGGCATGTATCACCTTAGTTTTTTAGAATATGAATTACCATGTGCTGGTCAAATATGGCAAATAAAATATTTCTTTCCGTCTTGCTTTTGAATCTGTATATCTTATCGTGTATAAAAGATCATTTTAATTGTTTAGCAGTACCACAAATATTGGATACACCTTAAAGGCAATTTAAAATTATATTTATAAAACCTACTAGATAAAAGATATGACCATTATATAAGTTTGTTTTTTGTTCTTTACTTGTGCTGCTGCTAGCTTGGCTAGAACAGTAAACTATATAATGCTTTGAAAAAGTATTTGCTCTCTTCCAAAAATTCTCCGTTTTGCATATTTTACACAATGAATGGCCTCAGGCCATTGACAAAATGCAGTATTAGTGAAAGGAAGCTTGATTGAACAAGGATTTAAAATATTGTATCGTGTAAATAAAGAAATTTAGGTTATCCAACACCCTTATCACCCATGTAAAAAAAAAAAAAAAAGTAATTGCTCCCCTGGTTTCAAAAATAGCTTGCAGCATCCTTAGCAGTAATAATAGCGGTTAAGTGCCTCCTATAATTTGATATCAGTCTTTCACCTTGCTCTTTTAGCCCACTCTACTTTACAGAGCTGTTTTAATTTAAACTTATTGGTAAGTTTGCGAATGGGAAGTACTTGTTTTAGTTCCTGCCATAGGTTCTGTAGCAACTGTATTGAATTCAACATGGGGCTTTGACTAAGCAACTCCAAAATGCAAATGGTTTCTTCTGAATCATTCAGTTGTAGATTTGCTTTTGTGTTTTGTACAATTGTAACGCGACATAACCAGCGCAGCTACCTCAGCTTTAGACCATGGACAGATGTAGGAACCTTCTGTTTATGCAATAAAAGTAAGCCTTCTAGGTCATGAAGCAGCAATGCATCCCCACATCATTACACTACCATCCCCATGCTTTATTGTAGGTGTGATGTTGTGTCCAATGTTGTATTAGCTTTATGACAGACGTAATGTGACCAGTGTCACCCCCAAGAGATCTATTTTTAACTTGTTTATCCATAAAAAAATCTTCCAAACTACTTGAGGATTATACAGGTGTTTCTTTGCAAATGTGAGATGAGCACAGATGTTACCTTTGGATCAGAGAGGTTTTCTTCTTACAACAAGAATCTGATTTTTGCTAAGTCTCTTATTTTGTGAAGTTATGATCATTGACCTTACCTCTGAGGGCAGTGGGGCCTGAAGTTCTTTGGATATGCTTCTGGGATCCTGTATGGCTTCTTGAATGAGTTGTCACTGTGCCCTTGGGGTAATCTCCATTTGTTCAGTATAGAGTCCTAGAGCCTTGGAAATGATTTCTTATTGATATGAGGGAAAAAAAGTTTCAACAGCCATCATTTGGAATTTCCATTGATCAAGGCATGCATAGTGTTCTTCTAGAAACTTTTTGGTGACTTCTTCACTCTCATAGTAAGGATCGATATGGTGATGTTTATACACAACATTTGCCTGCAGTCAGCCCTGGCTGTGTTCAGTTAGCTTAGTTATGTTATATACAGTGGAACCTCGGTTCACGAACGTCTCAGAACACATACAAATCGGTTTGCGACCAAAAAGTTCGCCAAACTTTTGCATCTGTTTACGACCACATACTTGGTATACGAACAAGCTAGTTTCCCTTTCAGTTTGTACGTGTTCAGTCTCTCCCTGTGCATTTCCTATGCAGCGAGCAAGAGAGAGAGAGAGAGAGCGTGACACACACACACAGGCGAGAGAGACACACACACACACACACACAGGCGAGAGAGAGACACACACACACACAGGCGAGAGTGAGACACACACACACAGGCGAGAGTGAGACACACACACACAGGCGAGAGTGAGACACACACACACAGGCGAGAGTGAGACACACACACACAGGCGAGAGTGAGACACACACACACAGGCGAGAGTGAGACACACACACACACACAGGAGAGAGAGAGTGAGACACACACACACACACACAGGAGAGAGAGACATACACACACACACGAGAGAGAGAGAGAGACATACACACACACACGAGAGAGAGAGAGAGACATACACACACACGAGAGAGAGAGACACACACACACACACACACACACGAGAGAGAGAGACAGAGAAACACACACACACACACAAAGGCAGCGCGAGAGACACACACACACACAGAGGCAGCGCGAGAGAGATACACACACGAGCAAGCGAGAGAGAGGGCTGGACGCATAAGGTAGAGAAAAGGCAGTTAAAGAATGTACTGGGTTTGTTTTTGTTTTCACTTCTGTTTACAGTGATCGGTTCGTAGCGTGCATTGTTGCAATGTTACTTTTCTTGGTGGTTTATTAAATTACGGCTTTTTTCAAATGTTAATTTTTTCCCCTGTGCTTAAAACTCATTAAAAAAAGTGTTTTTAGCCAGCGGTTGGTAGCGCTATAGCACGAACTATTGCAGTGTTAGTTTTCTCTTGTTCAAGGTTTTCTCAGTGTTGTTCAATGTTTTTACATTTAGTTTACTATTATGCTGTGCATTCTATGATTTAATTAACTATATTTGTGCTTAAAAACTTAAAAAAATATATGTATACATACAGTTCGTATGGTCTGGAACGGATTAATTGTATTTACATACAATCCTATGGGGGAAATGACTTTGGTTCATGACCAAATCGGGTTACGGCCAGAGTTTTGGAACGAATTATGGTCGTGAACTGAGGTTCCACTGTATTGTCAACTACGATTCTGAGCTGTTCCGTCTTGTGGTGGGTGTGGCAACGTGCTATACCAGTGCATTCTTTCCAACCCGACCCGACTAAATCTGTACAATCCAGTTCAGGTTTGAAGAAGTAAAAACTTAACTTCAGCAGCATGAGATGCAAGGAATACAGAAACGATGGACCGGTCGCCAATTAGGGTATACTCAGAAACCCACACCATACTGGTCATAGTTAGAATTGGCAACTAAACTTTCCTGCATGTGTTTGGCACGTACCATATTTCAGAAGTACCTTCAGGAAAAACTTGGGCAGAGCACGTATTGTCACGCTTGGGTTACACAGTTACACAGATTCATTCAAGGTTTTCAAGAAACATAAACTTTAATCGTAAACAGCATAATAAAGCATAAAGCAGAGGATGTCTGGGGGAGAAGTGAGACAAGGCAATAAGCAAAAAGGACAGGTTCCGTACAGGCTTTTAAATATATGAAGTGCTGCACGAGAGTCAGCAGCAACGAGGCAAACTGTATTTGTTCCCATTGCAACAGCGTTCAAGAGGGGGCCTCGGAGGAGCGAACTTGTCCTCCAGGGGTGTGCAGAGCCCCCTTCTTCGCAGTATGTTCTACTCAGACAGTGCCAATGAGAGGATTCAAGTAATTCTTCACAGTATTCTTCAGCTGTGAGGCTACTGTGCTACCTCAATAAAAACTAATGTTGCATGTTTCTAATTCATTATTAATGCTGTGTAAAAATATAAATGTAAAATTGTACCTTATTTATTTGAGACATAACAGGCAGAACAATAAGAAAAATTCCTCATAGAAAAATATACATTGTGTAAAGCAGGGGTCTTCAACTCTGGTCCTGGGGTACAGGTTTTCATTCTAACCATTTTCTTAATTAGTGACCAGTTTTTGCTGCTAATTAACTATTTTTCTTGACTTTAATTGAATTACTATTTATGACTCGGACCCCCTTAATTATTTCTTTTATTCTTAATTTACAGCCAAACAATAACGACTTAAAACATGAGCCAACAAATGACCAACAACTTGTGTACATCATACAATATCTGAAAAAAAGAAAGTTGAAGGACTCAGTAATGCTGATCTGATCTGGTCCACAAAATATCTTGATGGTGCTCTTAGAAAAAAGAAAATTGGCAGTTTTGGAAATGTTTGCTGTGGCAGAATTAGAACACCAGCAAGACCTGGAATTAAGCAATGGGTGTAATTAACAACAAAAATCAACTTCTGACTAAGAATCTGCTCAGTGTGAAAATGGCTAGATTTGAGGCCCTGACTTAGTTGGTCATCTGTTGGCTAACTTTGCATCTCATTTATGTTTGTTTGCCGTTTAAGGAATAAATTAAGCAATTCAGAGAACTGAGTCTTAAAAAAAAAAAAAAATTAAAATGAAGGAAAAACACATTTACTAGTTTCAAAAACTAGTCAATAATTAAGAAAAGGGTTAGAAATAAAATCTGCAGTCACAGTAGTACTCCAGGACCAGAGTTGGAGATCCCTGGTATAAAGGCAATTTTTCTGAAGTTCCCAAATCTATAGAGATATTTTTTGTTGTTTGCGTTGAGCTCTGGCCTTGGTACTTTTTACCAATTGGACTAGCATATTGTAAGAAGTTCGTCAGAGTAATTATATTCTAAAGACTTTGGCAATTTAAGTATTGGTGTTTTTTCTTTAAAATGAAAGAGCATACTCATTGATGGTTGCAGCCTGGATTTGAAAGTATCATAGACAGAAGTTGGACGGGAGAGGGGAAATCTCTTCTGCTGTGTGTTTAAAATTTATTGGTTTGATTTATCATTTCTTATAGTCATGTAGTAATTACTTACAACAATCTTATTTCCACTTAGTGTGTGGTGTGTATTATCATTTTTTAATGTACTTCTGTACAATACAATACAATACAATACAATACAATACAATACAATACAATACGATTTATTTTTGTATAGCCCAAAATCACACAAGAAAGGCCCTGCCTTTTGACAGACAACCACCAAACCACTTGATTCTCTAAGAAGACTAGGAAAAACTCCCAAAAAAAACCCTTGTATGGAAAAAATGGAAGAAACCTAGGGAAAGGCAGTTCAAAGATAGACCCCTTTCCAGGTAGGTTGGGCATGCAGTGGGTGTGGAAAAAAAAAGGGGTCAATACAATACACAGAACAGAACACAAGTAATCTTCAATACAGTATAATAGTGCAATAGAAATATTACAAGTGCACAGCAGAATTCAATAGTAGATAATCCATATTACTAACCGAGAATGGTAAACCGGATGGCATGGACGCAGGTACACGGCGATGGGACCATGAGACGTACTGCGCAGGCGCGTACAGCTCAACTAACGGAAATAGCAAATAAAACAAATATGCTTGGGATTGTACAAACCGCTGAACGCTTTACACCAAATTCAAACACAATACAGCTCAACTAACACATGGCCCCAGAGAACGGCCACAGAACAAACAAACACAACAGGATTCGGCGCCCCGCCCAAAGGCAAACCGAAGAGAGTACGGATGCCGCAAACGTCCACACTACACAGCATAGTGAAACCTGAGATAATACGGAAGGCACAGGTGTCACCGCCATATTGTGAGTGGCACTACTGCGTAGTGAAGTTAGGAATAATGTGCTGCTTGGGATTGTACAAACCGCTGAACGCTTTACACCAAATTCAAACACAATACAGCTCAATGATACACACACAAGCCCACTTGGATAAGATCAATGAACGCAGGCACCTACAACGCGCGTCTGAAACTGCGGAAGCAAAGCAGGCACGGGTTCAAAATGAACGAGCTCGACTGACAGATATACAAACACGAGCCTGCCTGGATAAACAACACGCCCATAGCTGAGGACTAACGACACAGCCACACAGAAAAGAGGATTCTGCACTGCACCCCAGAGTCAAACGTAAGACACTACGGGGTCCGCAAAGGTCCACAAAGATAGTACGGGATATATAAGAGCACACCCATCAAAAAAAAATCAATCGTGTAAAAGCACATAGTACACATAAATCATGTGCTCTCAGCGCATATAAAGCGTATAAGGACAATACGGAGAATAGAGACCCAAAGGCATTGGAGAGAAAAAAAGGCAGATAAGAGATTATGAAAGCAGTGGAATTCGAAAGGCTCAAACAAACGATGGCGCGATACACATGCAGACAAAGGTACAGAATATGAAAGCGGTAAAATCTGAAAGTATTGTAGCGTCCCAGCCAGGTTGAGGGCTTTTTGGTTTTAAGTGACTGTTAGGTCTGATTGAGGGAAGACGGAGTACAGCACGGAGGACTGATAGCGGGGTATTGATTTGATGCGGTAAGGGGGGGGGGGGGGGGGGGGGGGCGTTGGAGAGGGCGCTAGAAAGTTGTGTTTGGGGTTAGGATGTCAGCGATTGTTCAAGTAAAACTTCTTCTTACAGTAATCCCTCCTCCATCGCGGGGGTTGTGTTCCAGAGCCACCCGCGAAATAAGAAAATCCGCGAAATAGAAACCATATATTTATATGGTTATTTTTATATTGTCATGCTTGGGTCACAGATTTGCGCAGAAACACAGGAGGTTGTAGAGAGACAGGAACGTTATTCAAACACTGCAAACAAACATTTGTCTCTTTTTCAAAAGTTTAAACTGTGCTCCATGACAAGACAGAGATGACAGTTCTGTCTCACAATTAACAGAATGCAAACATATCTTCCTCTTCAAAGGAGTGCGCGTCAGGAGCACAGACTGTCAGAAACAGAGAGTAGAGAAAAGCCAAGCAAAATGACACCTTTTATTGGCTAACTAAAAAGAATACAATATGCAAGCTTTCGAGGCAACTCAGGCCCCTTCTTCAGGCAAGAGAGGAAAGCAAATAAATCAATAGGGCTGTTTGGCTTTTAAGTATGCGAAGCACCGCCGGTACAAAGCTGTTGAAGGCGGCAGCTCACACCCCCTCCGTCAGGATCAGGGAGAGAGAGAGTGAGAGACAGAGAAAAACAAAGTCAAAAATCAATACGTGCCCTTTGAGCTTTTAAGTATGCGAAGCACCATGCAGCATGTCGCTTCACGAAGCAGCTGCACACAGAAGGTAGCAACGTGAAGATAATCTTTCAGCATTTTTAGACGAGCGTCCGTATCGTCTAGGTGTGCGAACAGCCCCACTGCTCAATCCCCCTATGTCAGGATCAGAGAAAGTCAGCGCAAGAGAGAGAAAGAGAAAAGTAAGTTGGGTAGCTTCTCAGCCATCTGCCAATAGCGTCCCTTGTATGAAATCAACTGGGCAAACCAACTGAGGAAGCATGTACCAGAAATTAAAAGACCCATTGTCCTCAGAAATCCGCGAACCAGCAAAAAATCCGTGATATATATTTAAATATGCTTACATATAAAATCCGCGATGGAGTGAAGCCGCGAAAGGCGAAGCGCGATATAGCGAGGGATCACTGTATAAAATACGCTACCGTGGCTGTTCGTTTGTCAGTCCAGAATTTTAAATCACCTGTAGCTCACAAACAGTTTCATCTATTGACTTGAAATTTGGTACACATATACAATGTGACGTCTACTATCCGCTTTCGGGGTGATGAGTTTTATTACTCTTTTTATTTTTATTTTATTTTATTGTAGAATCAACTCTGTGCAGTGTGCAGCAGGGCGGCCGTGCAGCGCATGCGTATGGGCGCCGTTCTCATTCCCTACCACCTTCGCTAATCATTCTTGAGGCAGATTGAAGACTTAAGTGCCATCTTAAGTGAAAAATTAAAGAAAACGTACTAAGTAATTTCAAGACAAAAACTAACTTAATCAGTTTTAACGTGAAAAATTGCCGACGAAAGAAGAGAAGCAGCGGGCTGCTAGGGTGGAGAAAAGAAGAGCTGCTCAGGAAGTAGCAAGCGCATCAATCTATGAGCAAACGAATGATGAATGTACAGAGAAAGAGCTCAAGTCAATGTGTATTCACCGCATGTTATCGTGCAGTACGCCGTTACTGGTATTACATAATACGATTTGAATTTGATCAGAGACCTGAAGACCTGGGCCATCAAGCTCCCTCCTCCTATTGGCCATTCCACAGCTGAGTCAGCACTGGGCCATCCAATCCAATGAAAGGACCCCTCTATCCGAAGATTTCTGCGATCCTCCATCAGAGATGACTTTACCTTAGGCAGGCAGAACAACTTAGCAGGTGGACAGTGGCACGCCACATTTGAGTACCGAGAAGAGAAACAGAATAGGTGTGGGTTAGCAACAAATTATAACTACCATATTACTTATGTTTTAGTGTTAATAATGCAGTATGTACAATTAATCAGCAGTTTTAGTCAGGATATGCTAAACTGAAGTAGTGAGTCTTCAGCCGGGATTTGAAAGCTGAGAACGATGGGGCAGCCCCATAACTAAAAGCACGACCTCCCACTGTTATTTTATTAATCCTTGGGATCATAAGCACACTGGCATCTTGAGATCTTAATGTACGTTCTGGTTTGAAAGTCGTGATAAGTTCAGACAAGTAAGCCAGACCTTGAGCATTTAGGGCTTTATATGTTAAAAGGAGGATTTTGAAATCTGCCGTAAACTTAACCGGGAGCCAGTGTAAGAACTTAATATCTGGTGTTATGTGTTCATATTTTCTTGTTCTTGTAGTAATTTTTGCAGCAGCATTTTGTATTAACAGATAGATAGATACTTTATTAATGCCAAGGGGAAATTCACATACTCCAGCAACATACTAATAAAAAAACAATTAATTAAAGAGTGATAAAAATGCAGGTATAACAGACAATAACTTTGTATAATGTTAAAGTAACTAACCCCCGGGGTAGAATCGAAGAGTCGCAGTGTGTGGGGGAGGAACGAGCTCCTCAGTCTGTCAGTGGTGCAGGACAGTGACAGCAGTCTGTCGCTGATGCTGCTCCTCTGTCTAGAGATGATACTGTTTAGTGGTTGCAGTGGAACTGGAACTGGAAGCGATATAAAGAACAGTCTGAACATCCAGTTAAAACAGAATTGCAGTAGTCATTTGTACTAGAAATAAATGCATAGATTAATTTCTCAGTATCCTAATTATTTAGAAAACGCCTTAATTTCCCAACATTTTTAAGATGGGAGAAACATGATTTACACAGCTTTGAAATATGCGCTTTAAATAACATGCTAGTGTCAAAGATAACTCCTAAATTGCGGTAATTCCAACTGAGTTAAATGATGACAGAATATTGTTGGGATCAGCATCATTCCCTCCAATAATTAACATCGCCGCATTATCAATGTTTAAAGACAAGTAGTTCTCATTCATCCACTCTTTTAATTCACTTTTTCTTTTGTCTGCTCCCGTTAAGGGTTGCCACAGAAGATCATTTTTCCCATATCTTCCCGTGTTTTGCATCTTGCTCTGTCACACACATTACCTGCATGTCCTTTCTCACCACATCCATAAACCTTCTCTTAGGCCTTCCTCTTTTCCTCTTGCCTGGCAGCTCTGTTCTTAACATCCCAGCATCTCTTCTCTGCATATGTCCAAAGCAACGCAATCTCGCCTGTCTGACTTTGTCACCAAACCATCCAGCCTGAGTTGACCCTCAAATGTACTCAATTTCTAATCCTGTCCATCCTTGTCACACCAATTGCAAATCCACAACTTATTAAAGACAACGAAGAAACTTCATTTGGCCAAAAAGAAAGGTATAATTGGGTGTCATCTGCGTACAAGTGAAAATTAGCATGGTTTTCTAATGATTGATCCCAGTAGAAGCATGTAAAGTGAAAACAGTGAAGGTCCCAGTACCGAGCCTTACGGGACACCATAACTCAGTTCTGTGTATAATGATTGAGTACTGTCAGCACATTTCTGTACTTACTGGAATCAATTTGATAAATAAGAACTAAATCAGGGAAGGATAGTACCTGTAAACCCAACATCATTTTCTTGCCTGTGCAGTAAAATAGAATGGTCAATGGTGTGAAATGCACTGCTACAGGATTAAAATTTCTAAAGTGTTGAATGCAAAGTATGACAGTGTCTACCAAGTTAGTATGTGGTTTTACACTGTGATGCTGAGATCTGGGATTTTTAATTTTCTCATTAAGATGTTTATAAAGTCTGTACTGCTAATGTCTGTTGGTATTTTGCACTGTAGATCCAAATTCCCATTTGTTAAGTTAGCCACTGTTCTAAATAGTACCACAAGTATTTTTAATGTTGCTGTTATTTTAGAATAGTAGTCTGAGAAAGTTTTAAAGAGAGCTTTTTTATATTTTTTAACACTCTGTCCATACAATAAGACCTGCAGTTTTGTTGTTCTCCATCTGTGCTCCAGTTTTCAACACTGTAATTTAAGAGCTCGAGTGTTCTGATTAAACCAGGGAGACTTTCTATGTGCTTTGTTCACTTTTATTTTAAGGGGAGCCACTGCGTCCAGAGCATTTCTCAAGGTCACATGATGTTAGCTGATCTAAATTGTTTTCCACATTTGGTGTTAACTGATCTAAATGGTTTTCCAAAATTACACTTGCTTACTCAAAGTATGTTTACATTTTGAAGCAGAAATACAATCTAGATGTCACACTGTCGTTGTTTTAATCTGTGAGTGTATTGGAAAGGGCAGAACCAAATCAAATGTAATTAAGTAGTGATCAGAAATAACTTCATTTAATGGAGTAATATTTAAATTTTGAATTTCAACTTTGTAAGTTATAATTAAATCTAATGTGTGGTATGTGGTTATGATTATAAATTGGACCTTTGACATTCTGACAAAATCCAACTCTGAATTTAACAAATAAGTAAAAAATTTGATGAAAGTGTCAGTTTCCACATCAATGTGCAATTAAAATCCCCCATCAACACTACATGATCATAATGTATAGCCAAATCAGATAAAAGGTTGCCAAATTCAGTCATGAACAATGAATATGGCCCTGGTGGTCTGTAGATTAACACTACAATTGTATTGGCATCTGTTTGAATATTTAAAATGAATGCCTCAAAGGATGTGAAGTTGCCCAAATTTTTAGAAGCAATTTGCATTTTGTCACAATTTGATGTATTTTTTGTTTTAATTTGAACTAAGTTTCTGTTACAGTTAACCCTTGTGGATGCTCTGTTTTTTTCTATTGGTCTTATTATACACCTTATTTTGTTGGTTATCAAGTAATTTAAGGTCTGCATTATGACCAAAATTACTGGATGCCCCTCAACAGGGACTATGGATAACAGCTTCAGGAAAGTAACAGGTGGGATATACAACAGCCTGTGATCTAAGATCACGTGACTGCAGCCTGGATAGTGCTCTAATCAGTTAGCCAGGCAGTTTCGCTGCCATATTTTGGGATAATACAAAAGATCCCCTCCAGTTACAATGAAGACCATCTCTTTTGAAAAATCCAGGCCTTTCCAAAAAATCATCCCAATTGTTCACAAAGGCTATGCTTCTATTTGCACACCAGGTTTCTAGACAGCAGTGAAGGGAACACAATCTGATATAAATTACATCCTCTCTATATAATCTTGGTAAGGGGCCAGATACAATTAAATTATGACATTTTCTTTTAGCTTTGGTGCATAGAGAAATGAAGTTCCCCTTTAATACCTCCGATTGCTGTAAGTAAATATCATTAGTGCCAACATACAGCAATAAGGTATATACTTTATCATCGTCGATACAATCCAATTGGGCCTCAGTGTCAGAAATCTTTGCCTCTGGGAGGCATTTAATATTATCTGTTGGTTTAACATAGTTTGGAATTCTAACATTCCACATTGTGGAATCCATATTACTAACCGAGAATGCTAAACCGGATGGACGCAGGGACATCCGGCCATGGGCCGTAGCCGCAAAAAGGCGTACTGTGCAGGCGCCCCAGGAAATGAGGGGCCGTGAGAAGCGGACAAGACCACAGAAAAAAGGAGTGAGCACAGAAAAAAAGGAGTCAAAGAAATGAGGCGACGTGAGCACAGAAAAAAGGAAAAGGCACAGAAAAAAGTAGTCAAACGCAGGCGCCGCACGAAACACATTGCACACGAAACTAGCACACAAAAAAAAAGAAGACGCTCGCGCACAACAGCAAGGCCCCCCCCCCCCCTACAGGCACTGGATGAGACACACACCAAGAGGGAGATTTAACAAGCCCCTGGAACACAAAAAAAAAAGAACACAAAACCACCCAACACACCCTACAAGCAACGGACGGGACACACACAAAGAGGGGGATTCAACAAGCCCCTGGAACACAAAAAGAAAGAAGATGCTCGCGCAACAACAATCCTCACCCCCCCCCCCCACACACACATTAATAAGAAGTGACACCCAAAGCCACATATCTAAAGGAAACGTCCATATTAAACATACGTCATCTCAACACTTTCACACTAGGCAGCATAGGTGGATCTCCTTACAATAAAGCACTATTAACCGTTCAACTGCAGAAAAGGGTCCATATTAACAGTGAGTGCGATCCTCCTTATTACTTATCCATGTTTCGCACGCTGAGGAACAAACAAGTCATGAATACACGGTCACGGGTACAAAACTATTCGGATCGGATAACGGGACAAAACACACGAACACGAATGAAACAACAAAATACACGGCGGAGCATACAACGTGCTTCAGAAACTCCGGGAGAAAAAATGTCTCGGATCAAAAAAAGCAAAGCTCAAGTAACCCCGTTACAGAGACGTGCCCAAATGGACAGACACAATGAACATAGACGCATACAGCGCGCGTCTCAAAGTGCTGCATCGAAACAAGCACGATTTCAAAAGAAAGAGCTCGCGTCTCAGACATACAAAAAAGGGAGCGAAGAGACAGAATAAATGAACGCAGACGTGTACAACGCGCATATGACCTGCCAGAAAAAAAGCAAGCAAGACTCCAAAAGCAGAAATCTCAACTGGCCGACATACAAAAACGGACAAGGCTCGATACAAACAATGCACGACGTAGACTGAAACGGACTTTTCGCAAAGCGGAAGCGAATCAATTAAAACTCAAAAATAGCGCATCACAAATAATGGACATGCAACAACGCGCCTCTCAAACGCCACAAGAAAAACATGCCCGTCGCGGACATCAACGCCAGACACCTGCTAAACGCTTACGCCAGTTGGCTGACAACGCCTTCAATAATGAGTCCACTATTGAGGAAAATTCATTGGGATTAATGAATGTCATTTGCAATCATTGTCATTCACTTAACTTCCCAGAAGAAACAACTGGCAATACAAATAATGAATTTACACGTTGTTGTCAAAAGGGGCAGATTAGACTGCCTCCTTTACATTCATATCCTGAATATCTACAGAAGCTTCTAACTAACGATGTGCCTGAAAGTAAAAACTTTATGAACTGCATTAGATCCTACAGTAGTTCATTTGCTTTTGCATCTACCGGAGTACATATCAGGCCACCAAAAGGCAATGGCCCATACTGCTTTCGCATATGTGGTTAACACAACGCACTATATTATGTCCAAAAAATATTAATGTTAATCACATTAATAACCAGGTCATTTCATTACTTCCTGGAGAGACACGGCTCTTTCTAAGCTCTGACAAAGTTGACTCTGATGACGACAATGAACATCTGAATTTCCCCATAAAATATTTGAACACTATTAACCCGGACGGATGACCACAACACAACCTTACCCTTAAAAACGGAACAATAATCATGCTATTAAGAAACCTTAACACTAAACAGGGTTTATGCAATGGCACACGGTTAGTCGTCAATACCATGACACACAATGTTATTCAAGCAACAGTTCTTTGAGATTCACATGCTAACAATACTGTTCTCATTCCTAGAATTGACCTTACGAGTTCTGACCTAGAATTACCTTTTACATTGAAACGCCGACAGTTCCCCATTAAACCTGCATTTGCCATGACCATCAACAAATCACAAGGACAAACCATGGACAAGGTTGGCATCTACCTCTCTGAGCCCGTTTTTGGACATGGACAACTTTATGTTGCCTTCTCACGTGTTCGACGTTCATCTGACGTTAAAGTTAAATTTATAAATGATCCATGCCAAGGAAGACTTATTCAAAGACAAGACACCATCTTTACTACTAATGTTGTATACAAAGAAATATTCCAATAAAACATTACTCTATGCCAAACACTCTATTTTTTATTTATATAGGCATCATCCAAACCTGCACACTATTCTATATCTAATTCATACATCTCACTCTTTGTCATGCCCCAACGCCAGGGGTTGGCGAGCGAAGCGAGCAGGGGGCGGGGCCCCCTAGTTGGCAAGAGAATCTGTTCTAGTTCCGAATTGGTGACCTGGGTGCCAAGGGACTAAATTTTGGCTTCTTAGACCCTCGTCTTATTATTGTTACCCTCTCTCCCTGTGGCTGAATTGGTGCTGCTGATTTCGGCTGCGTACTGACTACAGGGACTGAAGCCGAATCAGGAGTAGTCGAATTGTCTAAACAAATCAAGTTGATCCAATTTTCGGTTTGCCTAATTGCTATCAGGTTCCTAAAGCAGCCCTCCAATTCACATACTTTCCCAACCAACTCTAAATTAACTAAACATTTTTGGCAGGTGAAGCTGCCTATGTTGTCACCCGGAAAACCTGATCTGTACATGCTGCAGGACACACAACATATAAATGAGCTGTCAATGGGCATAGAACATATAGAACTTGCGTTTAGTGCTGAGTGCATCTTCGCTGTTTCTGCAGTAACTTCAGTGCTTTCAGCACTTTTCTGTGTTCAGCTGAGTCACTAATAGACAGTCGGCTTTAAGTTTACACCACTCAATGGGCAATCGACTTAGATTTCTCACTGTGGTTATTTTTCCTCATCGGATGTTGGCTTTATTTCGGTTGAACTTACTTGGGTGTTTGTGAAGAGCTATGTGCGTGTAGGAGATGCTGCTGCTCTGTGCTTCTGCTCACTGCTGCTCAGAAGAGGTGGGGTCTGAAAGAGAGAGAGAGAGAGATCAGAAATAGCAATATATACTACTGTATTGAAATCTTTAGAGCAAGAATCACTGTGCAATATTTTCATTTCTGGTGATTTTTCCTAAACGTACATCATAGTAAGATAAACAGTGTGAGGTTACAAAGATACTGGTAAAAAAAATAGTTTTCTCCACATGTGTATTTGATTTATTTGTATCCTGTAGTAGTAGTCAGGATTTTACAGGTTTAAAATTACGGTGCTGTAAGAATGTATGCAAACTGTGTAGGCAAATAGAGATTCTTATGGGTCATTTTGACCATATACATTCATAATGTAGTACAGTATGTCTTAAATCTTTGCATGTTGCATTTTGTATTTATTAAGTGTTTTTGTTGATTTGCAGCACTCCTCTGGGCAAAGTGAAGGAAAGACTGGTAGTCGAATGAATATGCCCCACTGCCGTAACCCCAATTCTTCTACTGCAGATGAGCAGCCCCACATTGGCAACTATAGACTACTCAAAACCATTGGCAAAGGCAACTTTGCCAAAGTTAAGCTGGCACGGCATGTTCTTACTGGCAAAGAGGTAAGAAAATTGAGAATTCCCTTTTTTTGATATTAAGTGATACAAATAGATTTACTATTTTTTCATCATTTAAAAGAAAAAGTAGGTTTTTGTGGGTTTTTTTGTTGTTTATACTTGGGTAACTTACAATACCATGGGTGCAGTGGGAAATTATCATTTGTTTGTCATAACTAACTATAATATTACATTTGTAGTATTTCTGAAAGTAATAATGCATACCCAGTAACAGGTTTAAAAAAGTAAGGTATGGTACAGCAAGGTATATTTTTAGTTAAGTATTATTATATTGAAGAATTAACAAGCAATAGTACACTTAATTTTTGCTATAACCATAATTGATCATATTTTAAATATATATCTTGAAAAATAACAGTTAAACTATACTTCCATCCATCCATTATCCAACCCGTTGAATCCGAACACAGGGTCACGGGGGTCTGCTGGAGCCAATCCCAGCCAACACAGGGCACAAGGCAGGAACCAATCCCGGGCAGGGTGCCAACCCACCGCAGGACACACACAAACACACCCACACACTAGGACCAATTTAGAATCGCCAATCCACCTAACCTGCATGTCTTTGGACTGTGGGAGGAAACCCACGCAGACACGGGGAGAGCATGCAAACTCCACGCAGGGAGGACCCGGGAAGCGAACCCAGGTCCCCAGGTCTCCCAACTGCGAGGCAGCAGCGCTACCCACTGCGCCACCATGCTGCCCTAAACTATACTTATTTGAGGTAAATAATACCCACCTGATGAAACATTATAGGGCTTCTGGGTATAATTAAGGGCACAACTACATTATTTTTAGTATTGCTGGTAAAGTGATTTACTATAGGGGGGGTTTGTACATGTGAAACATTCAACTCCTTGATTAGTGGGATGAATAGATTTGTGTTCTATTCTCTTCTTTCCGGTACAACCAACTCAAGCTATGGTTCGCAGAGATATTGTTAATGACAGTAATTAGAACATCAGAAAAACCTTTGACAAGAACAGACTATTCTGCCCAACAAAGCTTGCCCGGCCTCTCCTCCTAATTCTTCATAACAACATCAAGTCTAGCTTTGAATGTCTTTAGAGACCTTCTATCCAACCATGCTACTTGATAATTTATTAGCCATGTTTTTAGTTCTCTGTGTGAAAAAAAATTCTTAAGGTTTGTGTGAAATTTACCATTAACAAGGTTCCAGCTGTTCTTTCAATCTTTTGTCATAAGTTATACCATGCAGTCCTGGACTCAGTACAGTTGCTCTGCTATGCATGTAGCGCTCCAAAGTGCGGCCTCATTAGTGCATTAAAGTTACAAATCTAATATATCTACTTCCTATATGTAATACTGTATGTAATACTTTACATATACAGTGCTTACATTATGTTTCATCTGCCACAAATCTGCTTAAGTCTGTATGTAATTCAACTCCAGCTGTATCAGTTCAATACTACATTGTCTGCCAAGCCGCCTGCTCGATATCATCCTTAAACTTAACCAGCTTGTTGTTTGTATTTATGTCCAGATTATTTATTTATGATAAAAATAGTGGAGGCCCTAGTACTGATCCTTCAAGTGCACCAGTCTTAATATCACACAGTTCTGATAAGATTCCTTGCACCATTAACCTCTGCTTCCTGTAAATTTATGCCAAATTTGGACGAATCTACACAGTATATCCTGAACTCCGACTTCTTTTATAGTAGGGCTTTATTAAATAATTTCTGAAAATCAAAATTAAAAATATATGCACCACTCTGATCATATCCTTTTGTTGCTTCCTCTTAGAATCCAATTCAACCTCCCCTGTCGAAAACCCATGCTGTTTCTGTTCTTATTATGTGCTGCTCAGTCTTCTTCATAGCCTCTTTAGCGTTAGACCTGAGTGTTACCGAGGCTGCGAAAACTGCGCTAAAAGTGTTAGTCCCGAGTGTCACACAGGCAACTGCACATGTGCGTCTAGCATAAGCGTTTGAACCGAGAATCACTCGGGCTGTAAAAGTGCTGTCAGTGCTGCAGACTTTGGGAAAATTATGTCTATGTGCAGGTTTTAACTAATTATGAAATACATGTATCTGTACTTTACCCACAATGAAGAATTTGCTGAGAATACCCATCCTGCAGCCAAACTGAGGAAAATTTGGGAGATATACCAGCTACCAAGCCATTGTAGCAAAATTTCGAAGCGTTTACATTTCATACCGTGATGTCGGCATCAATGAAAGTCTCATGGCTTATAAGGACAGATTGTCATGGATACAGTACATCGCATCAAAAAAAGCAAGTTTTATAAGTTTTGCGAGTCTAAAATGGGATACATGTGGAATTCGGTTCTGTACACAGGGAAAGGGACAATGTTTGATCTGATATACAATCAGTACAACATTGCTGTGTCATCGGTGCTGACTTTGATAGATGCTGTGCTGGATCAAGGTTGCTGTGTAACTATGGACAATTTTTATACTTCGCCAGAGCTATTTGACATCTTGCTTCAAAGAACGACCAATACATATAGAACAGTGCGTCTCAACTGTCATGGCATGCGCGAAGACTTTTGACAGAGCTAAATTACTGCGAGGTGCACAGTAGCTTGCCAAAAGGGTAAAGTGCTTGCGCTGAAATGAAAAGACAGGAAAGATGTCTGTCGTCTTAGCACTGTACATAATCCAGCTACAGCCACTGTTCAGGCAAAAGGCAACAAGCAAGTTAAGAAGTCTTGTTCTGTGGTCGACTACAATAGCACAATGGGCGGCATTGATTGTGCGGATCAAGAATTGACTTTCTATCCCATTATGCGGAGGCAACAAAAGAACAGTGCTTTTGGAATGCATTCGTCTTATACAAACTAGAAGCTGGCGAAACTGTATCTCATGCAAACTTTACATGCCAGCTTGTAGAATAAATCATTTTATTGATTTTTATACATCCATCAGAAAAAAAACAGAATCCAACTTGTACCTGTGCAGTGTGTTGTTCAAAAACTGATCAATCTGGAAAGAAAATCTGAAAAGAAACACGTTGTTATTGTCCAGACTGTGACATTGGATTGTGTCTTTCACCATACCTTAAGATTTACCATACAAAGGATTCATTTTGAGATTATATACTATTTTGGCATCATTAATAGTAGTATTATTGCTGTTATTATTTTTGTTGTTATTGTTCAGTTCATATTATTTTTATTCATTATTACTATTATTTGTATCATTATTATACTTTTGAGATTTAATAAAAATGTAATTTTTCATGCCAAAAAAAATGCAAAGCTTTTCACGTTTTTCTTGGAATAAAATGCAACACTAAGGAGGTTAATACTGTTGACCCGTGTGTTTTTTATATATACTGCATATTGTAACAGACAATGGGGATTCTTATCTGGCTGGGACACCTCCATAATGGAAGGACCGGGTCAATACCTCCCCCGGGACGACAGTGGGCAGCCCTGCTGGCGTGCTACAGGGCCACGGGTTTGGAGCATGGAAGCTCAACACTGATGGGCCCCATGGCCCTTGCCAGGAGGTGCATGGGGAATGGCTGAGCCCTCCTCTGCATGGCTGCCACCACACCCGGAAGTGTGGCCGGTAGAGAATTTCGGGTGTTCTATATAAGGAGCCTCCTCACTCAATTGAGCAAGCCAGAGTCGGGAGGGAGAGGACGAAACTTGAGGGAAAAGTGGAGGCAGAAGAGACAAGGAGAGAAAGAGATTGCGTGTTTGGGGTTTACTTGTGCTTATTTGTACTGTGCTGCTGTGGGGAGTGAGGGAGAAGTGCTTCCCTACTGAAATAAAGCCTGTGTTGTGCTGGGACTTGTACCTCTGTCTGTTGTGTCAGGTGTTTGGGGAGATGTGCATCCCCTTGTGACCACTATATATATATATATATATATATATATATATATATAAATAAAATAAATGACATTGACAGAAAAAAAAATAATATATTTTTATTATTGTTTTCCATGTAAACTTCAGTAAAACTCCCATTTGCATAACCTTACTGCAACAAAGCTTTTGAATATAAATGACATTATGGAAGACGGTTCGTCTTTCCACAGGTTACAAAACATTATATATTAAAGTGCATATCTCTATTATAAAAACGAGACGAGATGAGACATGATTTTCTCAGAGAGACACTTAAATGTACCGCGAGACGAGTCTTTGTGCCAAGAGATTTAACCACACCCGGGACCGGAAATAAAAGACAAAGAGTAGATGACAGAGTAGAACGTTATTAAGAATTCAAAAATGTTGGCGCGGTACACATGCAGAGCAGGTTAGAGATAATGGAAGTACAAAAATTCAAAAGTCTCAAAAAAAGGACAGGAAAGATCGCATTAGTGCAAACAAACAGAAATTATTACTCGGTGAAATAACAGAACAGCAAAAAGAGATTGAATACGGTGGAACCTCGGTTCACAAACGTTTCGGTACATGTACAAATCTTTTTACGACCAAAAAGTTTGCCAAACTTTTGCCTCGGTTCACGACCACACACTCGGTATACGAACAAGCCACTTTCCCTTTCAGTTTGTATATGTTCAATCTCTTCCTGTGCATTTCCTGTGCAGCGAGCAAGAGAGAGAGAGCGCGACACACAAACACACACACACACACACACACACACAGGCAATGCGAGAGAGAGACGCACACACACAGGCAGCGCGAGAGAGAGAGCTGGACGCATAAGGTAGGAAGGCAGTTAAAGAATGCACTGGGCTTGATTTTGTTTTCAATTCTGTTTACAGCGATTGGTTCGTAGCATGCATTGTTGCAATGTTACTTTTCTTGGTGGTTTATTAAATTACGGATTTTTTCAAATGTTCATTTTTTTCCCTGTGCTTAAAACTCATAAAAAAAAAAAAAAAAAAAAAGTGCTTTTAGCCAGCGGTTGGTAGCGCTATAGTGCGAACTATTGCAGTGTTTGTTTTTCTATTGTTCAAGGTTTTCTCAGTGTTATTCAATATTTTTACATTTAGTTTACTATTACGCTGTGCATTCTATGATTTACTTAACTATATTTATGCTTAAAAACTTTAAAAAAATATATATTTACAGTTCGTATGGTCTGGAACGATTTAATTGTATTTACATACAATCCTTTGGGGGAAATTGCATCGGTTCACGACCAAATCGGTTTACGACCAGAGTTTTGGAACGAATTATGGTCGTGAACCGAGGTTACACTGTATATTGTTCGGATTCAACTTATAAGTCGGAGACTTGTAGATCGTCTCATTTGTGTTGCCAGCGAGAATTAAAAGATTCCAAAAACGTTGGCACGGTATGAAGTCCTATGAGACAGAGACTTTTAACATGAGATTCTTTCAAGTCACACCCTACTTACAACTATTTTCAAACAAGACCACGGTCATCTAACCTCAGTCGTGTGAATGCTTTTGCTTCTAAATTTTATCAGGTGTGATAAATTGTGGTCTCCGTGACCCCTTGAACCCTCAGACTCGACTCCAGACACCAGGTAAAAGTCCAATAATTATATTTATTTGGACAATACAGTGCACAAAGCACCCTCCTCTCCACAATACTCAATAATAAACAATCAATAATCAATCCTCCACACTCCCAGACACTTTGCCACCCTTCCTCCCAGCTCAGCTCAGTGTACTGGGCTTCCCAGAGTCCTTTTATACACCCTGACCCGGAGGTGTTCCCATTCAACAGTCCACAGTTCCTTTTCCCTTCCGGGTCAGGGTAAACAGTCCTTTTCTTCAACCCGGGAGCACATCGTTTCTTCCTGTCACGTGACCGTGACGTACTCCCGGGTTATAGGGCACATGCGAGCCTACGAGCTCCCCTACAGCGACTCCTGGTGGCCCCCAAGGTATCCAGCAGGGCTGTGTATAAAAACTACATAGTCCATGAGGCCCTGCTGGAACTCGGGCATGTCCACGATGCTGGGAGAGCTCCTCCTGGCGGCCTGGGGGTGAGGGCCGGAGAAAGAAGCCGGCAATCCACCACACAGGACAATAATTTAATACGTTCTAGATGACACGTCAATGACTAAGTGAAGAAGAAAGAGCATGGACAAACGTTCGAAAAAGTCATTTTATTTATTAGAGAGAAAGAAACGATATTCACTCACAGGCAGTTATACGTTGCTTTGTTACGATGCAAGTCCAAACGCAGAATCAAAATTCAATGTGATCTTGAAGAAAAGTAAATTTGAAATATTGTTTTTACTACAGTTTTAAAGTAAAAGTGAAAATAATGCATATGTAACAATTCCCATGAAAATAACAATCTCTTTAACTCTTTTAGGGCTATTTTTTTTTGTTTCTTTTCTCCCACAGCTGAATATTTTTCCAAAAACTAACTTTTTTTAAAAAAGAACACAAAGCAATGGTTTAACATCAAATCAACAAAAAATATTTATTTTTGACAAATGTTACTTTCTTGCATGTTGTGTGAGCCTGCATACTATGTGATTTCACATAAATATCACATACATGTTACACAGCAAAGCTCTGCAAAGTATGTTATCGCTCAAAGTAGCCAATTGCATGCATTGCCACATTGCACTGCTTACAATATGTGTTGCACTGGTGCCTCCTTTTCAATTGTCTGTTGCTGCACTTTCTCACATATATTATTAGTGTGTACTGTAGGGAGACAAGTCACCCGTTTTGACATCGTGCCATGCCACTACCACCAAGTTTTCCACCAGCATGAAAACCGTATTGTCACCTCTTTTCATCTTCAGCCTGTCTGGCTTCAACTGTGAAGGCATGTGTCTCCTGTTCACCCTAACTGTGCCACAATTTCCAATTCCCCTACTCTGTAGCTCCATGAACAATTCTGGTCATGTATAAAAATTGTCCATGTACACAACTTGACCCAAATGTTCATAGCCCTGAAGCAACTCCAGCACAGCCTGACTTGTCAAGGGACAATTCTCTCTTTGAAAGAAATACTTTCCTTTATATGCAATTACTTTCAGGCAGAAACCAGTGTTTGCTTCTACCAGTACAAAATCCTTTATGCCATACTATGTGGGCTTGTCTGGCATATATTGGCAGAAAAAAAGGCATCCCTTGTATATTATCATAGATTCATCCACAGACAAATCACAGCCAGGTTGATAAAATTGTTTATATGTTGGTTCCACAATGTCAGGTAGGGGCTGAACTTTATGCATGGGGTTATAGCCTGGCTCACCCCTTGGGAATTGCTTCTGGTTATCACAGAAGTGAATAAAACTTTGCAGCAGCACGTACCTATCACGTGGCATAACCTGTCCAAAGACACCAGGGGACAAAGCACATTTGGACCAATGCTCCCTAAAGTCATATCACCAGTCTAGTTCCATCTCTATTTGTAATGCCACAAAGCCCTTCATCTCGTCTTTTGTTGTGGGTTTCCACTTTGAAAAATGCGAGTATGGTGCAAGTGCAGCCCACGATTCAAAAAAATTGCTCTGCATACCTGTTAGTCTCGTCTGACAGTAGGTGAAAAGCAGTCTCAGGATAGAACAGCCTGAAGTAGTCCAGCGGCTGGTAATATGTCGTGTCCAACAGAAAGCCATGCTATCTTGTGGAGTCAGTTTGGCTCCCACGGATCAATGTCTGGGTATTCCTCCCACACGAACCTTGCCGTAGATGCATTGGCTGCACGAATGTGCTCAGCTGTCAGCTGATCATCTAGGGCGGCGTCGGCTGGTGTCCAATCTGCTGATGCCGGTTCCTCACTCTCTTGCTCAATCTCCTGATCACTGTTAACAAAATCAGATTCTGAAAAATCAGAGTCAGACTCAGCGATAATGCACAAAACATCGTCTACTGCAGGCATGTCAATCACGCGGCCCGCAACAGTAATCTGTGCGGCCCGCATGACAGATCCTAGTTAGCACTAAACTTGTACAAAATGACTACAACCGTTTGTGATGGAATCATTCTGCATCTTCGGCGTTACTTATTAACTTTTCTTACTTCTGCCTTCTGACAAAAGCGCGTTTTCCCATGGCATTATGGTACCGGAAACGTCATCTGCTAGTATAGCCACGAGCCTTGTCCAATGTTAATGAGCCGTGACGTCGCAACTGAACTGCTAGGCTGCAGCAGCCTGGCAGCAGGGGCGGCCTTAGGCATGTGCAAACTGTGCACCTGCACAGGGCCGACACGCCAGTATATATTGGATATAAAACAGAAAGAGAAAATAACGACACAGCTGACGGCAATGTGGCTGAAAAACATTGTGTTTCTTGTTCGTTAGTACGCTGTATTTACTAATGTCGCTCGAGTTGGAGCAGTAAGCTATATGTAGTATTATAACGTTCTGCCGTAATGAGAATATCATGGGCCGCCACTTGGTTTTCAAGTTTCGGACATGTGCATATAGAAGCATGTCATGAGCACGAGGCGGCTATGCAGTGTCCGCAACTGACGTGGCCATCTGCCGTGCATAAGATACCATATTGACATTGGCGGGCGAAGGGGCCACCGATTCTTTCTTTGCCACAGCTGCCACGAGCCTAGAGCCGCCCCTGGCAGGCTACACTACTGGCTGGACTGCTGAGACTGGCCACTGGGCAGAACTGACCATCACGAGTAGTAATAGCTCGTATATTTTCACGTTTTTTTGCTCTAGTTTTATGTAATTTGGTGCTAGTATTGTAATGAACAGTGTAGACTACAGCTGAAGATCTGAAGTGGACGTGAGAAGTTGGTGAGTTGTTTATTAACAAATTTTTGTGATTTTGAGTTTGTAAAATTAGTGTAAGTCAGGGGGGCTTTTTGCATATCGGCTTATTTTACAATATAAACTTCGAAGTAAACTTAGTAAAGTAAAATTTGATTTTTGGAGGATTTGTTTTCCAACTTGAATTACTAAGCAATGAATTCAGTGAGCGTTTTCATAATTTCAGTTCACAGGAACAGGACTTTGCGCTGTTTACATCACCATACTCTTACAACGTTGAGAATGCGCCTGAGAATATCCAAATGGATTTGATTAAACTGCAGTCAGATTCTATTCTGAAGGCAAAATACAACGAAGTTGGTGTGCCAGGCTTGTATGCTTACCTGCCACCCTCGTATGTGCAGATCCGTAAGTTGGCATCGAGAGTACTGTCTATGTTCGGAAGCACTTACCTTTGTGAGCAATTGTTTTCGTTAATGAAAGCTACCAAAACCCCACATCACTCAAGACTTACCGTCGAGCATCTTTCATCCCTCAAGTTGCAGCTGCACAAGATTTCAGGTCTGAGATTGACAAACTGGTTACTAACAAGAGATGCCAAGTGTCGGGACAAAAGAAATAAATCTCACACTGTAAGACTCCTACATAAGCAATGAATATAATATAATGAATATAATATAATAATATAAGGACCTAGCTAAGAGGCTAAGACTCTAATTGTACGATGTTGTACGGAGATTGTATGGAAATAAATTGCTTTTCTTTAAACTTTAAGTGTTTTTTAAAGTTTTCAGTATTGGAAAGAAAGCTACAGTAACTTTGTATAATAGTATTCATTACAGTGCGTCCCGCTGATGCACGTATGGCAGTCGGAGCGGCCCACCAATGGTAGTGAGTTTGACATGCCTGGTCTACTGAGTATTTTCTTTTCTGCACTCGCTTCACTCCCTCGTGAGATGTCGATGCCATCTTGCCTTTATTTACATTTCATAACTCACGCACACGCAAGTATTAGGTGCTGAGTCAATGAGTCTAACAGTCCTCCAAGCAGAGAGGGAATGCCTGTGACATAACAGTGAGTTTTATCGCCATTAACGGCTGACTGTTGCCCTCTACTCCTGGATGTCGACTTTTGTTGACACGCGCCCTCAACCCCTCCTGTCGACAAAAGTCAACATCCGCCCTAAAAGAGTTAAATTGTACATCCGGTTAACCAAACCTGGGGGTAGCCGAGCGAAGTGAGCAGGAGGAGGAGCCCCCTAGTTTTTATAATTAAACTATAGACCACAGGTCTTAACTGTTCATTTTTTATTATCAAAATTAAATTCTGTAGGCTTATTGTTCAGTGACAATAAAAATACAAAAATATTCAGGTAAAATTCCGTTACAACGAATATCTTTACAACAAAATTTTTATTACAACAAAGTATTTTTATGGTCCAGACAGTTTCCCCATATGACGGAGTCAATAGAAATCTTGTTATTACAAAATACGTTCAGCAGATACTTTCATTACAGTGAAGTGCCCAAAAGACTTTGGAATGCCTGAATGAATCATCCACAGAGCAGTTAGTTCTGTGGTCGCAGCCCAGTTGTGCGCAATGATCCCCAAACAGAAATATTGTAATTTTTTTTTTCTTTCTTCGAACTTTCTTCGTACTGTTTTTTTGCTGTGTTTGTTTTCTGTGGTTTTCAGTGATACCTTTTGCTTATTGCTCGTCAACATTTGAAAAACATCCATTGGAATTTACCCTCATTGTCACCCTCCTTTAGAAATGACATACACGAAAAACAACAACAGTGAATTCAGAATTTTGCCATTGACACTGTCAACTTTCTTGAAAGACCAAGCAAAAAATGAAGAAAAATCTCTGGTTGCAAACCTTGGGCCTTAGCGCAAACGTATGTGAACTGCTGCATTTGAAGATGTCCAAAAAGCAGTTTTTATGTGGTTCAGTGATGCTCATTCAAGAAACATTCCCATTAGTGCGCCACTCATTCAAGAAAAAGCTAAGTCACTGTTGTGAGGTTTCTAAACTCTTTTGGGACCTCCGCCAAAGAGCGTCCTAAAGTGTGGTCACATGTCTGTGGAAGACTTTTTATCTATTGCCAGGGCAACAGCAGGGTCACAGCATTGCTGTGGCTTGCTGCCAAATCAAACAGAAAAGATCTTCATGGGTGACAAGAAAAAATTGTAAATACAGGAAATAGTATTACTTGGCCGCTAATTTAGCCACAACCCTGCCTGCCTCTTTGTCTGTGTATAGGTGAGTGATAAATCCCACTACAGTAAACAACCGTGCTGTTCCAGTTTCAAGCTGAATAAAGCTGGTTTTGCTAAAGTACTGAGACTTAGCCTCATGTTTTGGGGTGCAAGACAGGGACTTATAGCACGACCATGATCTTTTCGGATTTGCTTCCACGGTGCTCCGCTGCAGAGCTATGAGCCTGCTGTTGCCCAGACACTGCAATCACGCTTCGGGATGCACTTTGGCGTCTTGTCCTGTTGGGTGGGTGGGCTTGGGGTTTCCCAAGGTCCCAAAAGAGTTTACAAATCTCACATTATGAAGCAGAAAAAAAGGATGGTTCGGCTTGTGATTGATAACTGTGCTGCCCACAACATGCTTCCATATTTAGATAATATTTGCATTGAATACCTCCCACCCAATTGCACGGCAGTGCTTCAGCCATTGGATCTGGGCATCATTCACACCCTGAAAGTATATTATCACAAGGAAATGCTGAGAAAAATTCTCGTTAGCATACCTTGTAGACAGGAGGACATGAAAATTAACGTGAAAGAAGCTAATGAAATGATTGCAAACGCCTGGACACAAGTTAAAGAAAGCACTATAGTGACAAATACAGAATCTTATTACTACGAAACTTCCATTACAGCGAAATATTTTTTGGGTCCCTGGCACTTCGTTGTAACAGAATTTGACCTATGTTTTCCTTCAAATACATTCTTGATCTAATTAAATAAGTACACAAATATGTACCCATGATACATATAGCATAGCTAAAAAGAAAATGCTTCTCATTAGTGCTGGGCGGTATACCGGTTCATACCAAAAACCGTTTTTTATTTTTTTTATGATAAGGATTTTTCTTATACCGCAACACTGGTTTAAATTGCCTAAACGACATTCAGAACGTGGCGCAGCAGGAAACTGTTCAAGTGGGGACCTTTTTCACTGCTACACCGCTAAACACAGATTTGTTGCACAGGGGCTCTTTTTCACTGCTACTCCACTAAATAGGTAGTGGCAGTGTAGGTATTGCGCGGTGAAAATGGACAGAGAACATTCCGAAACTGAAGCTGACGATAAAGTTGAACATAATGACACAAAAGAACTTTTGTCGAAAAAAAGGAATCACGTCCGTTTCCTGGAGATACTTTGGTTTTAAAAGGTCGTATGTGGACCATTATGTTCAAATGTGTAAATACTGTTTCTATACTACTGGATAATACTGCAAGCCAAGTTGTACTTGTTTTATTTGTTTTCAATACAGTGTAATTTACCTGGGTACTGTATAATAGTGTGATGACATGTTTACTTTATTCTCGACATTTCCACTTTAATCTCGACGCTTATGACGACATGTTGACTTTAATCTCGAAATTTGTCATTACAGTAGAACATCGTAAACTAAACTTCATCATAAAATGAATATTTAATTTACTAGATTTTCTCAAACCCCGTCATAAGTTATATAGCACATTAAATGCTTTGTGTTAAGTATTCCCCGAGCTTCTTAAACTGACTTCCTCTTGCACTAAGAGGAAGTGCCGGCAGCGATCACCACACAGAATACATTCACTTCATGATTTTCCTGCTCTCTGAACATACTTGATATAATTTTCATGGTGAAATGCATTAAAGCATGCATTAATCATGTGGGGGCACGGCAGTGTGGAGGTTGCACTGATGCCTCACAGCAAGGGTGTCTCGGATGTACCCTGCCTTGCATTTGCGTGTTTTTCTGGTGGGTTTACTCGGCGTGCTTCAGTTTCCTTTCAAAGTCATGTAGGATGTGGGGTTTTGTTATGCTATATTGACCCTGCTAGTGTATGTTTTGCTCGTATTCACCCTGCGATGTACTGGCGACTCGTTCAGGGATGGGGGCAACCCTGAATGGATGGCATAATTAAACATGTATAACGAAGATATTTTTAAAGTTCTGAACACTCCGTGGGCTAAGTTTATAACGAGTTTTAATTTCACAAAGACGTTTATCGTGTGGTGATTGGTTATGTGGAGAAAGAAAAAGGAAGGATCGGAACTGGGGGTTTGGTACGTCAGATAGAGACAGCACGCGTGCAATAAAGAAAGCCCGCTCAGAAGAACATGCATTGAATTCTGTGTATGTGTCTCCGACCACCAGATCACAAACCCAACATTTACACAATATTTAAGTTAAACCTGTGCGATACCCATTCATACATCCAGTTTTTTGGAGCCTCGTCACACCTGCCATAAAGTTCTCTACACTGAACATACACCTGGGGACCCCTTACTGCGAGGGAGCAGCACTACCACCTCACTGCCGTGCATGTTTAATACTTGCTTTAATGCATTTCATCATGAAAATGATATCAAGTATTTATCTTAGCATTCTAAATTTTCAGAAAGCAAGAATATAATGAAGTGAATGGATTCTGTGCAGTGATCGCTGTCTCATCTTAGTGTGGAGGAAGTCGGTTTAAGAACCGTAGTGATTAACAACTGGGTCGGGGAACGCAACACAAAGTCTAGTAAATTAAACATTGATTTTAGGAAGAAGTTTACGACATTCTACTTTAATTATGAAGTAAACTATGAGAATAAAGTGGAAATGTCGACTTTAATCTCAACATAAACGGCGAGAATAAAGTGGAAATGTCGACTTTATTCTCGACATGTTTGTTTTTTCTTCCCTGTGTCCGTATTTTTTTTTTCTTCACCATGGCCCTAATATGATTCCGTAGGGCTATGCCACAAATAGCATTATAAATGCAAGTTGCAGTCCATATTAATGCAGTTTGCCTAAATGATGGTTTAGTTGGTAAAGATGTCATCACCAAGTTGCACTTGTTTTATTTTATTTTAATTTGGTGAATACTGTGTAATGCACCTGGGCTTGAAGCCTTGAAGTAATAGTGTAACTATCAGTAATAATACTATTATTTATTGTATTGTTATTATTTATTAGTTTAAATATTATGCAGTTTAATGATGGTGAAGTTGTTTAAAAAGTCACTTTAACGTGTCAGTGGACAGAGATTGTTAACATTAACAGAAAGTGTAGTTGGTTTACAAAAAATATTTACTATTTATTCCTTTTCTAAGACATGTTCAGTGCAATACAACTTTTGACAAGCACTTCTGGATATTTTACTAAGTCTAAATGCCTCTTTGGATGGTTGAAAATATGTTGTCAAAATTATAGTTTAAGTTTTTGCAAAATTTGTTCAATAAAAAGGTTCTATATTTTGACTGCATCTGTCGTGCAACGTGATTCCTTCTCTTCATTAGTGCCATCACCTTGAAAACTATCACTTTATGGGGCCATGCAAACCTGTATTAATATTTGTGTGCACATTAAAAAAATTTTTTGTACAGTGTTCTTGACAGTGGAATAGGTTATTCTTAGCCAGTAATTGCAGTGGAAAATGTGGTTAACATCCACTAATGCGTGGGGAAAAAAATACTGTCGAATACCGTGAAACCGGGATAATTTTGAAAAATACCGTGATATAGAATTTTGGTCATACTGCCCACCCCTACTTCTCATAATTACAAGCAGTTATATTGTTTATTTTTTTTGGTAATGTAGCTGTCTAAAACAAGGCTTAGTTAAAAAAAATGGTAGTTTTTACCATTTCTCTACCAACTATAGATACTGTATATATATATATATATATATATATATATAAAATATATATTTACATATTTATATATATTTTCTCACACAATCAATTGATATTGACAATTAAACACTACTTAAATGTAAATATACTTGCACTTGTAGGTTTTAGTAATTTTTAATTAGTAATTGTGCTCCAGATTTTTTGCTGTTAAATATGTATTTACTATATTTATACAGATGTTTTTTTTTTCCTTCAGTTTATCATCTAGACCAATGGTCCTCAACCTTTTTGACAGCAAGGACCACTTTACTAGAAGCAAATTTTTACAGGGACCAGTGTGTGGGGGGTTTGGGGATTCGGGGCGGGTTTGTAGGGCAGTTTTATACACAATTTACATTACATTTCTATTATTATGAAGTTATTAAGCAGTTTGCATATGTTTGCAACCCGTGATTTTTCTTCTTTTTTTTTGCATATAACAAAGACATAGGCATTGCATTTGTCATTCCAACAGATTGCACATCACAAACATTAACACTGTTATCGTTTTTTCGTGTCTGCCGTTTCTATAGGAGGGTGACAATGAGTTAAATTCCAGTGGGTGTTTTTCAAATGTTGACAAGCATTAAGCAAAAGGTATCACTGAAAACCACAGAAAACAAAAACATCAAAAAAAAAAACAGTACAAGGAAAGTTCGAAGAAAGAATTTTTTTTTTTTACAGTGTTTCTGTTTGGGGATCGTTGTGCAAATGTGTACAACTGAGCTGCGACCACAGATCTAACTGCTCTGTGGATGATTCATTCAAGCATTTCAAAGTCACTTCGGTGTAATGAAAGTATCTGCTGAATGTACTTCATAGTAACGAGATTTCTATAGACTTGTGTCATATGGGGAAACTGTTGGGACCATAAAATACTTTTGTTGTAATAGTCTCTCACCTCGGCCTCTCTCTGCGCCGCTGCAAAGCCCCGCCCGCCAAGCATTCTGAAAAGTCTGAGTGAGTCTCCGTTGCCGGCAGCTCTCTCGCAGCCTGGCTCTCAGATGCCTCGGCCCGGTAGTGGGCCGCGGACCTGGGGGTTGGGGACCCCTGATCTAGACTTTCGTAATTCTTGGGGTGTAATTATAAATAATTTTAGTCCCTTTTAGATTTTGCTGCATCTGTTTAAAATATGCCTTGCCAAAGTTAAATTTAACAGTTTTACACTTTGCATTTGTGCTCTTCCAAAACACAGAGAATTGTATAATGTTATGGTCACTTGACCATAGTGGTTCAATCATCTCTACACCCTCAGTTCTATCCTGGTTATTACAAAGTACTAAATCAAGACAGGCTTCCCTCTGTGTTGGTGTTTTAATAAACATTCAGTGATTACGTCTTAAGAACTACTGCTGTTGTGTTCCACTATTTACAAGGTTAGCCCAGTTAAAATTTGGGTAACTAAAGACCCCCATAACTATAATATCCCGTTTAAAACTTGCCTTTATAATGTTAAAAATAAAAATGCACTTTGAAGTTATTGTCTGAATTGGGGGCTTAGAATTTCAAAATGTATACCATTATTGGACATTATTTTGTGTCATTTACCAGTTAAATGCTCTTAGACAGCTTTTGTCTTCCTTTTCTCTTCAATATCTGCCACACCTGTAAGTTACATACAGGTATTAGCAATTTATAAACATTGTGACTGTTGCAAACAGCTTTGTAGTTTCTTGTATTAGATCTGATTCTGATCAGACATTTCATGTTAACATTAACAGAAAAAGTTGAGTTCAGCCTATCTTTTTAAAATTTGGTGATCATTTTAATGTAAATATGAGGCCAAATAAGGAAAGAATATAAATATAATTGAAATGTACAGAGAACGTTTTAACTCAAAAATTGAGAAACATGGGTTTGTCATAAGACACTGCTGAAAAAAACAAGGGAACGTGTAAATCACACATCAGATCTCAAAACGGAATATTCAAGTGGAACATCTTTACTGTGTAATTTACTGAGAACAAATGTATGTAACAATGGGCAATGGAAACCAAAATCACCAACCCTTTGAGTGCTGGATTCAACATCAAACCAAATATCAAAGTCAAAAATTAAAATCACAGGCTGACTCAACTTTCGTGAATTTCATCACGGCAACTCATAATGTGACTCAGTAGAGTGTTTCACCCACTCGTGCCATTATGTCCTCCCAATAATGTCTGGGCATGCTCCTGATGAGACGGCAGATGGTGCCTAGGGAAATCTCCTCACAAACCTGTATCAGGGCATCAGTGAATTCCTGGACAGTCTGTGGCGCTACTTGGCAGCGTTGGATGTACCAATACATAATGTCCCAGAGGTTCTCAATTAGATTAAAGTCTTGGGAACGTGAGGGCCAGTCAGTGGCATCAATGCTTTTGTCATCCAGGAACTGCCTATACATACTCTGGCCACATGAGGCCGGGCATTGTCCTGCACCAGGGGGAAACCAAGGCCCACTGCACCAATATAAGGTCTGACAGTAGCTCTGGGGATTCATCCTGGTACCTAACTGTAGTCAGGGCACAGTTACCTAGCATGTGGAGGTCTGTGCAACTCTCCAAGGATAAGTCTCCCCAGACAATCACTGATCCTCCATCATATCAGTCATGCTAGATGATGCTGCAGGCGACATAACATTTACAAAGGACTCTCCAGACTGCTTCATGTCTGTCACATATGCTCAGTGTGAGCCTACTCATCTGTGAAGAGAACGGGGCAGTCAAATGTATTCTCTGGCAAATGGCAATCGAGCTGCTCAGTGATGGGCTGTGAGGTTCCATTAAAGGACATTGGGCCCTCATGCCCCCTCATGAAGTCTATTTCTGACACTGCTCAGAAACATGCCACACCAGTAGTACAAAGGAGCAGATACCAGTCCTGCTGCTTGGTTGATTCTTTTCTTCCGCCCTGTCCAGCTCTCCTTGCGTAATGGCCCATCTCCTAGTATCTAGACCATGCTCTTGAGACTGTGCTGGGAGACACAGACAACCTTCTTGTGACGACAAGTGTGGATGCTCCATCCTGGAGGAGATGCACTACCTGTCCAACCTGAATCAGCTGCAAGTGCTGCCTTATGCCATCTGTAGTGACAAGAACACTAGCAAAACATAAAACTAGAAAGTCAGAAAGGATAAGGAGAGAGCAACTATCTGTGGCCACCACCTGCAAAATCATTCCCTTTTGGGAGTTTTCGCTTATGCTTCCTAATTGGACGGATTGATATCCCTGAAGCTTAATTGACTTGGTATTAGACTGAGATGATTAAGTGTTCCCTTCATTTTCTTGAGCAGTGTATATTTTAAATCATCTTTGATACAAGGAGTTGGGTAAATGCCCAATAATGTTTCTTGTGTTTAATTTACTCCCTGCATTTATATATTCTTCTAGTAGATTATAGTTGCCTAGTTAGTTTTACAAAGCATTTTTTCTTTCTTGGTAATTGTTCATTTTGTACAAGAGTTAACAGTAGATTGTAGTCATGAGCTTTATATAGAAATTCTTTGGCAAGAAAATGCCTTCAGGGTCATATTGCATCATGAGACTTTTTCCTTTTGTTTTCTTACTTCTAGGGTTGTGTGTGGCAGTTGTATATTAATACACAAAGGGTTAAGGATATAATGCATAATGATTTGTCTGTAAAAGGTGTGTTTTCCGACATAAAAGTTCTGCTATGCTAACAATAAAACAACAATGCTATTATTAGGCATGTTTACATTATGAATCTGGAATACACCAAACCATTTAAAATTCTCTTTATACATCTGCTTTGTACACAAACTACAGTGATCCCTCGCTATATCGCGATTCGCCTTTCGCGGCTTCACTCCATTGCGGATTTTATATGTAAGCATATTTAAATATATATCGCGGATTTTTTGCTGGTTCGCGGATTTCTGCGGACAATGGGTCTTTTAATTTCTGGTACATGCTTCCTCAGTTGGTTTGCCCAGTTGATTTCATACAAGGGACGCTATTGGCAGATGGCTGAGAAGCTAGATTGCTTACTTTTCTCTCTGTCTTGCGCTGACTATCTGTGATCCTGACGTATGGGGATTGAGCAGGGGGGCTGTTCGCACACCTAGACGATACGGACGCTCGTCTAAAAATGCTGAAAGATTATCTTCACGTTGCTATCTTTTGTGCAGCTGCTTCCTGAAACGACATGCTGCACAGTGCTTCGCATACTTAAAAGCTCGAAGGGCACGTATTGATTTTTGACTGAAAAACAAACTCTCTCTCTCTCTCTCTCTCTGCTCCTGACGGAGGGGGTGTGAGCTGCCGCCTTCAACAGCTTTGTGCCGCAGTTCTTCGCATACTTAAAAGCCAAACAGCCCTATTGATTTGTTTGCTAGAGATTGTTTTCTCTATCTATGTGACATTCTGTGCTCCTGACACGCACTCCTTTGAAGAGGAAGATATGTTTGCATTCTTTTAATTGTGAGACAGAACTGTCATCTCTGTCTTGTCATGGAGCACAGTTTAAACTTTTGAAAAAGAGACAAATGTTTGTTTGCAGTGTTTGAATAACATTCCTGTCTCTCTACAACCTCCTGTGTTTCTGCGCAAATCTGTGACCCAAGCATGACAATATAAAAATAACCATATAAACATATGGTTTCTACTTCGCGGATTTTCTTATTTTGCAGGTGGCTCTGGAATGCAACCCCCGCAATGGAGGAGGGATTACTGTATTCCTTTCAGGGTTATAGAGAGTCAGTAGGTATACAGGCTGTACTTGATACAAGTGTATCACCAACCTTGGACAGTATGTCAGCTCTTCACAGGGCATACACAAAACTTTGAAAGTTGAGCACTGTTGAATTTCCATTAACACTGTTTGAAACTACTTTGCTTGGCAGCTGTCAGAGAGAATTGCAAAATGTATAACTGATCGGGTCAAAGTGTATACAGTGGCATGCATGTTTTGTACAATTGTACTGTGAAAAAGGGAAGGAGCACCATGCAAAACTTTGGGCACCCCAAGATATTTGAGGTCTCAGATAACTTTTTACCAAGGTTTCAGACATTAATTGGCTTATTAGGGCTATGGCTTGTTGACTGTCATCATTAGGAAACCACAGGTAATGCAAATTGCAAAGCAGTATAAATTCTCTGACTCCTTAACACTAGAATTCCTGTAGCCCACAAAAAAACTCATAATCCCAGGCCACCTTAAATTCATTTGCACCTCTCCATTATTGTCTTTTGTTTTGTAAATGTGTAGATCAGCTCAAGCAGCAGGCAGCCTGATATCCCATTCCCCCACTACCGCAGCACAACTTGGGCAAAAATATTCTACCAGCTCAAGGCTTTTTATCTGTGTGTGAGGTGCCTGGAGTTGTAGAGGGTAAATAATATATTGTTATTTGGAACACATGCATTTCATGTGTGTTCCATGCCTACAATGATCTATGTAAGTGTAGGATGACAGGAAGTGTTGAACACATACCTAAAACAGAAACTTATTTCATGTTGTAGTACTAATGGCAAAATTTTGACATGAAGTGTATAATGTGTGAAGACTGAAGTCCAAATATCAAATAAACACTTTCACAAAAGGTACATATACAACAAAACAAGTGCACTTTTATTCATGAATATAACCAAAGAAAAAGGGTTAGGGTACGATGCTGACACGACTGCTTGGGTGGTGCAGCGGTAGGAACTTCTGACTCCTAATCAAGAGGTCACGGGTTCGATTCCGGGTGCTTCCCAGAATTTCCATTTTGATTAGTGAGCTGCTGTTATTGTTACTGTTATACAGTAAAAATGTACATTTGATTTGAGTCTGTAACAGCTGGTGTAAAGGTTAGCTTTTTTTTTTTTTTAATTCACACACAGATAATGAGCCTTGAGCTGGGAGAACGTTTTGCTGAGTTGAGCTGCAGCAGTGGGGGGATGGGATAGCAGGCTGCTTGCTGCTTAAGACAAAACTAAAGATGCTAACAGAGAGGTGCAAAGGAATTTAAGGTGGCCTGGGATTAAGAGTTTTTTTCATGAAAAAAGAGTATTCAATTTCTTGATGTTTTACAAGTAACCACAGCTAGTTAAATTTTGACATGGACTAATAAAGGATACATTATCAGCTAGGAGCAACATTGCATAAGAGAGTACAGTCTTAGACATTGTTGTACATTCATTCATTGCTGTGGCATGCAAAGAGAACATAGAAGCTACCCAGAATCATTTGGCTGAAAAATTAATTTAAGGCAGGAGCAGGAATTGTCAAATATTCTGTAATTTTACAAATTAACCTTTGGGCTGAAGTTGTTCAAAGAACACTGGCAGGGGTTTGCTAAATGTAGAATAAGATTATGTGATGAGACAAGGGATTCATTGATCTCAACATAAAAAAGACTACACGTTTAATACCCACTAAAGGAAGTCTGGCCCAAATTCACGTAGCCTCAGGGTTCTTGAGTGTATCTTTCTATCGTGGGTTAGATTCACTGATTCTTAAAGAGGGCTGTTTACATTCATGCACAGTTGTCTGTGGCATGTTTGGCCAGCAATTTCCAACAAAGGCACACCTGCTTAATTGCTAATTAATTTCAAAATATCTTTATGAAAGTAAATAGTGCTGATGAGCCAACACAGACAACAGCTTCTGTTGTCAGGCTTTTTGCTTGAAAATAAAAAAAAAACAGTGGTGACTTGCTGTGCTTAAATGCTATGTTTTATAAAGTCTTATATTGCCATATCATTCTGCAAATGTGCATTTCTCCTGGACTTTTTAGGTAAAATGTGAAGTCACTCATTTGTGGCTAGATACGCTCAGTAAGTAATACATTTTTTTACTTTAAATAAAATACTACTGAACAACTAAACATGTACTGCATTACTCCAAATAGACTGCAAGCAAATGATGTGACCTGAGTAACTCACATGTGTGCTGCGTCCTGTTTAATATGGTGTACATCTTTTTAAGTTCTGAACAAGAAGTATTTGTTTTAGAGGTCCTTAACACTAGAATTACCAGAGCCAAAGAAAAAACGTATAAATCTGGCCCACCTTAAATCCCTTTGCACCTCTCCGTCAGCATCTTTTGTCTTCTAAATGTGTCGATAAGCCCAAGCAGCAAGCAGCCTGCTATACCATCCCCCCAACACCTCAGAACGGGCAAGAAGTTCTTCCAGTTCCTGCCTTGATTGATTATCTAGGAGTGAGCTACCCAGAATTGTAAGGGGAAATAATCTGATGTGTGTTTTGTGTCTACAACAATCTGTGTAAACACATCGTTAAAACAGAAACGTTTTTTATGTTTTAGTAAAAAATAACAAAATGTAGACATGAACTGTATAATGTGTGAAGGCTGATGACCAAATATCAAATAAACACTTTCACAAAAGGTGCCAGTACAGTACGACAACTTCCGTGGTGTAGTGGTAAAATCAGCGGATTTATAATCCGGAGGTCATGAGTTCGAAACCGGCTGTCTGGCAAATTTATCACTTTGAGTAGTAAGCTGCTCTTATTCTTAATATTATACAATAAAAACATACATTTGATTTGTGTCTGTAACAGCCAATGTAAATTTATAGAACTTGTAAAAGTCAGCGTTTTTTTGTTTTTTTTTCACTTTTATTTTCTCAGTCACGATCACAATACAACATCCCCCCGCCCCAGATCTGATGCGGTTACTTTTTATCTGAAACTGGGAATAACTGTAGATGTGAGTGGTGTTTTGAGACAATGGAACTAGAAATTTTATATATATATCTATCCCGGAGACATAGGTATATATAATATTTGGAATAACTCATTTTATGACCTGTATAGTACATTTCGGAAAACATTGTGACACTGATTCAACATTATTCATATTCATTCGCATAACATCTTGCGGTTGTAATCAGTGACCGCGTTTTTTTTTTTTTTTTCGATCTTGCCAGTGTCCACTTTTGAGTGCACGTTACTGTTTCTTTTGTACCCCAGGACATGCAGAGGAAAGAATAGTACAGAGAGGTCAGTTCCGCACTATAGGCAATCATCAGATTCAAATGTTAACAGTTCCCATACACCCAAGAGCCGTCCTTTCTATGTTTATGACATGTGTACCTGTTGCAATGTACACACTTCTGTCTGTGCTGTGGTTACTATTACACTGAAGGGGCTGGGGAAGTGGCGGTCTTGGAACAGAAGCTTGTCGATGTTGCATCCTCTTTTGCTTTATCCGTCGCCTTTTCTTGTAAGAAGCGACAACGAAGCTCCTCTGCAAGGTGAGCCATGAACACACTTCTTTTCTCAGTGGACCCCGTACAGTACATGTGCATTGATCGCCACCAAGTCAAGCGTGTTATATAGCACACAGCAACCGGCCTCCTGCGTGCTCCTTCTCGTACTGAATAAGCTCACGCCTTCTGGTGCACGATGTCAACGCAGCACCGGGAAAAAAGAAAGAGATAAATATATGTGACATTTTGAAGAAATCATTTTATGACCTGAATAGTACCAGAAAACATCATCGCACTAATGCAATATTATTTGAAAACGATCAGCGTCAGATCAGCTGTAAATGTATGGCATCTCCAAAAGTTAGCTTTTTTTTCAGTCTTATTCTCTCAGTCACGTTCACACTCTCTCCCCCATACAGCAACATGTGGGGACTGGCAAGATCGGGAAAAAAAAAAGAAAAACACGTGGTCACTGATTACAACTGCAAGATGTTATGCGAATGAATATGAATAATACGAATAATGTTGCATCCGTGCTACAATGTTTTCCGAAATATACTATACTGGTCATAAAACGAATAATTCCAAATATCATACAGTCATATGAAAAAGTATGGGAACCCCTCTCAGCCTGTATAATAATTTACTCTACTTTCAACCAAAAAGAGTGGTATGTCTTTCATTTCCTAGGAACATCTGAGTACTGGGGTGTTTTCCGAACAAAGATTTTTAGTGAAGTAGTATTTAGTTGTATGAAATTAGATGGATAGATACGTTATTAATCCCAAGGGGAAATTCACATACTCCAGCAGCAGCATACTGATAAAGAAACAATATTAAATTAAAGAGTGATAAAAATGCAAGTAAAACCGACAATAACTTTGCATAATGTTAACGTTTATTCCCCCGGGTGGAATTGAAGAATCGCATTGTGTGGGATAAAATGTGAAAACTGGCTGTGCAGAAATTTGGGTACCCTTGTAATTTTGCTGATTTGAGTGCATGTAACTGCTCAATACTGATTACTTGCAACACCAAATTGGTTGGATTAGCTCGTTAAGCCTTGAACTTCATAGACAGGTGTGTCCAATCATAAGAAAAGGTATTCAAGGTGGTCAGTTGCAAGTTGTGCTTCCCTTTGACTCTCCTCTGAAGAGTGACAGCATGGGATCCTCAAAGCAACTCTCAAAAGATATGAAAACAAAGATTGTTCTGTATCATGGTTTAGAGGAAGGCTACAAAAAGCTATCTCAGAGGTTTATACTGTCAGTTTCAACTGTAAGGAATATAATCAGGAAATGGAAGGCCAAGAAAAATACAGGAGCGGCATATGAGCAGGGTTGGGAGAATGGAGGTGATCTGTGGGTTGTCTGTAACCAAAGACCTGCAAGAACATCTTGCTGCAGATGGTGTATCTGAACAACGTTCTACAATTCAGTGCAATTTGCACAAAGAACATCTATATGGCAGGGTGATGAGAAAGAAGCCCTTTTTGCACTCACGCTATAAACAGAGTCGCTTGTTGTATGCAAATGCTCATTTTGTTCATTTTGGAACAAAGTGCTTTGGACTGATGAGACAAAAATTGAGTTATCTGGTCATAACAAAAAGCGCTTTGCATGGCGGAAGAAGAACACCGCATTTCAAGAAAAACACCTGCTACCTACTTTCAAATTTGGTGGAGGTTCCATCATGCTGTGGGGCTGTGTGGCTAGTTCAGGGACTGGGGCCCTTGTTAAAGTCGAGGGTCGGATGAATTCAACCCAGTATCAACAAATTCTACAGGATAATGTTCAAGCATCAGTCACAAAGTTGAAGTTACACAGGGGTTGGATGTTCCAACAAGACAATGACCCAAAACACTGTTTAAAATCTACAAAGGCATTCATGCAGAGGGTGAAGTACAGTGTTCTGGAATGGCCGTCACAGTCCCCTGACTTAAATTTCATCGAAAATCTATGGGATGATTTGAAGCAGGCTGTCCATGCTCGTCAGCCTTCAAATTTAATTGAACTGGAGAGATTTTATATGGAAGAATGGTCAAAAATACCTCCATCCAGAATCCAGACACTCATCAAATGTTATAGGAGGTGTCTAGAGGCTGTTATATTTGCAAAAGGAGGCTCAACTAAGTATTGATGTAATATCTCTTTTGGGGTGCCCAAATTTATGCACCTGTCTAATTTTGTTATGATGCATATTGCATATTTTCTGTTAATCCAAAAAACTTAATGTCACTGCTGAAATATTACTGTTTCCATAAGGCATGTCATATATTAAAAGGAAGTTGCTACTTTGAAAGCTTAGCCAATAATAAACAAAAATCCAAAGAATTAAGAGGGGTTCCCAACCTTTTTCATATGATTGTATATAGCTATGTCTCTGTTTTTTTTTTTTTTGTCAGTGCGGCTTTGACATCATGGACCGTAAGGTGCATACTAATTCAGTGTGAGTAGGAACAATTGAATTAAAAAATCAAGTGACGCTGAGATACGAAGAAGGCAGATTCACCAGCGTTTGTGTGTCAACTTTTATCCTTCCAGATCAGAGAATGTCCACTTCCATTGGCTCCAAACACCACTCACATCTACAGTTTTTCCCAGTTTCAAATAAGAAGTAACAGCGTCAAATCCCTATGGGGGGGTGGCTGGACGGTAGTATGTATCGTGATCGTGACTGAGAGAATAAAAGTGAAAAAAAATACGCTAACTTTTACAAATGCTATAAATGTATACCCTGCAGTGGGTTGGCACCCTGCCCAGGATTGGTTCCTGCCTTGTGCCCTGTGTTGGCTGGGATTGGCTCCAGCAAACCCCCGTGACCCAGTGTTCGGATTCAGCGGGTTGGAAAATGGATGGATGGATATACTGTAAATGTATACCGGCTGTTACAGGAAGCATGTACCAGAAATTAAAAGACCCATTGTCTGCAGAAATCCGCGAACCAGCAAAAAATCTGCGATATATATTTAAATATGCTTACATTTAAAATCCGCGATAGAGTGAAGCCGCAAAAGTCGAAGCGTGATAGGGATTACTGTACATGAGAGACTTGGGAATGTTTTGGAAACCTGAATATGGGGAGAAAAGTGCAGCTTTTGAGCATTTGGCATTTGAGCATTTAGCCTTTGAGCTAAATCACCAGAACCTCTGTGCAAAGCAAGTACATGATAAAAATGCAGTCAGTGGTGGGGAGCACTGCTTTCACTAACTGATTTGAAATTTGTTTTTTTCTTCACCCTCACAACTAAATTAATAATGAACAAATGCCAGAATGTACACTTTAATACATTCCTGTAAATATATAACAGCACCTCTGTTTCTTTGTGTGTGTGTGTACAGTGTACAGATTGATTGGTTAGTGGCAGAAGGGTTGATGGCACCAGTGAGGTATGCTGAAAGTTTTAAAGTTTGCATTTTATGATTTCTCTGTGATGGACTGGTGTCTTGTCCAGTGGTGGTTCCTGCATTGCTTAATGGTGCTGTCATAGGCTTTGCCCTCCCATGAACCTGAATTAGATTATGAATTTGAGAATAATATAGTATTGTGCTGTTTTAGTACTTGTTGCCAAATTTTGCATGAAGTAATTGATTTACAGTTTCTGCAATTGCCAGAGTTAGTTGAGAAACTGTCTACAGTGAGATTTGTGTAGCCTTTTATCAAATTAGTATTGCTTTAACCTTGCTTAGAATACAGCTTACTAGCTCTTTATGACAACTACCACTGTTGACTGACGTTCCACCTTGGTTCTTCTCAAAGATAATATTTCCTTATGTAAAATAACTTTTTTTTTAAGTTGCTGAGTTGTGCTTTCAATGAGGCTCATTCAGAAAGACATGTTCTCTTTATTCAGATTGAAAGAACACCTAGGTACATATTTTTTTTATTTAAAAAGAATTCTGTTTTGACTTTTTCTTTATATTTGAACAATACCCAGGAACAAGTTTAGCACTCCTACATATTTTAGTAGACCTGAAGTGCATTTGCTTACTAGTACATGTAGAGTGAATGTCAGTAATTAAGTGATTGCCAGACAGTTTACATATAGGATTTTCTGCTGTTACTTGAATGCATCAATGTGTCTTTCACAGCATGAGCAGTTTCCATCGTTAACTAGCCACTGATTTTTTTAGGGATTTGGATACTTAGTGCTATGTTTGGTGTAGCTGGTCCACAGCTCAGATTGAAAAGGCCAGTTTTAAATAGATAATCGCCGCACTCGCTGCTTAAGGAGGGGGCTTCAGTGCACACGTGAGGAGTTGTTGGCATCCGTAATTGGTGCCGGGAGCTGGTAATTGCCACACCTGATCCACATCCCCGTTATATATAATTGGAACACGAGTGTGCAGGGGGAGAATAAAAGGAACGAAGGTTAAGGAAGAAGGCAGTTGGAAGAGAGAGAGAGAGAGAGAGAGCATTTGTGTGGAACAGGAGTGACTGGGAGAAGATTGGCTTGCCACAGCAAATGCAGAGGGAGTGTCCTGGCCACTGTGGGAAGCCAAGTCTCGGTCTGGCGGAGGGCTGAATGAAGCCAGGGATCGGGAGGCCACCAGACCAGCTAAGTGGAGAAGGTCAGCTGCAGGTAGGGTGACTCCCCTGGTGCATAGCCTGGATGGGAGAAGCAGGGGAGTCACCAGTAGGAAGAAGGCACCATGCTTTGTTTTTAAAAGGACTGCTTCCAGCCATTGTTTTTAACCCCGTTTTTTAAAGGATTTATTTATTGGATTTTAACCTCCACAGTTCACTTTTTTTAATGGATTATTTATTTAAGGACTGTTTGAGACACTGCACTATTTACATGGACACTGTTTTTGGTTTGGTTTTTAAATAAAAGCAATTTTGCACTCTTTTTGCACCATCCCCTTGCTTCATTGTGTCTCACTGTTCAGCTCATTGGTGACATTACTGATGGTGTCGGGTTCAAGAGCTCCCAGAAACTAGACAGGAGCCTGGAGCCGAACCTGCATCATCACATATGAAGTAAAGGCACAACTGATAACTAACTTTAACATGGTCACTAATCATTTGATCAGTTTGGATAAACCAATTATAATAGTTATTTTTGTGTTACTTTGCATATATCCTGGTTAGTTACAGACAGCATAATTAAGCACACACAATGAGTGTCATAAAATGGATGTAAATGGATTAAGCACACATGTATTAGCAGTAGAGTAAGTAGTAGTTGTGGCAGTATTAGATTAGTAATACCAGACAATACAATGCAACATCCTGTCCTTAAAGCACTGGGTACTAAGCAAAGCATAGAGAGGACCTGCAAATTATACACACACTCTGATTGGGCTGGGGTTTTAATCCCAGTTTCTGGACCTGAGTGGCAGTAGTTGTAACCACTGCATAATACCATTTTTCAAATGTAAAACAATTGATTTTCCTGCACTATATTTAGAGAGTAATTGATAGTTTTAGTTATTAGTAAATGCTGATAATGTCATAACAGTGAATCATCCATTCATCCACCCATTCAAGCATTGTCCTTATTTCAGAAGTCTGTTTTTGAAGGGAAATTGTATTGTTTTCTTTAAAATCTGTAACAGTTAAAACATAAAATATGTTAACAAAATAGAGGATCATTTATTACTATATACACTACCAGTCAAAAGTTTGGAAGCACAAAAATTTTCATGTTTATGACAGAAACTGATACTACTTTTTATCAAGCCACCATTAAACCATATAGCAAAGCAATAGTAATGTTTATAATGGCTATTACTGTCTGAAATTAATGAGTTTTAATTTATTATTCAGATATAATGTCATGCTTCGTTTCAGCAGCCATTCCTTCAGTGTCCTATTAGTGAACTCCCTGAGGTTTTCCTTAATTAGTCATTTTAAACTCTATTTGGTTATTAAAGAAACCTTTTTAATTTAATTAGTGTTGCTGAAACCTTATATTTGGTTCACTTGGTTTGCAAGGTACTGGCATTACTTAAGTTCAGGTCTTTGTTCAATGTGATCAAAATGAAAGTGCTTTCTTAACTCTTTTAGGGCGGATGTCGACTTTTGTCGACAGGAGGGGTTGAAGGCGAATGTCGACAAAAGTCGACATCCAGGGATAAAGGGCGACAATCAGCTGTTAATGGCGACAAATCTCACTGTCACGTCACAGGCATTCCCTCTGTGCTTGGAGGAATGCTAGACTCGTTGACTCAGCAAATAAACATTGCGTGTGCGTGAGTTGCGAAATGTAAACAAAGGCAAGATGGCACCGACATGTGAAAAGGCATCGAAGCAAGTGCAGAAAAGAAAACACTTGGCAGACGTTGTTTTGCGCATTACCGCGGAGTCGGACTCTTGATTTTTCAGAATCGGACTTTATTGGCAGTGATCAGGAGATCGAGCAAGAGAGTTAGAAGCAGGCATCAGCTGATCAGACACCAGCCGATGCCGCACGAGCGGATCTGCTGCCAGTTGAGTGCCTTCGCGCAGCCGATGCATCTACGGCAAGGTTCGCATGGGATAAATACACATACATTGATCCGTTGAGAGCTGATATGGCTACCGGAGTTTACAAGACGGCATGGCTTGCTTTTGGACACGACAGATCACCAGCTGCTGTACTTCAGGCTGCTCTCTCCTGATGCTGCTTTTCAGCTACTGTCAGACGAGACAAACAGGTAGGCAGAGATTTTTTTTGAATCGCGGGCTGCGTTTGCATCGCATTCTCGTTATTCAAAGTGGAAACCCACAACGAAAGACGAGATGAAGCGCGCTGTGGCATTACAAATAGAGATGGGACAGAACTGGTGATATAACTTCAGGGAGCATTGGTCCAAACGTGTTTTGTCCCCTGGTGGCTTAGGTACGTGCTGCTGCAAAGTTTTATTCACTTCTGTAATAAACAGAAGCAAATCCCATGGGGTGAGCCAGGCTATAATGCCATACATAAAGTTCATAAAGTTTCAGAAGATGAAAAGAGGTGACAATACGGTTTTCATGCAGGCAGAAAACTTGGTGGCAGTGGCATGGCACGATGGCAAATGGGTGACTTGTCTCTCTACAGTACACACTAACAATATATATTAGAAAATGCAGCAACAGACAATTGAAAAATAGGCATCAAAACAACACATAGAGAATTCAGGCTCATACAACATGCAAGACAGTAACATTTGTCAAAAGTAAATATTTTTTGTTGATTTGATATGTTAAACAATTGCTTTGTGTTCTTTTTTAAAAAATGTTAGTTTTTGGAAAAATATTCAGCCCTGGGAGAAAAGAAACAAAAAAAAAATTAGCCCTAAAAGAGTTAAGAAAATGCCAGTCTATTTTTTTTGCAGAACAAAGACTGTTTCATGTGATAGATTTCATACAAATGTGTCTATTGCTGTCTTGAGAGATTTTGGCAAACAAGATCTATCCAGGATAATAAAAGCAGGATAAGACTCAGATGCACAGCTGCGCAAGAGGATAAGTAAACCAGAATCTGTAGTTTGAGAAAAAAATGCCCTACAGGTCCTCAGCTGGCTTCTTCCTTAAATACATGCTAAATCTGCAAAAGAGAGAAGATGATTCAGAGTGCTGGCCTTAGAGTTTCAAAGAAAAAGCCATATCTGAAATAAAAATTTTAAATGGTCAAAAGAATATAGACGGATGAAAGATGACTAGAAAAGCTTAATAAATCCTGGTGGATCAGCACAGTTCAGGATTTTCTCAAATTGTTTCTTCTACCTGTTTTGTTTTTTGTTATCTTTAGTAATATAGGTTGTAGCTTAAACCTTCACAAGACCCTTTTAGCTTTTCATAGCATCTAGTATATTGCTCTAATGTCTTTCTGTTCAACTACTGTCTCTGCTTTTTTTGCAAGTTCCTCAATGTACTGCCTCTTGTCTCTTTTTGCAGAATTTTGCACTTCATTTTCTTTCTCTGTATATTGGGCTGTGATACTCTATTTTAACCCTAGTGATTTAGTTGCAAAGAGTTTTTTCATTTTTCTTCTTTCTTTAATGGTTTGTCAATGCTGTGTCTGATAACAAACAAGCAATTATAAGCCATAAGATTTTACAGGATAAAGTTAACAAGCCCCATGTCAGCTCTTCTATATAATGGATATAAAGAAGGATATACACAAGACAAATGACAAGCTGTTTCAGGATATAAAAGAGCAGGAGGTCCGTTTAAGCAATAACTTTGCTGTAAGCTTTAAAACCATTGTAACAAGAATTGATGAAAAAATACAGGAAAATATGAGTAAAATTGAGAATAAAATTAGAGTACTTGGTGAAAAAGTTAAACAAATGTTTACGACTTGGATTGAAGAAGTTGAACAGTTGACTTCCACCATCAACAAAAAAGTAAGTGCTGTAGCTTGTGAATGCAAAGTGCTCGGTGATGAACTAGCTATGCTGATAGATAGAAATAGAAGGATCAACATCAGAATTTAAGGTCTCCCTGAAAACCTTGAATGTTCAGACCCAGTGAAATTCATAGATGAACTACATTAGAGTCTTGCTTATCCAACATAAACGGGCCAGCAGAATGTCGGATAAGCGAAGATGTTGGATTAATGGGAGGTGTTAAGAAAAAGCCTATTAAACATCAAACTATGTTATAATTTTACACATTACAAACCTAGTAATCATGTTTTACAACAAAAGAGAAAAAATTAACTGAAAAAATGAACTTACAGTTACAGAATTGTCTGACGTTAAATTCAGTACGTACTGTACTTAAAAAGTTCAGTCCTGTGATGATTTAAAGAAATTTTTGATCATAGTCTGCATTCCTGACGAGTGCCGTTTCTTCGCTGCCAAGTCTCGCCATATTTGCAGCATCATTATGTCGATTCCTGTAGCTTCTTCTTGTTGCTCAATGTATTTAATTGTAGTTTCTAGAGCCTTAACTCCGTCACTCATATAGTCAACTTCCGTACGAGTGTATACTGTTTACTATAGCATTGTGACTGCGTGCATGTGTGTGTGTTTGTGCTGTGACGTGCGAGTCCCCGTCTTGCACCTGAAAACACAAAGCTGAGTCTCGGCACTTTAGCAACACCAGCTTTATTCAGCTTCAAACAGCATCTGCGTGGTTATTCATTGTAGCGGGATCTGCCACTCTCCTATACACAGACACAGCAGTCAGGCAGGGCCGTGGCCAAGTAATACTGTGCCCTGTGCATTTATAACGTTCCTTTTTCCTTGTATCACCCATCGACGGCAGGCACTTATAGCATGTCCGTGATCTTTTCGGATTCACTTTTACGGCAAATTGCTACAGCGCTGGGAGACTGCGATTGCTTTGGGACGCTTTTCCGTGTGTCGTCCCGTTGGATGGAATCCCACAAGAGTTTAGAAACTCACTCACACCAGCCATGATTCTTTTCAAAGGTAAAGTGCAGGTTAATTTGTTTTATGTATTTTTACTTTATATTTTGTATTAATCATTTTTATATAAATAGTTTTGGGTTGTGGAACGAATCATCTGAGTTTCCATTATTTCTTATGGGGAAATTCGCTTTGATATACCAGTGCTTTGGACTGCGAGCACGTTTCCGGAACGAATTATGCTCCAAACCGAGGTTCCACTGTAATTGGCTGCGGTAGAGTCGGGAGCAACAAAAAATAGACTACGCTCATGCTTGCAACTTGCAGTTCCTGTTGCTGATTGATGCGTTTTTTTTTTAATTTTTTGCGGTGGGACGTCGGATAATACGGAATGTCGGATAAACGAAGGTAGGATAAGTGAGACTCTACTGTATTTTCTAAAATAATTGAAGAGGACTTCAAATTGGACACCGAGAAGCCTGATTATTATTATTGTTATAATAATAATAAAATCTATTTATATACCGCCTTTCCCATGCTTATTGCCCATTTTGACAAATTATGGGTTAAAGAAAATTTGATGTCAATTCTCCGACAGAAAGAGGAGATTATATTTGAAAATAACTGTATTTGTATTTCCCCAAATTTCTCTCCTTCATTAGCTGCCAAACTAGCTGCATTCTGTACCATTAAACAATTCTTACACAAAGCTGAAATCCTATACAGCCTGTTGTTTCCTGCTAAATTGAAAGTGATTTTTGATGGTCAATTCTACATCTTTAATTCTCCCAAAAAGCAGAAAAAGAACTAAAAAGACTGATCCTGACATCATTTGAAACCTGAACATGAGTCAAATCGTGTCTAGGTAATGTAAAGTAGATTCTGCTTGCAGCTTGTTCTATTTGTAATGCAACATACTATACAACTATATTATAACTATACATTCTATTTCCTTTTTGACCACATTTTTTGGTTTCTTTTTCTTTTTTTTATTTACAATTACTATATTAAAATTTCTTCTATTAAATCTATATTTTGGTAACCACTAAGTAACTAGTAATTTACAGTGTTATTAGACCTTTTTTTTTTTTGTTTCTCCTGAGGGTACCATTTAACATCATACCCTAGATCCCGAGCGAGGCACTATGGCCATGTGGCACAATACCTCGATGGTGATCTTGTTTGCAGTATCCTCATAGTTGAGGACTCGAGTGGCTGGACCAGGCCAAGGAGACACCAACGTAAGCCTGGCTGCGGCATTTCCTGAGTGTGTGGGAGCGCTGGTAGATGGGGGAGAAAGAGAGCAAGTTATTTCTTATTTATCCCTTTTAAGTCAACTGTAAGTGCCAACATAATAATAGGCACTGTAGCCACAATACCTGGCAACAATATGAAATCAAGGTTGAAGCTATTATATGAAACAACGTGCTAAGTTTACAAAATGTCAAAAGTTCAGAATTGGTTGTCTCTCTGACCTACGGTGAACTTTTTGAGCGGGAATGTCAAAGGTCTCAATGTAAAGAGAAAAAAGTATTTTCACACCTAACAGGTCTAAATGCCAAGATAGAAAGGAGACTCCCTTAATAAGTAAGGCCCAGTTCCGGTTGCGAAGAGATTTGATTGGCCAAATTTTTCCTCTAGCTATACAAAGAAAACTAGAGGTGTGGGAATTTTAATACACAAAACAATCTCATTTGTTGTATTTGATCCTGAAGGGCGATTTGTAATGGTGATGGGTAAATTATTTAAGTCTTAAGTAATTTTTATAAATATCTACACACCTAATGTGGATGATAAGAGATTTAATCCAAAATGTATTTGCCTCTTTTCATAATGTGAACACTCAGAAAATTATAATACTGGAGACTTTAGTTGTATTTTAAATCCAGTCCTGGGATAGGTCTTCACATTACAGTGGCAATAACATCTAATACTGCAAAAATAATCACACAGTTTGTATTGGATCCTAACTTATCAGACCCATGGAGTTTTTTAAATCCAAACTCATGAGCATATTCCTTCCTCTCATCAGTACATAAGTTACTCAAGAATTGATTATTTCTTTGTAGATAATAATTTGTCACTTTCAAATCTTGCAAGCACAATGCTATTGTTATCTCTGACCATGCCCTTTTGATCATGGAGCTTAAATCATTATTCCTTACATACTCATTTTGTAGCTGGTGCCTTAAAACCCTGTAAATAGCTGATAAGAACTGTACAGAATTAATCTTGGAGCAAACTATTATTTGAAGAGGAATGCATCCTCAGAGGTGTCTGTAGGAATATTATGGGAAACTCTGAAAGTTTTTTTTTAAGAGGGCAGATTATTTCATATTGCTCACACTGGTTCCATTCCATCTGAACTAGTGTGGTGCTGAGGTGTCACCCATTGCATGGCTGCACTCAGGTCTTAATGTGGGATCCTGAGTTGATTTGACATGTGGTGGGTGCAGCAATGCACTCTATCAGCGTGTGCTCCTAACTTCTCCTCTCTCTCTCCTTTCCCACAAAATTAAACTGGAAACCAAGAAGGTGTCAGAATTAATCAGTGAAATCACCAGAATAGATCAAGAATATGCCAGGTCTCCAAATGAGGCACTTTACAGGAAGATACAGTTTTGCAATCAGAATTTAACCTCTTGACAACAAATGAAACTGAACAGCTCACCTTTAAATTGCGACATTGTTACTATAAACATGGAAAAAAGGCTAATAAGATCTTAGCTCATCAAATCCACAAACAGGAAGTTTGCAATGCAGTAACAGAAATTATCAACATAAATGGAGATAAAATCACTGACCATAAAAATATAACCCACACATTTAGAAATTACTGTAAGTCCTTGTATTCTACTCAGTTTAAAGAAGGTAAGAGTTTTTTGATGTATTACAAATACAACAGCTAGATACTCCTCATGTAGAAGAACTGGATAAAACCTCTGACACTCTCTCAGAATTATTAGATGCTATAAGCTCATTCCAATGTGGGAATATCAGCAGGCCCTGATTGCTACCCAGTGGAATTTTACCAAAATTTTTTAAATAAATTAGCTCCACTATAAACAATGTTAATAGAAGCTAGAGACAACAAAATTCTGCCTCAAACTTTTCACCAAGCATTAATTACCATCTTCTCAAAGAAAAACACTTATTACAATGTGGATTATAAAGACCAATTTCACTTCTTAAAAATGATGTTAAGATACTCTCTAAAGTTCAAGCTAGAAGAGTTAAGAAAGTGCTGTTTTTTTAATATCACAAGACCAAACAGTCTGTATTAAAGGTGGACACTTAGCTTCTAATCTTCAACGCTTATTTAATGTATTATCCTCACCCTTAAAATCTAACATACCAGAGATCATGTTATCATTGGATGCAGAAAAAGCATTTGGCATGGTTGAATGGGATTACCTATTTACCACATTACACAATGCATGGATTAAATTGCTTTATAATACTCCAGAAACCTCTGCTTGTATTAACAACATTATGTCAAACTACTTAAAACCATTGCTCTTTACAGTCGCCATTGGCCATTCAATTTTGAAATGTATCAAAGATACACTAAAGCACAGAAAAACATCACTATATGGTACTGTATATACCAGACCCACAAACTTCTGTACTAGCAGAATTTCAAGCAATATCTGGACTCAGGATTAAGTTGAATAATAGTGTGCTCTTTCCAGTGAACTCTCTAGTAGGGCTGGGTGATATACTGTAATTCAAAAACTATATCTCTGTATTTTTAGGCTGAAAGGCAATACATGATATATATCTTGTTATCTTCTATAAAGTCGGCTATGTTGTACATCAAAGCCACACGTGGGATGTCGCAAGCACTTTTTAAAATACACTGAGGTCAAAATAAAATTCAAAAATGCTGAAAGTGTTTCTTGTTAGAAAGCATACAGGTACACGAGATATCAACATGTACATAAAAAATAAACATAAATAGCCTATATTAAATTTAAAAAAAATACACCTCTCTTTGAAAATACTCTTTTAATTGTTTAACACAATAGCACTGTTTAAAATATTATGCAATTATAGGATTTCCTCTCCTGCTTAACAAAATACACAGCTGTGCAAATACTGTAACAGTAAAATGTAAAACAAAATAAAATAAAATAAATAACAGCCCTACTTGCTCTGACAAATGAGTTTTTCTTTTGAGATGGAAACAGCCCTGTTCATCTCTTACAGGTATTGACAGATGCCCTGTGGCAGGTTACAACTGCAACTGAAAACCCTTTCAGAATGGGAACTGGTGGCTGGTACGCAAAGATACTGATTCACTAGCTCAATGCTGGGAAGACAATCTCCTGTTCTTTCTTTTCACTCTCTACACTAACAGATGGCAAGTAGCTGGAAAGTTAATTTTTAATTGCCTCCCTCTGTATCATTGCAGTGCTGGTGGCTGTGTTCTCCTTAAGAAGTTTGTAGCCTGTTTACAAAATTTTTTGCAAATTACATGGTTCTGCTGCTTATCCAATCTGTTAATTCCAAACCATCTTCAAATAAATGAACCGTTTTCTTTTTACAAACCAAATCCTCTTTAACTGTTTCAACTGAGGCTGTGTCTCCCTCCAACTTTTGGCGCAGGAAGTTGTAAACGAGCAGGTGTAGGGTTTGCGTGTGGAATGAAAGCATAGGAGTGATGCTAACACTGGCATGCCTTTATAGAGTGTGTACTACAAAAACAAATTATGCAGTTCAACACATAGTAAAAGTAGCTGAATATAAACGGTACTTTTTAATCCTGTACCTTGTTTGAAAATATATCAATATACAATGTAAACTTGATGTACTTCCCAACCCTTCTCTCTAGTACACAATATTAGACTGGACATCTTCCCATTCCTTTTGGGAGGTCAGTTTAAATACCTAGGGGTAAACATCACAAGTAAATATAAAGATGGTTTTCAACAAAATTTTGCTATCTACATGGAAAACATTTAACAAGGTTTGAACAGATGGTCTACCCTCCATCTTAAATTAGAAGGGAGAATCAACACTGTCAAGCTTCTCTATGCTGCACTGATGGAATTGATAGCATATCACTGAGATTATCAAGATTATTTAGACTTGTTTCCTACAAATTGCAGCTCTACGTTTGCACAAGGAGTCGAAAATCAGGGTCACATTTTGGACTTGCAAAAATGATTGCCAACTAGAAGTTTATTTCATTCTATTAACAAATAACATTTTCCATCTTTTAATCTGTCTGTGATCAAATACACCTAAAGCATAAGAGCCTACTCAGATAGCATTGGGTGCAAGACAAATCAAAAACAGAAATGAAAATTTTTTTCTGAAAAAATAAAAAAAAAAACCTACAAAAAATTGAAGAGAAAAACATTAAGCAAAGAGCTTGAACAACTAAAATGGTTTAGATTTTAAAGATTGTGTTCTCCAAAAGGCTCCAGGGTTCAAATTATGCTTTGTTTACGAGTGTATACAGTATCTGTGTTTGCATATTTTACAGATGGTGGCATTTTCTGTAATCTTCAAATACATTACATTTTGCATATCATGAATCAACGTAGTATGGTTTTTCAGAATATGTCAATTACTGCAAATTTTGTCAAATTAACTGTGGTTCCTATTATTACTAAACTGCTCTTCCTATGGCTATTCTCTAATTCAGTGACTGGAACTCAGATCAGGCATTCATTTTTTCTTCTTCAAATCAGAGTTTTTTTGTTTAAATATTTGGTCATCAAACTATGCTTAACTGTAACCAAAGATACAGCAATGCTAGTAACCACCAAACTGTGCATGGGTTGGCAAAATATAAACTTATTGAGTCACTGTAATGAAAAGTTTCAAAGACAGGCATAAGTGCTTTTCATGCTAAGATCTACCATGGTGCTAACCCTCCTTTGCAAATATTCAGCTGAGAAGTTTTTGACTTGCTTCTTTGTGTGTTACTGAAAGATGTTGTGTACCCACTAGAAAAATGCAGAGTCCATGCCTATTGCATGGAGCGCAGGGCAATAATCAAACCTGGCAGATGTGCCAGTATAGCACTAGGTATGCTCTGAAACACTCACTCAGTGCAGTCAAACCACACAAACACAAGCACTGTGGGCAAGATAGAAAATAAATCTGGCCAGTGTGTCAAAATGTTATGTAAAATACTAAACTGATACTTTATATACACATTTTTGTTTCTGTAATGGGTCATCATCCTTAATAGATCTTTCTACTTGTTACTAGAAGGGAAAATTACACACATGGACCATGTTACTGTTTGAAAAAAAAAAAAAAGAAATACATTTGTGAATTATGTATAATTATGAATGCAATTAAAAATGTTTTTGAGTGATTAGAGTTAGCTTCCATAGGTATATTTCAGCCTCTTAACAAAGACATATTGTAAGATAGTAAACCAGTCAAAGTTATCATACAATGTATTGTGGGAAATAACCCGGACACAGACAGACGGACACCATGTTAAAGTCCACCACATGTTTATTTTGTACACTATTTATAAGGTTCATTAAATGCACAACCCAGTGCCGCAGCACCAATCACCCCAACAGTCCAGGCCTCTGTCCACAATATGCCTTCAGGCCGCCTCCTTCTCTCCTCTATCTCTCTCACTCTCAGACCTCGTCCTCTTCCACCCGACTCCAGCATTGATTGAAGGGAGGCAGCCCCTTTTATAGTTACCCGGATGTGCTCCAGGTGGTTCCCGGCAATATTCCGCTGACACACCCCCGTGTGGCGGAAGTGCCGGCTGTCTCTCCGGAAGCACTCCGGGTGTCTCTTTTCTTCTTCCCCCCAAGTCCTCCAGGCATGGGGATGCCCCCTGGCGGTGACCACGGGAACCTACAGGGTTGAGCTTCCAAGCCCTGTACCCGTGGCCTCCAATATAACCAGGGCTCGTGGTCTGGAGGAGGCATGAGCCCTCCTCCTGTCCTCCTGGGCGTCCCGGCTGGCTACCACCCCCAGCTGCGTGCCACAGTATTCATAGTAAAAGATTTGACATCTGGCAGTTGTTTGGACTGCAAGGACTATGCAAAAAAACACTTAGAAAATAAGGTTGCAATGAAACAGCCAGTGCACAGTAAACTGTACACTGAAAGCATGAGAAAAAAAAGTCAGAATGTTTTTTTTAAATGTTAGTTTTTGTTTTATTATAATGCCAGTTTTCAATGTTAAATATCTAATCCCCAGATTTCCCAAGTAATCCTTTCACAAAACAGAAAGTGTAAACTGCTTTAAAGACTATACTTAAAAGATGAAAAGATGAAGTTTTAAGTGTACCAAAGACAGCACTGTGAAGGTTACATGTTGCATGATTAAGTATGATAAAGATATTATCTACTCTCATATACAGTACTATGATGTTTATTCCTAACTAGCCAACCCGCCGCCGCATTATTATGTATTGATGGGTGAACACTTCCTGAAAGACACAGTTGTCCAAATGGGGTGGGTTTGATGATACGACTGTAGGTGAATGAAAAGATGGAACTCTGGAGAGGGCAACATACAATTGTCTGTGACTGAAAACTGGAGGACCGCCGTCGCGCCTCCACCTCCCAGAGCGAGGGACAGGGCTGGACGGTGCTCGAGCGCGGAGGGTGGAACGGGAGGAGAGGGTAAGGACGCCCATTCCGCCCCGGCCCCCCCGCCATTCTAGTCTGGTGATTTCTTAGTCATCGTTCAGTACACACTGCCTGCTCATGCGCCCGCCCCCAACTCCTCACCTGAGTTGCTTTTGTCTGTGTACAGTCCACATGCACCTGTGAGTCACGTTGACGTTTCATTTTCCAAACACTGCCTCAGTCGCTTTCGTCTCTGCTACAGTCCACATGCACCTCTGAGTCACGTTGACGTTTCATTGTTCTTTGCGGTTCCGGCTGCTTTCCTATACATAATCCACCAAGTCACCCGACCATGGTAGTAGCGACGGGGGGTGTCGCTCATGTTCCCGCCCCCAACTCCTCACCTGAGTCGCTTTCGTCTGTGTACAGTCCACATGTACCTGTGAATCACGTTGACGTTTAATTTTCCAAACACCGCCTCAGTCACTTTCGTCTCTGCTACAGTCCACATGCACCTCTGAGCCACGTTGACGTTTCATTGTACTTTGTGGTGTCGGCTGCTTTTCTATATATAATCCACCAAGTCACCCGACCATGGTAGTAGCGACGGGGGGTGTGTACAAAAGGCAGGGACTTAATCAGTGCGAGCGTATGACCCACTCTCACTGGGAATTCCTCGCCACTTATCCCTCTAAGAAGTTGGATGCAGACCGCTTGGGGGTCGTGTAACTATTTAGCAGGAGGGAGTTTCGTTCATTATCGGAATTAACCAGACAAATCGCTCCACCAACTAAGAACGGCCATGCACCACCACCCACAGAATGGAGAAAGAGCTATCAATCTGTCAGTCCTCTCCATGTCCGGGCCGGGTGAGGTTTCCTGTGTTGAGTCAAATGAAGCGAAAGGCTCCACACCTTGGTGCCCTTCCGTCAATTCCTTTTAAGTTTCAGGTTTGCAACCATACTCCCCCCGGAACCCAAAGACTTTGGTTACCCAGTCGGCTGCCCGGCGGGTCATGGGAATAACACCGCCGGATCGCCAGTCGTCATCGTTTATGGTTGGTACTACGACGGTATGTGATCGTCTTCGAACCTCCGACTTTCGTTCTTGATTAAGGAAAACATTCTTGGCAAATGCTTTCGCTCTCGCTCGAATTGTTGGTGGGCGGGGCTCTGTGAGTTGGTGTGCGTGGCTCTGTCTTGCATGCGTCTTGCTTGCCATGGACTTAGTGAATTCTTAGAGTTGGTGGGTGTTGCTCTGTGAATTGTCGGTGGGCGTGGCTCTGTGAGTTGTCGTCGTATTCCATGGTCTTAGCGTTGGTGGGCGGGTCTCTGTGAGTTGGTGGGCGTGGCTATGTCGTGCGTATCCCATGATTGTCTTGCGTGCCCTGTCGGCTTAGTGAATTATCCATATTACTAACCGAGAATGCTAAACCGGATGATGGACGCAGGCACATCCGGCAATGGGCCGTAGCTGCAAAAAGACGTACTGCGCAGGCGCAAAAAGAGTCCGCGAGAGTCGGCTGAGGAGCCGAGAAAGGCGGACAAAAGAGGGCGAGAGAGGCGGATGAGGAGAAAGGCGGACAAAAGAGGGCGAGACAGGCGGATGAGGGTCCGCGAGAGGCGCAGGCGCAAAAACAGTCCGCGAGAGTCGGAGAAAGGCGGACAAAAGAGGGCGACAAAGGCGGATGAGGGGCCGCGAGAGGCGGACAAGACCACAGAAAAAAGGAGTGAGCACATACAAAAAGGAGTCACAGAAATGAGTCGCAACAAGCACCGAAAAAAGGAAAAGGCACATAAAAAAGTAGTCAAACGCGGGCAAAGCACGAAACACATTGCACACGAAACTAAACACACCAAAAAAAAAGAACAGACGAGCGCACAACAGCAAGGCATGACCACACCCCCCCACACCCTACAGGCATGGGACGGGACGGGACACACACCAAGAGGGGGATTCAACAAGCCCATGGAAGACAAAAAAAAAAGAACACAAAACCGCCCCACAGACCCTACAAGCAAGGGACGGGACACACACAAAGAGGGGGATTCAAACAAGACACAGGAACACAAAAAGAAAGAAGACGCTCGCGCAACAACAATCCCCCCCCCAAATCAATAAGAAGTGACACCCAAAGCCACATATTTAAAGGAAACGTCCATATTAAACATACGTCATCTCAAAACCTTCACACTAGGCAGCATAGGTGGATGTCATTAAAATAAAGCACTATTAACCGTTCAACTGGAGAAAAGGCTCCATATTAACAGTGAGTGCGATCCTCCTTAATACTTATACATATTTTGCACGCTGAGGAACAAACAAGTCATGCATACACGGTCACGGGTACAAAACGATTCGGATCGGATAACGGGACCAAACACACGAACACGAATGAAACAAAAAGAATACACGGCGGCGCATACAACGCGCTTCGGAAAATACGTGAGAAAAAATGTCTCGGATCAAAAAACGCAAAGCTCAAGTAACCCCGTTACAGAGACGTGCCCAAATGAACAGACACATTGAACGTAGATGCATACAGCGCGCGTCTCAAAGTGCTGCATCGAAACAAGCACGATTTCAAAAGAAAGAGCTCACGTCTCAGACATACAAAAAAAGGGAGCAAAGCAACGCGCATATGACCGGCCAGAAAACAAGCAAGCAAGACTCCAAAAGCAGAAAGCTCAACTGACCGACATACAAAAACGGACAAGGCACGATACAAACAATGCACGACATAGAGTGAAACGGACTTTGCGCAAAGCGGAGGCGAATCAATTAAAAATCAAAAATAGCGCGTCACAAATAATGGACATGCAACAACGCGGCACTCAAACACCACAAGCAAAACATGTTAACGGCAGCGAAGGATACAACGGGCTTCTCACACAGCACAGGCAAATCGATTACAGCTCCAAAACAACACGTCCCAAATACTACACATGCAACAACGCGCCTCTCAAACGGCACAAGCAAAACATACACCAGGAAAATTCATTCGGATTAATGAATGTCATTTGCAATCACTGTCATTCATTTCACTTCCCTGAAGAAACAACTGGCAATACAAGTAATACATTTACACGTTGTTGTCAAAAGGGTCAAATTAGACTGCCTCCTTTACATTCATATCCTGAATTTCTACAGAAGCTTCTAACTGACGATGTACCTGAAAGTGAAATCTTTATCAACTGCATTAGATCCTACAAATCGGTATCCACTATGAACATTAACGGTGGCACTGCACGTGACATCCGTCTTGAAAAAATGTTGTTTATTGATGAATGTACAATGGCATGAAGTCACTTACTCAACACCATTCATAAACTTCTACAAACGTTCATGAATAATAATATTCGATTTGGAGGAAAGGTACTTTTATGAGGAGGAGATTTTAGACAGTGATTAGCTATTCTTCCAGATGCCATGCACTCAGCTATTGTTCAGTGCACCTTAAAATACGCAGACAATTGGCATTGCTTTCAAAAGATACAGTTAGTAAAAAAGATACGATGTCCAGAACCAGATCATAACAATTGCTTATTACAACTGAGAGATGGTACACTCACCAATACAGATGGACTTCACCCACATATTATTACAATTCCTCAAGCCTTTATCTGCGACGACTTAGTTACAGACAGATTTGGAACAGCAATCTCATTACACCAAATGCCCCTTTTAACACAACGCACTATATTATGTCCAAACAATATTAATGTGGAAAACATAAATACCCAAATCATTCCATTACTTCCTGGAGAGACACAACTCTTTCTAAGCTCTGACAAACTTGACTCTGATCACAACAATAACCATCTTCATTGACCTTACAAGTTCTGAGCTGGAATTACCTTTTACACTTAAACGGCGTGTACAAAGAAATTTTCCAATAAACCTTTACACTGTACCACACACTTTATTGTTTGCTTTCTATTTGCATCATCTACACCTTCACACTATTCTATATCTCATTCATACATCACGCTCTTTGTCATTCCCAACACCAGGGGTTGGCGAGCGAAGCGAGCAGGGGGCGGAGCCCCCTAGTATGTATAGATTGCTGAGGAGTCAACTCTTGCTTTTGAACTTTCAAACTCCACCATGATTCTGAGCTGTGGTGCAACATTGTTAACCACTGCACCACCAGAATTTAAAGGGTGAAAGGTTAAATTTGTCTTATTCCCTTGGCAATTTTAAAAAAGTTATGTTTTAATTTTATACTTAAAATGATTTTTTTTCATCCATATATGTAACTGCTCAAAAAGTTAAACTTTTTAATCAAAGTATAGCATCAAGTTAATGAAACTTCTGGGATATTGATCTGGTCAGTTAAGTAGCAGAGGGAGTTGTTAATCAGTTTCAGCTGCTTTGGTGTTAATGAAATTAACAACAGCTGCACAAAAGGGACAACAATGAGATGACCCTCAAAACAGGAATGGTTTAACAGGTGGAGGCCACTGACATTTTTCCCTCCTCATCTTTTCTGTTTCTTCACTAGTCTTGCATTTGGCTATGGTCATTGTCACTACTGATAGCATGAGGCGATACCTGGACCCTACAGAGGTTGCACAGGTAGTCCAACTTCTCCAGGATGGCACATCAATTGAGGGTGGCCTGAGGGCCCGATGTCCTCTAGTGGGCCCTGTGTTCACTGCCCGAGCTCGATTGACATTTGCCATAGAATATCACAATTGGCAGGTCCACCACTGGTGCCTTGTGCTTTTCACAGATGAGAGCAAGTTCACCCTGAGCACATGTGACAGACATGAAAGGGTCTGGAGAAGCTGTGGAGAATGTTATGCTGCCTGTAACATTGTTCAGCATGACTGGTTTGGTGGTGGGTCAGTGATGGTGTGGGGAGGCATATCCATAGAGCGACGCACAGATCTCCACAGGCTAGACAATGGCACCTTGACTGCCATTAGGTATTAAGATGAAATCCTTGGACCCATTGTCAGACCCTATGCTGGTGCAGTGGGTCCTGGGTTCCTTCTGGTGCACAACAATACCCGGCCTCATATGGCAAGAGTATACAGGAAGTTCCTGGAGGATGAAGGAATTGATACCATTAACTGGCCCCCATGCTTGCCTGACCTAAATCCAATGGAATACCTCTGGGACATTGTTTTGGCCCATCTGATGCTGTCGGATTGCACTTCTTTGGACTGTCCAGGAGGTCAGTGATACCCTGGTCCAGATCTGGGAGTATATCCCCCAGGACACCATCTGTCTTCTCATTAGGAGCATGCCCCGACGTTGTCAGGCACGCATACAAGCACGTGGGGGCCATACAAACTACTGAGTACGATTTTGAGTTGCTGCAGTGAAATTTCAGCAAAATGGACTAGCCTTCTATGTTTTCACTTTGATTTTCGGGGTGTCTTTGAATTCAGCCCTCTGTAGGTTGATAATTTTCATTTCCATCAAATAATGTGGCATCATTTCGTTCCTAACACATTACCCAGTCCATATCAGTATAGATACCCAGCAGGATTTTTTTTCCCCATTGAGATCTGATGTATTTTAAAAGTGTTCCTATTTAGGTTCCAAGGCTGACCGCGATAACTGAATTTCCGCGAAGTAGAGACACCATATTTATTTAATTATTTAACGTGTATTTGGACGTTTTTAAACCCTCCCTGTATTGTTTACAACCCACCATTTACTCTATTAATAACAGGGACGACTGCTAAGCAATATGAAATCGGTAGATAAGTTTACACTTACTGTATGGCGAATTACACGTAGCAGCTTGTAGGCAGTCATGATGTCATCGACCTTGTTGCAAAGATTCCTAAAGCAGATTCCATCCAGACTACTGCCTTATCACGTCCACTTGCAACTCGTTTTGCACCCTGCCTAAAGGACACTGCGGCCGTAGTTCTTATATGCTTTTCCTCCTTTTAAATAAAAAGAATCGTGGACTCATTTATGCTGTAATGGTGTCCTCCAGCAGTGTAGCTGTTCCCTTCCTTCAACATATCCAAAACTTTTACCTTTTCTGCAATCATTTGCATCTTCTGTGCAGTAGCACGTTAATGCTGCATGAGTGAGATGAGACTTCCTGGTTAATGCAACACTCTGTCACTGAGCCAATCAGCAGCACACAGGAACTTAACTGCATGCTCTGATTGGGTAGCTTCTCAGCCATCCGCCAATAGCATCTCTTGTATGAAATCAACTGGGCAAACCAACTGAAGAAGCAAGTAAAAAGACCCATTGTCCGCAGAAACCCGCGAAGCAGTGAAAAATCCGCGTTATATATTTGGATATGCTTACATATAAAATCCGCGAAAAGTGAACCGCGAAGTAGCGAGGGATTACTGTGTATATATATATATATATATATATATATATATATATATATATATATATATATATAAAAACATGTATAATGAAGATTTTTTTTAAAGTTCTGAACACTCCGTGGTCTAAGTTTATAACTACATTTAATTTCACAAAGACATTTTATCGTGTGGTGATTGGTTATGTGGAGAAAGAAAAAGGAAAGATAGGAACTGCGGGTTTGGTACATCAGACAGAGACAGCACGCATGCAATAAAGAAAGCCCGCTTAGAAGAACATGCATTGAATTCTGTGTTCGCGTCTCCGACCACCAGATCACAAACCCAATATTTACACAATATTTAAGTTAAACCTGTGCAATATCCATTCATACATCCAGTTTTTTGGAGCCTCGTCACACCTGCCATAAAGTTCTCTACACTGAACGTGCACCTGGGGACCCCGTACAGCGATTAACAACTGGGTCGGGGAACACTTAACACAAAGCATTTAATGTGCTACTTTAACTTATGACGGGATTTAAGAAAATCTAGTAAGTGAAACATTGATTTTAGGATGAAGTTTAGTTCACGACATTCTACTTTAATGACAAAATAAACTATGAGAATAAAGTGGAAATGTCGACTTTAATCTCGACATGTAGTTTTTTTTTTCTTCACTGTGTCCCTAATACACTTCCATAGGGCTATACCCAGGGGTGCACATAACTGGTACGCTGGTACACATGTGCAACAAAAATTGTAAATGCGTAATGTCATCTGTGTCCCTACGGCGTCTGTGTGTACCTAACAGTCAGAAGGCATTGACACCTCGTATTGCTAATATACGTTGTTTTCTTTTTGGTTTTGATAATCTTGTGTTGCCAATATGTCTAAAAAACAACAGACATTAAGCAGCTACTTTGGCGTTTCACCATGCAAAGAAGCAACAAGCTGAGCCAGAGCAGAAAAACAGTTTTTTCTGAAAAGTGGCTCCAAGATGTGCCATGGCTTGAAGCTAATGATGAGCGCACTGAAATGTGGTGTAAGTTGTGCCGCTCGCATCCACATATCGCAGACAAAAAAAGTGCCTTTAACACAGGCTCAGAGAATTTCAGTCATCCATTATTTGACAGACATGAAAAGAGCAAGGAGCACATGAATGTAGTACAAGCTATTTCTAATAAACAAGCTAGTCAGGAAGAAATTTCCACTCGCCCTCTAGCTAGATGGCGAACAATGGTAAATGAAGAACAACGGCAAGCTCTGTGTAATATTTTTCTCCTTGCCTTTCATAAAGCTAAACATGCTCGTCCCCTATCTTCTTATGCTGAACATATTCCTTTACTGGAGCGGCTAGGAATAAATGTTGGAACTGCGTATCATTCATGTGAGGCGGCCACACAGATAATGCAGACCATTGCACGCACTATCAGCGTGGAGTTGAAAGCAAAGTTGGAGTCGGCTGAATTTTGGGGACTGATTTTGATGGATCAGAAGACATCATTAAAACCGAGTAGGAGATCGTTTTAACTCTTTTAGGGCTAATTTTTTTTTGTTTCTTTTCTCCCAGGGCTGAATATTTTTCCAAAAACTAACATTTTTTAAAAAAGAACACAAAGCAATTGTTTAACATATCAAATCAACAAAAAATATTTACTTTTGACAAATGTTAGGGTGGAGTGGTGGCTCTGAGGCTAAGGATCTGCGCTGGTATCCAGAAGGTTGCCGGTTCGAATCCCCGTCACTGCCAAAAGAGATCCTACTCTGCTGGGTCCTTGAGCAAAACCCTTAACCTGTAATTGCTCCAGGGGCGCTGTACAATGGCTGACCCTGCGCTCTAACCCCAAGGGGTATGCAAAAACTAACAAATTTCTAATACGAGACGAAATAAAGAACAAAAAAAAAAAAAATGTTACTGTCTTGCATGTTGTATGAGCCTGCATACTCTATGATTTCACATACATTTTACACAGCAAAGTCCTGCAAAGTCTGATCTCGCTCAAAACAGCCAATTTCAGTCATTGCCACATTGCACTCCTTACAATATGTGTTGCTTTGGTGCCTATTTTTCAATTGTCTGTTGCTGCACTTTCTCACATATATTGTTAGTGTGTACTGTAGAGAGACAAGTCACCCATTTGCCATCGTGCCATGCCACAGCCACCAAGTTTTCTGCCTGCATGAAAACTGTATTGTCACCTCTTTTTATCTTCTGAAACTTTATGAACTTTATGTATGGCATTATAGCCTGGTTCACCCCATGGGATTTACTTCTGTTTATTACAGAAGTGAATAAAACTTTGCAGCAGCACGTACCTATCACCACGCTGCATAACCTGTCCAAAGCCACCAGGGGACAAAACACGTTTGGACCAATGCTCCCTGAAGTTATATCACCAGTTCTGTCCCATCTCTATTTGTAATGCCACAGCGCGCTTCATCTCGTCTTTTGTTGTGGGTTTCCACTTTGAAAAACGAGAATGCGATGCAAACGCAGCCCGCGATTCAAAAAAAATTCTCTGCCTACCTGTTTGTCTCGTCTGACAGTAGCTGAAAAGCAGCATCAGGAGAGAGCAGCCTGAAGTACAGCAGCTGGTGATCTGTCGTGTCTAACAGCAAGCCATGCCGTCTTGTAAACTCCGGTAGCCAGATCGGCTCTCAACGGATGAATGTCTGTGTATTTATCTCATGCAAACCTTGCCGTAGATGCATCGGCTGCGCGAAGGCACTAAACTGGCAGCAGATCCGCTGGCGCGGCATCGGCTGGTGTCTGATCAGCTGATGCCGGCTTCTCACTCTCTTGCTCGATCTCCTGATCACTGCCAATAAAGTCCGATTCTGAAAAATCAAGAGTCCGACTCCGCAATAATGCGCAAAACATCGTCTGCCGAGTGTTTTCTTTTCTGCACGTCCTTCGCTCCCTTTTCACATGTCGATGCCATCTTGCCATTGTTTACATTTCGCAACTCACGCACACGCAAGGTTTAGTTGCCGAGTCAACGAGTCTAGCATTCCTCCTTGCCATTAACAGCTGATTGTCGCCCTCTATCCCTGGATGTCGACTTTTGTCGACATTCGCCTTCAACCCCTCCTGTCGACAAAAGTCGACATCCGCCCTAAAAGAGTTAATTGTGTTTGTGTCCAACATCGGGCAGTTTACCACGGAGTTCCTTGGCCTAATCGAACTGGGTGCTGACCGATATGCGCAGGCTGTAACAGATGGACTCGTTAAACTTTTCCAGGAAGCTGGCTTGGACAACTGGAAGAGAAAGTTGGTCGCCGTGTGCACATATGGGGCTGCTGTTAACGTTGGTATATACAGCGGCATTGTTTTCCGAAACTACAGCAACTGGCTGCAGTAGGAGGCTCCCTTGTGCACATTCTGTGCACTGCACACACACTAGAAAACTGTGGAAAATCAGCTGATTGCAGTGTTTCATACTGAGACCCCTTTAATGGCTCCGTGGTCAAGCTGCTGCAGTTTTATTTACAAAAAAGTGGAGCAAAAAATATGGCTGTGTTTAAGAAGTTGTGTGAAGAGAACTGGATCTCCTTTGTGAAAGTGGGTAAATTTAATTATATCAGATGGTCTGCATGGAGGCATGACACACTGCTAAAAATATCAAGATTATTGCCAGCCATTAAAATGCAACTGGCCATGAGTGATAACAGTGACTTGCAGCATATCTGCACAGACCAATTTCAGTGTTTTTTGGGTAACGTGCTTGACATTGGCAAGACTTTGAAGACAACATCCATTGTGTTTCAGAAGGAAAAGCTGAGCATTGGAGAATGTAAGGATGAACTCATGGTGACCATAGGACAGTTTGCACATTTGCTTGATGCTGAAGGCCACTACAGAGCATATACTGTTTCCAGGGTTCCCACGTGTCCTGGAAAACCTGAAAAATTTGAGGGTTATTTTCCAGTCATTGAAATGACCTAGAAACTGACCGAAATGGCCAAATGTCCTGGAAATAATCTTTCTTGTCCTGGAATTTTATTTCTGTTTTCGCTTTTTAATTTTTCTGTTTGAAACAGCTTGCTGTTCGTAAGTCTAGATATGATGACAGCTGAGCTAGGTCGTGGCCTCTGCTGCGCAATGTCTCCACCTACTGAGACATGTATAGGCAATTATATTTATAAATGATTCTTTGACTGGTGGCTCATTTGATGGAGTATTGCCAAAGCCCCTCTTACAGCATTGCAGAAATGCCAGGATGCGATATGTCCAATACCTTGATGATGAAAAAAAGAAGAAAAAGGAAACTAAAAATGACAAGCAAAGTGAAGAGCTCCTCTCTGAAATCACAAAAGTGGCAGCTAAGAGACAGAAAATAATCACTAGCATTGAGGCAATGCAAGAAGAAGCAGATGCAATGGCAGAGAAGGCTGAGAGAAAACAGGACTTTACACTGCTCACAAAATCTAATGCCTATCGTAAAAGTGTTGCTGAAAAAAAGAAAGAGGTCGTCGGTCTGGATGCAGTTTTATCAGACCTCAAGGAGCAACACCAGCATTGTTTCTAAACCTAGGCCTACACCAGATGCCTTTTTCATAGGTTACACTACAGTGACTTATAGATTGTTTTTTTTTTCCAATATACTGGAGTTCAGGCTCTTATCCTTTGTTCCTAGTATTCTTTCTAGTTTAACCAAGTTTTCAACTCAAGAATTGATGGCAAGGCTATTATGATTTAAAATGGATGTATTTTGCTTCTTTTCCCACAAAGATAAGTTCTTTATTATAATCTTTGTCGTTGACTTATGCAAATTCTACAGCTGCTGTATTCCCAGTAAAGCTACCAGTTGAAAGTTAACTCTGACTTTGTTTTGTCACTTGCCAATTGTTGCATATATTAGTGTTATAGGCATCATACACATGATATAGGCAATAAATTGGCTTTATGCAGTTTTGTTTAATACAAACATTGTACATAAATTTATTTGATACAAACAATGACATAATATGTAATATGCAAGTAACTTTTACTGAAATTAGGTCACTATGGTAGCCTATTTCATGGTGTCATCAACAGCTCTATACTGAACATTATGGAATTGCTCAGTATATGTCAGTGTTTGGATAGTTTTCCACAATCCAAGAGGCATTTATTTCTTTAAAAGAGTTTTGCAGTTTAAAACAGTGTGTAACAAAAAGAGGTCAAACAACTCCATTATACATCAGTGCATTAATTGGTGTTGCCTTTATGTAATTTAGCATATCGGTGACACTAAGTCCCTGCATAATCAAAGAGAAATCAAAATGGCGTTAAGCCTGCGACTAAAGTGTATGACTGTATGACCAGATCCTGTCATGAATTTCTGGAAAAAGCTCCTGGAAATGTCCCGGAAATGTCCTGGAAAATGATTCCTTAAAAAGAGTGGGAACCCTGTGTTTCTAATGCTGATGCTGACTTGGACAAGACAAACTTACTCAGGTGGTTAATTGAGGAGTTTGGAATCAGATATGACTCAATGAAGTCATGTGATCATTTCTTAGTATTTGATCCTTTGAAAATTTGAAATTCACAAATTATCATTTGGATAACGAAATATCATTTAAATATTAATATATTAATATACAGTGGACCCTTGACTTACGAACTCAATTCGTTCGCGAGGGCTGGTTGTAACTCAAGTTGGTTGTAAGTCAAGACTATTTTTCCCATAAGAAATAATGGAAATACCCATAATGCGTTGCGAACCTCCCACTGCAACACTTATTTAACCTTTTCATAATTAAAAAAAAGGGTTGTATAATGTGCATAATTTACCAAAACACCAATAATGTTTCTCATGTACTAACCAAAAAGTAATAAAAAGTGCCTAGCCTACCAGAAACAACAATTTCATACTGTACTCACCATTTAATTTGACATCTTTGGGCTGCAGGAAGGGAGGAGGATGATAATGAAACTGAAGGCTTTTTAAAGGCTTTCTTTAACTTGCACTCAGGCATTTGCAATCATTTCAATAGCTTCTTTTGCGTTAATTTTAATCTCCTCCTGCCTACAAGTTATTCTGACGAGAATTTTTCTCAGCATTTCCTTGCGATGATACAAGGAACTGTTTCTGAACTCTTCTGAGACCCCCCCACTCCCCACTCAATGGGAACGACATGCTGAAGTGTGTGCTGAAGTGCGTCCTGAAGCGATTGCCGCGACTGTGGAAGCTTGCTTGTCCATTGCCGGGCAGGGATATCACGTGCATATCACCCATCGATATCTTTTCTGTTTGCTTTGGCTGAGAGACTCAGCACAGCTTTAAGCCGGCTGTTGCCCCAGCAACAGATAAACAGTCTTCCATACGGAGTTTGGACTTTGGCATGTCTTCTAGTTGGGGGAGGTCCCAAGAGAGTTTACAAACCTGACATTTTATTGAATGAGTGCCGCATTAATAGGAATGTTTCTGTTTGTTTACAATCGCACAAGCGGATACACGTGACCGCATTCAGGTCGTAACGCAAGATGTTGGTCGTAAATCAAAATAAAAATTTTGGTCGTAAATCAAGTTGTTCGCATGTCAAGCCGGTCGTATATCAAGGGTCGACTGTAATTCAACTTGGCCTCAGGAAATACAAGATTTACATCGTTCTGGCAACACAACAGTTTGTACCATTCTTCAGATTTATGAAGCAACACTGAGTCTTGACAAAGACACAACTGTCACAGAATGGATGCGCTTAAAGCAAACGGGGAAACGCTTGGCAGCATCCTCTGTGTATGACTTGGTCCAGATAATAAATACATTGGAACCTTAGTTAAAGAACACACTACTTAACAAACAAATTGGTTAACAAACTGTTATTTTGAACAATTTTTGTGTTGGTTAATGACCGAAATTTGATAGATAGATAGATCCTTTATTAATCCCAAGGGGAAATTCACAAATTATCATTTGGATAACGAACGCAAGCCCAGACCGGTTTTTATGCGTTTGTGCTCATTAGTGTTGTGTTCACTAACGTTACTTTTTTGTTATTTTTTCAGTTTCAATGTTATTTTTTATGTACATATTTACTCGTTATGGCACCTAAGAAAGAGAAACGTGTTAGTGATAGTGGCAGTAGGAAACGTGTTAGTGTAGCAGTAAAGAAAGAAATTATAGCAAAACACGAGAATGGCATTTAGGTTTCCGACATCGCAAAGGAATACAATATGCCGAAATCGACTGTCTGTACAATTCTAAAGAACAAAGAGGCATTTAAGGCGGCTGAAGTGGCTAAAGGAATGACCGTGTTAACAAAACTTAAGTGGTAGAAGAAGTGGAAAAACTGCTGTTAATTTGGATAAATGAAAAGCAGCTGGCTGGAGATAGTGTTAGTGAAGCAATAATTTGTGAAAAGGCTAAGCAGTTACACAGTGATTTGTTGACCAAAACACCCAGTGCAAGTGCCGACAAGCAAGACTTTAAAGTGAGTAGAGGGTGGTTTGATAATTTTCGCTGGCGAAGTGGAATTCATAGTGTTATAAGGCACGGGAAGGCTGCAAGTTCAAATGAAACAGCAGCAAAAGCCTTTGTGGATGAATTCGCAGAATTTGTTGAAAGTGATAGTCGCGGAACGGATTATGTTCATTAACCGAGGTTCCACTGTACAAGCAATCCAGATCTTTACTCCAACATTGTCAAATTGGTTAAACTGTGTCTTACACTGCCTTTGAGCAGTGCAGCCTGTGAGAGGGGATTCTCAAATCTTAACATAATAAAAAGCAAGCACAGATCTCATCTGTCACATGCTCGCCTCATGGCCCTAATGCACATCCACCAGTCAAAGAAGACCACAGAGACATTTGACCCAAAACCAGCGGTTGACCTGTGAATGGAGACAGCTAATCGGAGGCTTAACCAAGGAGAGGAAGATGCATCTGCAGCATCACCATCTACCATGTAGGAAGCTGAAGTAGAGGACTGTGAGGTAGACAGCGAGGAAGACAGTGAGGAAGGTTGCACTTATTAAAACCTTACTGTGTATAGAGTGATCAGGTATTTCTGATTCTTACCTGTTTTTAAGCTGCTGCTATATTTTTATTTTATTGTTGTTGTTGTATCTGTATTTATTTTTTACCCTAATTCTTTACCTTACTGTTAAATCTGTTATAGAAATTGTTTTATTTAATTTTTTTCAATTTCTTTGGCAAAACTGTTTATCGTCAGGCCAATAAAGCTTTTTGAATTGAATTGCGTACCAAACGTACTCACTTGAGTAACTTACTGAAAAGTTATGTGCACCCCTGGCTATACCACAAATAGCATTATACATGCAAGTTGCAGTTTTATTATTTATGTATATAGCATATCTTGAAGCAAGGTCCATATTAATGCAGTTTGCCTTAATGATGGTTCAGTTGGTAAAGATGTCATCACCAAGTTGCACTTGTTTTATTTTATTTTAATTTGGTGAATACTGTGTAATGCATCTGGGCTTTGAAGTCTTGGAAGTAATAGTATTATTACTGGAAGTTGCACTATTTATTTATTGTATTGTTGTTATTTATTAGTGTAAATATTATGCAGTTTAATGATGGTAAAGTTGTTTAAAAAGTCACTTTAACGTGTCAGTGGACAGAGATTAACATTAACAAAGTGTAGTTGGTTTACAAAAAATATTTACTATTTATTCCTTTTCTAAGACATGTTCAGTGCAATACAACTTTTGACAAGCACCTCTGGATATTTTACTAAGTCTGAATGCCTCTTTGGATGGTTGAAAATATGTTGTCAAAATTTTTGTTTAAGTTGTTTGCAAAATTTGTTCAATAAAAAGGCTGTATATTTTGACTGCATCTGTCATGCAATGTGATTCCTTCTCTTCATTAGTGCCACCCCCTTGAAAACTATCACTTTATGCGGCCATGCAAACCTGTATTAATACTTTTGTACACATTAAAAGGTTTTTTTGTACAATGTACAATTCTCATGACAGTGGAATAGGTTATTCTTAGCCAGTAATTGCAGTGGAAAATGTGGTTAACATCCACTCATGCATGGAAAAAAAATACTGTCCAGCACCGTGAAACCGGTATAAATTTGAAAAATACTGTGATATAGAATTTTGGTCATACCACCCAGCACTAACATATATATTTATTTATTTATATATTTATTTATATATTTTATCTTTATAAAACTGTACGATGACTGACTGACTCATAGATAAATGCACAGCCTAAACTGCTGGAGCTAGAAACATGAAATTTGGACAGTAGATACCTTTTGTGACGTAGGCACCCACTAAGAATGGATTTTTCAAAATTCAACCCCTGAGGAGGTGAAGAGGAGTTTCTTCTTTCCCTTCTGAGAAGAGGTTGTTACCGATGGTTGCACTATAGACAAAGCGTGATCAGAATGCTGATTTGTGGAAGAAGAAGAAGACTATGGAGATCAAGGGCAACGTTGAAATGTGGGTATCTCTCAACCTCGCTTAGTTATCTGACTGAATAACTGAATTAGCTTTACATACGTGTGAGGTTGTTATTTCAGATTTAATTGAATTTTGCATAAGATGGCCCCAAAATGACCACTTGAGAGGTTGTGTGTAAACCGTAATTGTCTGAGAGGACGACCTTCAACACCTGATTTTACATAAAGCCTGCCATTATGATAAATGTCAAAGGAAAAAATGACAGTCGCCCTGCAGCTTCTAACTCACATAGACCACCAAAAGTCGAAGGCTACAACATATCGGTGTAATATTCAGTTGATGTAGAGTAGTTGTCACCATTACTGTCATGAGACATAATTAAAAATTCCATCCAATTGTATGCAATATACCTAATGATTTGCTCACATACTTCCATTGCCATTTCCGAAATAAGCAAGCCCCGTCTCCTATAGTGGGAACGACAACATGTTTTACAAATCAGAAGATAGAACTGAAAGTAATATTGAACGAGCAGATATGTTGCCTAGACAGACAAATGTCGCATTTATAATGAAGCGGCCGGAGCTGTGCTGTTGCTTATTTACTCAGCGGGGGTGGTGCACACGTAGTACGAACGCTATGACTATTATTTTGTTACAGCTCTTAGTAGCTAATAATTACACAATTGGTGTGCATGTTAAAAAGACGAAAATTAAAATATTTTTCAATGTAGAAGCACATATTTATTTAAGTATTAAAATTCGTGTTTATTTTTATGTTTTGAAGAGTCTGTACACTAATTGTTGCGTATCTCAGTCAATTAGTTTCTGATATATGGGTGTTAGTTTAAAAATGTTTAACCCTCTTTTTTTACCCCATCAGGGGTTAAAGTTTGAAAAACACCGAAATAAGAGTGTATTTAATTCTTTTGTAGTGTATATTTATCAAGTTTGAAGACCAAAGTCCTATTTTAATTTTTTTTCCATACAAACTTACACACCCTGTATCACCCCTGTAGGGGCTGAATTTCGAAAAATCCAAAAGTATGTGTTTTTTTGGGTTTTTTTTTTTATTGATGTGTCTGTATACCAATTTTTGTGTTTCTCAGTTAAGCAGTTTCTGATATACAGGTGTCACTTTAAAAATCCCCCTTTTCACCCCCTCAGGGGCTGAATTTTGAAAAATCCCTTCTTAGTGGGTGCCTACGTCACAGCAGGTATCTACTGTCCAGATTTCACGTTTCTAGCTCCTGCGGTTTAGGCTGTGCATTGATCTGTTAGTCAGTCAGTCACCATACAGTATATAAAGATACATATTGTTTATACCTGATACTGGTAATTTCATAATAGTGAAGCTTCCATGATAGCTGTTACTTGTGAAGTGCTTATTTTTTATAAGTACAATACTAGAAAGCTTATGTGTTTTTTGCCTCCTAGGTAATAAATGCTTGATTAGGCCTCATATGTTAGTGAAAACAGTTTGTAAAGTGAAAGAATGACAGGATCTATATTTTTTAGTTCCCAAAGTCCATCCCTATTATATACCTTGCACCCTCATTTCATCCATAAGCATAGAACATCTTTGTTGCGTATACTACAGAATTTCCGATAGTTGTGATAGTTTTATATTTCTTTCACATTATATTTTGCCCTCACCTGCATGATCAAGACCTTGTTAGATGCAGCCTTTGAGTGGTGAATATGTATTCATCTCACATAATTCTAATTTCTTCGTTACTGATAGTATGCATGTTCTGCAATGGTATTTACTAGATAAGACTGGTAACACAAAAGAAGTTGCTTTCATCCTGAAGTTGCCTTAATTTGAATGAAAACCAAGGAGGAAAAGTTATTTAAAAGGACCTCTTTACGGAAAATAAACCACACCAGAAAGTGTGAGAAAGAGAAAATGAAGAAAATAAATTATATAAGTACAGTATAAAAATGGGAGAATAACTTACATTTTTAGGTGACTTACTTTGATGTCTCAGGGGGATGATTATTCTACTTCCCACCTCCATCCCAAAGTAAAGTACGACTTCTGTCCTTTTCCCTCTCACTTCTAGATAGATAGATAGATAGATAGATAGATAGATAGATAGATAGGTAAGATACTTTATTAATCCCAAGGGGAAATTCACATACTCCAGAAGCAGCATACTGATACAAAAACAATATTAAATTAAAGAGTAATAAAAATGCAGGTAAAAACAGATAATAACTTCTTGTACCTTTGTCTGTAATCGTCTTAATTCCTTTGCCTTGACTTTCCTCCCCACTCATCTAAAGGTGGACTGAAGGTGTGTTTTGAGGCTTTTGGGATCACCTTCCTAGCACAAGCCCCAGTGGCCCCAGATGTCTCTGAACTCGTGCTTTTAACCTCCCAGTTAAAAGGTCAGGAAACTCCCATCGTTCTTAGTTGTCATGCTTCATTTACATCAGTACAGCCACTTCTACTAGTGTACTTCTCCTCAGGGCATCTTATGGCTCATCTTCTGTTCCTGTACTACAGATGTGACTGGAAATCCTCCTTGAAGAACTGTTTAATAAATAAAAAACAGTATGTTTGCAAGGAGTGTGTTTATGTATAAATAATTTTAAAATGTTCATCAGACCATGTTGAACTTTGTTTGGAAAATGTTTGACCAGTGCTTATAAATATTATGATCATTTTGAATATAGTCTTTCTAATCCTGAATTTTTCTTTTTTTCAGGTTGCAGTTAAAATTATTGACAAAACACAGCTGAATTCCTCTAGTCTTCAAAAGGTAGGAAATATTTTATAAACAATAATAAAAAGAAAAAATGCAATCACCCCATTTAATGACATCAGAAAATAAGTTATTCTTAGATTGTTACATCTTTTGCATTTTATTTTTTTATTTTTGCTGCTAATGTTTTTTTTTTTTTTAATAGTAGTGCACAAATTCATATATCAGCAGTGAAGTTTAAAATTGTACATTTCAGGGAGGTCCTTAACAGTTCTCTCATTTTCTTTTCTGTTATGACCATCCACGATAAAACTTTGGACCTGTCAGTCATGATTCATACCTGGAACACTACTTTTAAAGTTGATTGAATGCCTGTGTCAATATAATTTTTTTTCCTTTCTAGACCAGCTGCTTCCCTGTACTCAACTGATTGAACAAAACTTTTTTCTGTTCTTCTTTTAGTAACTTGTAGTAGTCTGGAGATAAAAAATATTGAAAACATTTTACTATTCTGAAGAAGATTACTATCATTGATTAGAAACTAGTATGTTTTAATTTTAAAACAGCTTTGCCAATAGCAGTTACTTGAAAGAGAAAACAAATAAGAACAATTAAAACCCTGCATGATATATTAATTTACTTGAATTAGAAAAAATATTTCCTTCATAAAGGCCATGATAGACTACTCCCTCTGTATGTCATCTTATCTGTATTATAATTTTGCCTGATTCTGTATAATGTTATGTGATGTTCACTCTCCCACACAAAATATAACATTGTGATTTACTGGTTTTTAGTAAAACCAAAAATGGTATATATTATACAATATGACACAATTTGTTGAAGATCTTGAGGGACAATTAATTATACAGGACCACCTCAGTCATTCAGCAAATTGTACTTTCAGAATATGATCTGCCTTAATTACCAGTGCTTTGTGTTGCTCTGGTGGTCTTGCGCTTCTGTTTTGTATCCTGTAAATGTCTCCGCATCAGAGGACTGTCTGTGATGAGGTCCTTTTCTAAATTGTTGCCTAATGGAAGAATATAAAATTATGCCACCTGTGCTTTCATCCTAGTTACTTTGACAAAAATGGTACAAATGTAAAAAATGAAATTATAATTAAAAAAGCACTAAGCTTAGTCATTATCAACATTCTCCATCAGAGAATGGATAAGGTATTGAGTATATTGCATTCTATTAAAATAATCTTATTCATCTGTTAATTTTGGTGTTCTTCTTCTGGAAATTTAATATAAAATTGCATCTAGAATAATTATTAGATGCTTTTTTATTTCTGTTGTTTTTTTGTATACAGAGTATAGGGGAAGTATTGCAATAGTCCAAAGATTCGATGTCGGGATTTTGATGAATTTCAACATTTTAGACCTCCCTGAGTCCGAAAATACCATTTTGGAATTGTGTGTGTGTGTGTGTAAACAGATAACTTGAGTATGCTTTCACTTAGGTCAACCAAATTTTGCATACAAGTATTAGGTACAAAATGTAGATTTCTGTCAACTTTTGGGCTATTGCTGTTATAATAATTGTTCAATATATTTTTAATTAGATTTGTTCTTAATGCTTCTTTAATGTACATAATATAAAAATATAGTTGTCTTGCGATTTACTCCTCAAATATCCATCACCATATCTGAGTATGCAAGAAAGTCTAGGAGAGACCACTCCCGATTATTTATTTATTTATTTTTTTTATGTATAAAATTCTGGATTGTGCATTTCCTCCACAGACGCACAATCATCACACCAGTAAATATGCATGCTAAACTTAATTCAAGAATTTGTTTTACTCTTTTTGATAACTTGAATTGACACTTAGAATGTTAGGCCAGTAATGTATGACTTTCAATGACATTAACAGTATTATCAGGTGAATGAGTGGAACATTGACAGTGTAGAGCAAAAACACAGGTTTCCTCCACTTCACCTACAGATTGACGTGAATTAACACAGATCTTCATTTTCTGTGTCAATCAGTTGACCTCATTGACTTTACAGAATTCAGTTGCTTTAGCACTTCCCATTTGAACATTTGAGTATCCCGTAAAATTAGTACTTTGTAAAAACACAGTTTTACTCTTACAGAAAAAAAAATGCCAAAATGAGTCCAAGAATCATAGCAAACCCTGAATTTTAACAATATGGAAGATTTGTTACCATATACTTATACTCCTAATAAAAAATCAGCTCCTTCCAGGATTAAGCTGGCAGTTTTCAGACCCATCAAAAAAAAGTCCATTATTGGTGATCTCTGAAAAAATCGTTTGATATGACCAGCCCATCTATAGAGAAGTGAGATGTGAAACATGGTAACGTAAGTCGATAGCAAAATGTATCCATTAGTAGACCCTCATATCACCTATGATTGTGGTATTATTAGCAAAATGTATCCATTATTAGACCCTCATATCACCTATGATTGTGGTATTATTGTCATGGTTTTGGAACTATATATAAACAGTGATCCTTTCTGAACAGAACGAAATAATTAACTACATCTCTGTCATTAAGGGGAAATATCTACTGTTGGTTGACCCCATATAACTTGGGCTAGCAAAGCAATAATTGTGCATTATTTCAAAAAATTCTGAATACTGAGAGCGGTGCTAGTTGCTTAAAATATTGGTGTTCAGATGCCTCTTCAAGCAGAAATTTGTCATTTGAAAGATGTCATAGGAGTCACTTTAAAAAAAAAAAAAAAAAAAAAAAAAAAGATTGTTTAATATCCCCAGAACTGATAAAGACATGCTTCCATGTGCCAGCATTCACTCTTAACTTTTGTGATACATACTCACATAAGTAGTAGCTCCATACAAACAAGGGAAATACATGTATTCCCTAATGTAGAAGACTGGCTGACTGACTGCTAGTAGAACTTTCAAAAAGAACAAAGAAACTGCATTATTCTATAATGTTCACAAGACTGTCGCTGTTAGTGAGCATTGTATGTACAAAATGAAGTTTAGCATGTTGTAAAATAATGCTGAGTCAATGTTTGATGATACTGTCTTTCACTGATTGGCTGGACATATCGTCATTGTAAATAAACATTGTCCATTGGCTCCAAACATTTGCAGAAATTTCCTCAGTGCCAAACTGCAACCGTCACTTTTTTTTTTTTCCTCTAGTGTGCCTCACAAGAAAGCTGTCAGGCACTTGTATAAATAAATAAAATGTATTATTATTATTAAAACTGTCAGGCACTCATATTCGCAGCAGGAGGCGCGTGCTTAGTTTGTTGAGAAGGAATATGCTGTACTTGAAGGAAGGAAGCCGAATTAGTGGGTCACACACAAAGTTTGAATGGGAAGAGCTGCTGTGGTGCTTGCAGACTCAAGTGTTTGAAGTAGGCTGGTACCAGTGGCTTTCGAAGCTTCAAGGGTGAATCATTTAGTGACTGACTCAGTCATTTTTTTGGCACCAGCCAGTATGAATATCAGCAACCAGTGGACTTCAGGATATATAAATTAAAAGAGCTGAAAAGAACTGAGGTCTGAGCTCAGCAGGATCCCTGGAAACAGTGACATTCACAACAGAGGATCCTATCCAACTCAGAGTCAAATAGACAAATGATTTATAAACAGGCTGCGGGGAAAGGATTACATAACGAACAGGACTGAAAGCTGCAAAAGTGTGCAAGTCACCATAACGAGAAGTGTACTGAATGAAACACCAGAGCATCAGTCAGGGTGTTTTCCATGGCTATAACAATTGGGAAGTGTCAGTCATGAATGAAAAAAGTTAAATTTGCATTGACTGAAGTCCTGATTATAATGGCTCTTTTACGGAGTAAGTTATGGATAAATTCGTTTAAATGTAAAATACATTGTTTACAAAATCTGACAACAGTGTGAAAGAACTCAAACATTGTTTTCCCTTAAATAGGGTAAAGCACAAAGTGCAGCTGTAATGTTTTGAACTTTATCCATTGATGGCTTAGTTGTTCTGTAAAATATAAAGCAGTTTTTTCAGAGATATTTGCAAATTTATTAAAACTATTAAAATGAACTCTTTCATTCATTTCAGTATTCACACACTACTTCAAAGAACCCATTTGCCAGTATTTTCAGCTTTGAGCCTTATTATTAAAGTCTATACAAGCTTAGCACAATTGGATTCTGGCAGATCCTCTCAAACTCTGTTTAACTGAATGGGAAGTGTCCATAAACTCCCATCTTCAGGTCTCTCCACAGATGTTCTTTAGGGTTTAAGTCTGTGCTTTGGCTGGGGCCGCTCAAGGACATTCAAAGACTTGTTCCAAAGATACTTCAGCATTTTCTTAGCTGTATGTTTCGGGTCATTGTCGTGCTGAAAAAAAAATTCAGCAAAAAAATTGGAATTTAATGGGCTACATATACTTTTTATTATTTTTACTTATTAACTAGCAGGATACCTTTATCCAAGGTGACTTAGAACATTTTTGAGAGATTCAGTTGGTTGTATTTCTTTTTTCTTTTTTAAATTGGAGCACAGACAGGTGAAGTGACTTGCTTATGGTCACACAGTTTCAATAGCAGGATTTAAACCCACAACCAACAGGTCTGAAGTCCAAAGGCTTAACCACTATGCCACATTGCCTTATCGGCAACTAACGTGTGTGTAGCCTTTAGAGTTTTAAATTAAAAATATATACTTTACGGCCAGCCGCCAACTTTCGGCTGCATTTGGGACTTGCCATTTGACTGTATGTCAGTCACAAAGTGTATAGGTAAATGTAATTGAGGCTCTGTGGGTTTGGTGTTGGTCACCAGTATCTATACTTTAACATCCGGTATGGTGTCTTTGGTCCATGTAGGGCAGTGTTTCTTAACCAGTGGGTCGCAACCTACTTTTGAATTGTAGGTTTGCTGTTGTTGGTTCGTGAGTGGGTCTCGGATTGCTGATGGTGGGTCACAGGTTGTCGTTGATGGCTTGTGAGTACGTTGCAGTGAGTCACATAAGCAATTGAAAGCACTGTGTGATACGTTTCCCCATTTCTAGTTGAGCTTATTTCACCAAGGTCCCTGATCATGCTTGCTTCACCAATGTGGAGGTTTGCAGTTGCTGCTAGTAGGTTGTATATTAATTTAACAAAGACAAAACTGGTTTGTGTGACTATAAAGGTTGAGAAATACGGGTGTAAGGTGGTGCGAACAAATAATTAACCACATGAATTAGCGCCGATTAAAACAGTTCTTAAAGGGCCCTTCAAGAGTCAGAAATCAGGAGCCCATCTGAAGAAGAAATAATATAATAATAATAATAATGATGAAAGATTTATTCATTTGCATGACTGTATATTGAAACCATGTTTTAAGTAGAAGATATAGTCAGCAATTAGGGTTCCATTTATTAAATTTGGAAAATGAGGGACATGTGGTTTATTAAAATATTCTACCAACCACTCTATAGTCAATAGTAGTAATCCCAAGAAATAATTAATGAGAGGGTAAATTCATTGGTACAAAATGGTTTAGATGAAATTAATCAAACTAGGTTTCCTTTATTTACTGTACTACATCACAGCTGCAACTGGCTTAAAGTCATAGAGTGTGGAGTGCTCTTTCAAGTCCAGATATTATTTAATACTGCTGACACAGGAGAAAGAGTAATTCAAACCAGAGTCTTTCTCCCATGACAAATACTGTAATTTCTCCTGCAAAGAACATGTTTATCTGAGCAGGATTCTTGAAACAGTGAATTGGGTGTATGCATCTACTAGATAAAATGATTTAGTTTACTTGTATATTTCAGCTCTCCTTACCAACTAAAACATGTAAAATCAGGAAACACGTTTTGTTTTAGCAGCAGTAATTGAATTGTTTGTTTCAGTGTGACACCTGAGCTCATGACCTCTGTGATTGATTTCTAAAGATAAATTAAGACTTGTGTATTTCCCTGATGAAGAAGCTTATGGCAAAATAGTGTTATCTGTGTTTAAAGACGTTTTTGTTAGAAGAAATTGGGACACATGTTAAAACTACTGGCTCTAATGTAGTGAAGGTTTTTTAAATGTACTGTGATTTTTGTCTAAACACATTCTAACAATAACTAATATGACAAGTTTATGTGTTTTAGCGACGCTGTACTTCTAAATCCTATTTGCTATTTTGGATTAACAAGCATCTTTTTTCTGTATATAACTAGGGGGCTCCGCCCCCTGCTAGCTTTGCTCCCCCACCCTGGGGTTTGTTTTACTGGATATACAGTACAATTTAAAGACATTATTTTCTTGGGAATTGTTACATATGCATTATTTTCACTTTTACTTTAGTAAAAAACTTTTGTAAAAACAATACTTGTCCTTTATTTCCAACCCTGGGTGTAGTTAAATCTATTTCTCACAGGACATATAACGCGTCTCGCATTGTGAAGGGGGGGTGGCTGAACGCACGCTAAGAAGAAGCTGTTGGATTATCTTGCTGCTGCTGCTGGCGAGGTGCGTGTTCTGCTTGTAGTTGTTATAAGAGCTGGGAGCACATGAAGTGTGTCTGCCAAATGCATTCCAACAATGGCTAGGTTAGATGTCCGTGAACTTGTTTTAAATGTTTTCTCACTGCCTTGTCTTGCGTGACATTAAAGTGTCTCTCGCAGGACGTCAAATTGTCTTCCGAGAAGATCACGTCTCCCTCCCAAAATTTTTTTTATAATAGAGAGATACATAAATCTAGAATTACTTAGCAGTAGTCAAGCTTGAAATAGTTTTAAAAAAATCAATTTACCAGCATTAAGGTTCCTTCAAGTTCACAATGAGTTTTTAAATAAAAAGGTAAGGAATTCACTCCAGAAACAACCAGTTCTCAGCTGCTCATCCTTTTTGAGAAGACAGTAGAGGAACTTGAAGTTGGAACTTTCAGATTACAGATCAGCCTTTTCAGTATTGGATAGAAATTATAACATTTTTGCAATATTTAAAAATACTGTTGTTAAAATATTAACATACTAGTAAGAACTTTCTGCTATTGTGGCATTTTCAGTTATTGAACATTTTTCATGATTATAGTGAAGGTAAAATAGTGAAGGTTTGTCTGCAGTGTCTAATATAGATAGAAAATGAAATAAACTGGTATCCTATGAGTAAGATAGTATTTTGAAGTTCACTTATCAGTTGCAGAGTAATTTTTTAGGATTACATTGACTGATGTGAAACAAGGATCATTATGTTTATCTTTAATTTATCTTTACCAGGAAGTGTGTCATTAGGGTAAATGGTTTGGACTTTGATGACTGGACATAGCATTTTTATATAGAGTACATATTAGGTAGAAACAGTTCCTGTGTGTTTCAGGATATCATGAAATCATGCTTAGGCACAATCTGATAAGACATTTGTTACTGTGTAAATATATTAACTCTATGGTGCAGGCACTACAGTTATAGAATAATGCCTGCTGTCTTTTGGAACTTCTGCCTTGTTATAAAATATTCAGAACATTTTTGAGCAAGCTGGGCTGTGGCTCTGATTATTGCTATGGATAATTTAAACTTTGTTGTACTTTGTTAATATTTCTTACATGCAGTTTGTTCAGATATATTCAGATTATGCATTGACTTTTTTAACTTGTAGACTCATCAATGCAGAACTGCAGAATTTATAGTATTGAAAAAAAACTGAAATCACTTTAGAAATATCTGGATTCCTGCATTAATTACTGTTGACTGATCTTCAACAACATTACAATAATACACAAATATAATCAGCTTGTCACTGTTTCTTAATTTTACAGAGACATTACTGTGCATCTAACAAACATGCTTATTTTGTGTTAGTGAAGTTTAATGTCATCCCATCCCATTATATTTAGATGTGAAAGCACTTATGTGATTTTTTTGGCTTTACATGTTATATTAATTCTCCATTCCCAACAAATGTGTACTGATCATTTGTCCTTTGTCTTATTATGTCCAGAGGTCATAAGCAATCATGTGGCTTAATAAACAGGAAAAGGATTGATATGTGCAGGTGTTGTGTTTTTTTTTTGATATTGAAAAAATCTGAAACAAAAAAAAAATAATAATGTTGGCACATAAACAAAACAATTTTGTCTGATATTTCTATGAAGTGTGTTTATTATGAGTCCCTTAGGTTTTTGTTTGAGGTTATTTTAGATAGGAGAAACAAGGTTAACATAGGAATTCCAAGGGATTGAATGCCAGCTGCAGTCTGGCATTAAGCCACACTTCAGCCTTCACCATAGCAACTAAACCACCCAACATGTCTGTAAATAGCAGTTGACTGACAGTCTGCAGTTTGTTTCCTTCTTCATTACACTGTAACATTTCCTATTGTCGGTCCTGCAAGGAATGTGTCTTTTTAGTGATTCATTAATGCAAGTAAATGTAAATAAGTTATATATTCCCAAAATTTTAGATATAAATAATGTTCTACATATTCTATTGATTTAATGATTTATTCAATAAAACATTTTTGTTAATAACAGTAGTATGTAACAGCTGGGACAAAAAGTCACCACTCTTTTCAAAACATTCACTTTTGTTGTTCTACAGTCCAAAAAGAAGAATATAATCAGAACCCATAAGAGAATGCTCCTGACATTGTGCTGTACTGTTAGAATGGTGTTGTTTATTTTTTTCTCGTTTGAACCCTAAGAACTTTTGCCACTTTACTGGAGAATCTTTAAGGCTGAATGCTAAATGTAAATTAGTTTTGCCTTTTTCTTTTTATCTTCTGATATAAGTAAGATTTGAAGAGCATTTGTGATATTGTTGCCATTTTTACAAAATGATGGGTATTTGCCATAAAGAATGTTATCTTTCTAAAGGTGGCATTGACTTCTTGATAGTCTCTCTGATCAGTCTCTCTGTTGCTCATTCATTCCATATGAAGTGATGACCTGTTGTAGGCAAGATCTGGTTCATATCATAGACATCTAAAGTGATGTTGTTGACTGTGGTTCCATGGAATACTCAAGTCTTTTTTTTATGCTTATTTCCTTAGTTTTTGCTTTTTATATCTTTTCTCTTAAGTTTTTTTTGAAAGCACCTTCCTCCATCCATCCATTATCCAACCCGCTATATCCTAACTACAAGGTCATGGGGGTCTGCTGGAGCCAATCCCAGCCAACACAGGGCGCAAGGCAGAAAGCAAACCTCGGGCAGGGCTCCAGCCCACCGCAGGGCATGCACACACCAAGCACATACTAGGGACAATTTAGAATCGCCAGTGCACCTAACCTGCATGTCTTTGGACTGTGGGAGGAAACCGGAGTACCTGGAGGAAACCCAGACAGACACGGGGAGAACATGCAAACTCTACGAAGGCAGATCACAGGAAGCAAACCTGGGTCTCCTAACTGCGAGGAGGCAACGCTACCCACTGCACCACCGTGCCGCCCTGAAAGCACCTTCCTGCCTGTAGTATATTCTTTGCTTTAAAATACTTTTGTAAGCTGTGAAAGCAACTTCCTTCTATTCTGAACTAATCAAAATTACTATAGTTCATAGATGACTGGTTTTACCTGAGCAAGTTTATAAATGCATTTGGAGATGTTCACCTATGCCAAAGATTTTTTTAGGTATTGTTAGTTCATTTCCATTCCCCCTATTAATAACAAACCATGTTTTTTTCTGTATTTAAAGACAAGTTGTTTGCATCCTTCCAGGATATTATAGGTGAAATATTGTTTGATCTGAGAAAGAAATATATAGCTGAGTATTTTTTGCATACTGATGAAAGTATCTGTTGTTGTATATGTTTTGTACTGATATTTCACACTGGAGTAAATGGTAAAGGTCTGAGTACTGAACCCTGTGGGATAGCATATTAATTCTGTTAATTGCAGAGTACTGTCATTACAATACTGAAGTTAGTTTGATAAATACAGTACGAACTAAACCATGCAAGGATGGTGCCTGAGAACCAAACATAATTGTTCAGCCTGTTTATCAAAATAGAGTGGTCAGTGTTGTTGAAGCTTTGAACAGAGGCATTGAACAGAATGCTCTTTCCTATAGACTACTGGATCCACTCTATATAATCTTGGTAAGAGGCCAGACAGAATTAAGTTCTGCCATTTAATTTTAGCCTTGGTTCAAAGTTCTATCTATTTGTGAATCCCATGTTGGATCTGTTGATTTGCTAATTGCCATGCATGTTGTTTTCTTAAAATGCTACTCGTTTTTTAAAAAACAAAAAAAAAAACTATAGTTGTGTGAGTGTGTGTGTTGTGTTGCATACGTTGGACATTCACATTTGTGATGAGATCATAGGTAATGTTTCTTTCTGATAACTTTTCCATGCAGATCATGTTTGTCTTCTAGCGGGTTCTATGCAGTAATATGGGTGGTTTGCCTAACTAATCATTTGGAGATTTTTATTGGTCTTATTGGCTTGTCTTGACCTCAACAGTTTCCCTCAACTTTGATTTCTTAATGACATTTTGGACACTGGAAAATGCAAGTACAATGTATTAAGATGTGTATGTAACATCATTGCAGCTATTTAGGTGCAAATTCAGTATGTCAGTGCAGGAGATAGAGGTTAATGAAATAGCACAAGAATTAATTAGAAACATGCTTAAAACTGCTGATGAAACGGATTCTGCCAAAGTTATCGCATATGTCAAGAGAGAAAATTTAAGATTTATGTTGCTGGTCCTTTTAGACTACGATATTGATATTGAAAACATCCAAGAAATGGTCCAGTTGATAAGGCTACATACCAGTTCATGTGACAAAGTTACCTGCCCTGGATGCTCATCCTTTGACATTCCAGCTGAGTCAAGAAAACCCTTTCTTTTGTGTGGTGTAAAAGCATGACAGATTGCAGGTCTGTATGCTGTATCACAAGGTGAATGAGCTAGTGTGAGATACGGATAAGAAAGTATCATCATTGCCACTGATTAGAGCTGTAAAGTTACTTGAAGAAGTACATTCAAATATGTACCTGACTTTAGACTAGTAAAACAACAGTGAAATATTCAGTTCAAAATATTAGTTGGGGCTGCTTTGGGCTTTCTGTTTCAATGTGTCTAAACTGATACAGGTGCAGCTCACTACATCTCACACTTGCTCATAAATCATTTATTTTACCTGCGAAAAATGAGAATGAGGTTTAAGATCCAGGCAGAAATGAAAAAACCCTGCATAAAAGGTTAGGAATAAAAGTATATATGTTTTTGTTATTCTTTAAGTACTATGTCAAAGGTATACATTATGACTGACATGAATTGTAGAAGTATGTCTCTACTGATAGGTTCACTGCAAGTAATGTTGAAGATCTCTTAATATTCTTGCGTAATATTCACTGAAAGTATGTTAATCCAAAAAAAGCTAAAAAAAACAAAGGACAGACAAAAATGATGTTAATGGAAACATATATTTAGAGAAAATACAGCCTGACAATGTTTACATTGCTTAAAAAAAGGGAATAGAATACTTCCTAATAATAGCTATTTTAGTCTATCAGTGAGGGAATTCTTATTTTTCTTTAATATTTACTATATAAAGGGCCAAAACTCTTGACTTGTGACATACTTTGTTACAACTGCTGTGGAATTTAATGAATGCCTTTTTAGCAGGCCCTTCCAAATTAATTTCCAATTAAAAAAATTGTGAAACCAAACTTTATTGTATTCCTTTCATTTTTAATTATGACAATTTTTATTTATTTCTGATATAAAATAATAATGAGTAATGCTCTAGAACTTTTTTCTCTTGAATGGAGAATACAAATTTTTATATATCACAATTTTCCTATGAAAATGTATTTGCAGATGCAAGGATGTATCAAGTCCTTTTTCAAAATGAGTGCTTTATTGATTTTCTGAGCCACTTTTACTACATCTGGGTCCAGACTAAAAATTTCTTGTTTTACATTGATTTTGCAAAGTATATATACAGGGTAGTCAGTTAAAAAGTATTTGTTTCCAGCTGCAATTAATAAAGTCCTCATAGCAGAAATGTAAATGTAAGTTCTGAGGTTGCATTTGTGATGCAGAAAACTTAAGAGACTTTCTGCAGAATTTGCATTGGCAAAGCATGATTGTCTGTTGAAGCTCTCTTCTAATAAATCATATTTTTATATATAACATCTCTGCTGTTCTGTCAATCCACACGTCTTTTTAACAGTTTTTGCTTTTTTTCAGCTATATCCAGGGAATCTCTTTCTGGAAATGTCGGCTATTCTTTTCAGAAATGAATATTAAAACCACTGCATTGAACTTCTATATTATAGTTAATTTTCTTTTTGAAAAAATTAACTATAATATAGGATTAAGAAACTGAACATCTCACAATGAAGAATTTTGTAATATTCTACATGGCGTTTATTAAATCTTTAATATAGTACGTTAAGTAGTTGTTTTTTTAATGCAGTCTTCTGTACTCCTGTTTGCATTTTAAAAGGATTAACTTTCAAAGGTCTTAACAATAGATTAAAATAGTTAATCTTCTCAACTCCTCTGTTTTTTTGTTATTCCTCTACCTTTTTATTTACATAATGAAAGTCTAACCCAGTATCTTATGCTGCAAAGCCAAAAACAGAATAATTAATAATTAGTCATTATATGGCAACATTTCCATTTACAATTTCATAAAGGTCATAGGCCGTCCTCTCTTTAAAATCTGTTAAAATAAAACGTAACCTGTTATAAACGTTCTTGTTGGCCATATTCAGTGAGTTTAATTTTACTTGGTTGACACTTTAAGCTTTTTCCATGGTGTAAAGGAATCATTTTATTTTACAGAAACATATTATTATTTATCTTTTGAATGTGTTTTACCTATTGCAATATAGCCAGCTTTTAATGATAATTATGGTTTTATTTTGGGTGTAAATTTTTAAGTTCTGTTTATAAGTACAGTGTTTGTGTCTTCATCACTATACCAAGCTGCGCAGGATTGTGCTTCTTTACAAATGGTTCTTTTCTGATGTCTAGAATAAAGGGTTTGTTAATGTGTAGCTAATACTTAAACATTACACACTGTATCTGAAATTTTACTCTTACAATTGTTAGACACATAAGAGGGAAGATAGTAAAGCATGCTGTGTTCGGAAAAGGTGAAAGGCAGGGTGCTGTGCCACCAGTAAATTGCTTCCTGCAGTCAATGACTGTGGGGAGGAAAAATCCAATTAGCTTGTCTGTTAGATCAGCAATTAACATTGCTGAGTTGAGAAGCTCTAAGCCAGGAACACTCTTCAACTTCTAGTTTAAAAAAATAACATTAAAAAATAACTGAACAAAATACCTTGAGCAAATACTAGCAGAGAGTCCTAAGTAAAGTGTCGTTCTGCCTTATAAGAATTTATACTGTAATTGTTTGAAATTATAGCTAAAACAAGATTGCATTTATCAGTTATAGTTTAGAATAGCATATCTGGAATATGGAAGGACTCTGCTGTCAAGCAGCGTGTTTTTTTTTCTTCTCCCTCCTTTTAGTGGGTACATTTTCAGAATTGTTGAGCTTGGTCATGGTCTATTTTTCACTTGTCTTCTTTCCTTTTAGCTCACTTGTTTTAGCAAGTTTTTTGTTAATAGAATATTGCAGGGATTTTCACCTACTAAAATTTCTGGGGAAGTATTTCATATGCTCTGGATAGCAGATAGTAGTGCCTACTATGAAGGTAACATGAATTCAAGAGCAAAATCTTTTATATATATATATATATAAAAAAAAAAAAAGTATTTGCTTTGTAATGTAAAATTATAACGGGAAATTAATTTTAAAATTAAGTGTAAGACTTTGGAATCCTTGAAAAAAGATTTTGGAATTAAAAACAAGGTAAATTTGCACAATTTTAAAATTTTCAGCCCATGCTAAATATAGTCTATTCTCTAATTGACTATAAAGGTATTCCCCAAGATAATAGGGGTTGAGTTATAAAAGGTTTAATTCAATATCTACATGGAATCTCCTTTGCATTTTTCAAATTCAGTGTTTCCTATTCGTTGCCATAGACAGCTGTACAAAAGAATGATACCAGAAGTTAAGCTGGTCAGCAATCTCTCAGACCTTACCTTCAACTTCTGGCTTCTGTTGTCCTCTTCCAGTGGAAGAGAAGGAAACGGAAGACTTCGACAAACCAGAAAAGAAGTTGTTTGTTTGAAGTTCCTCTTTGTTTTTTCTTTCTCCATCACCATTTCACTTACCGATGCAATTACCAATCCACTCCACAGAAATAATGCTGGCACCACTGCTTCTCCTCATTGTGATATTGTTGGAATATTATTCGTTTTACTAAAACTGCTGTTTTTAATTAAAAGACAGATAATGTGTTCATAAACAATAAGTATAGTATGTTTACTTTATTTGTGAATATGCAGCATAACACAGTAGCCATGAAGAAGTTTAATGGGAGGTGGTAAATAGCCATATTATTGAGTCATTAAGGAAGGAAATCTTCCTCTTTAGAGTGTGTTCTGTAGGCCTGCTGCAGTTAATCTATGTAATTGACTAATGAACTAAAAATGTTAGTTGAATTGTATTTTTTTTAATCAGTTAGTCCTTGCTGTTCTCCTACATTGCACAATGGCATGTTATAACTCTGTACTGTTTTTGAGCAGACTAATCTTGGCTGCAGCTGCACTTCATGCAGCAGAAGAAGGTTCCCCAACATTGGCCAAAGTTCTCCTCTTTGTAGGAGCATTTCACCTGAAAAATCTAAGAAAGTTGTTGTCTGATCATTGTGTGGTGTGTAGCACAAAAGGATAAGCACCTGAAGAGGAAGTATTAATGGAATTACAGCACAGGTCAAGCCAACAATACTAAACATAACCTACTTACCCTTATTTAGCTGTTCAACAATAGTTCTTTTATTGTTGTGAAGCTGGTTAACTTGAGAAATTCATACTAGTAACTAGTGTTGTGAAGAAAGTTAGAGCCACTGTATTTCTTTAGACAGAAGAAATTGCTAAATGCATTTATCATTTGCTGCTGTTATTATTACTTGTGTATGTGCTTAAGTGAAATACTTTTTCAGAACATAGACCAGCTTTAAGTATGATAGAGTAGTCTGATAAATGCACTTGCTAGCTTTGTTTTGGATAGAGTTGCACCTTCAATCTTTGCTCATATGCTCGTGCCAGGGCAGACAATCTTGTAACTTGCCCAGAGGGGACTAGGTGGTCTCGTGGCCTGGAATCCCTGCAGATTTTATTTTTTTCTCCAGCTGTCTGGAGTTTGTTTTTGTTTTTTCTTGCCCCCCCTGGCCCTTACTCATTTTCTGTGTTAACTAATGTTGTCTTATTTTAATTTCTTACTTTTCTTCATTATGTAAAGCACTTTGAGCTACTTTTTTGTATGAAAATGTGCTATATAAATAAATGTTGTTGTTGTTCTTGTAACTGTTTTCTGGGAAATCTGAAACTAATCTGATCAGAGGCAGTGAAAACTGATCAGCAGTAACATCCTATATAAACATAGACCAACTTTATAAAGTTATTTTTAGATACTGTATTTTCTCCAATCATTAAATTGTAAAGAAATTAAATTTAATAAGTTATCAAGTTGACCAAGTAAAAAATTATTTTTTGTTAATCCTGTGCAGTTGATCCAAACATGAAAGAGAGTTTGTGGCTCAGCAACAACACAGGGAGCTGCTGCTGCTGGGAGGTTGGCTTTTTTTTTAAAAGAGATGCAGTGTCTACTGTAGTTTACATTACAGATATGCAGAGTGTACAGCTCAGTAAAATTCTAGTTTTCATGTTATAAAGGTATAAATACAAACAAGTCTTAACTAAAATGGTTATAGGTTCATTCCATGTTCTCAAATCGGTGTCAGCCGCTCTTGCAGTGCTTTAAAGGAGCACCCCAAAAAACCACATGTGAGTTATAGTGAATGCTGCATATGAGGTGATATGCGATGTAAAGGTTTCTACCCATTTCTTCTCTCTACTGCCTTTGTCATAAACTGCATTTTTTTTTTTTAAGCAGAAGTTGTTTCGAGTCAGTTGTTGCAGAGGAATTTTGTTGGATTATTAATGCGCACTTACAGTGCATCTGCAAAGTATTCACAGCGCATCACTTTTTCCACATTTTGTTATGTTACAGCCATAATTCCAAAATGGATTACATTCATTTTTTTCCTCATAATTCTACACATAACACCCCATAATGACAATGTGAAAAAAGTTTACTTGAGATTTTTGCAAATTTATTAAAAATAAAAAAATTGAGAAAGCACATGTACATAAGTATTCACAGCCTTTACCATGAAGCTCAAAATTGAGCTCAGGTGCATCCTGTTTCCCCTGATCATCCTTGAGATGTTTCTGCAGCTCAACTGGAGCCCACCAGTGGTAAATTCAGTTGATTGGACAGGATTTGGAAAGGCACACACCTGTCTATATAAGGTCTCTCAGTTGACAGTTCATGTCAGAGAACAAACCAAGCATGAAGTCAAAGGAACTGTCTGTAGACCTCCGAGACAGGATTGTCTCAAGGCACAAATCTGGGGAAGGTTACATAAAAATTTCTGCTGCTTTGAAGATCCCAATGAGCACAGTGGCCTCCATCATCCGTAAGTGGAAGAAGTTTGAAACCACCAGGACTCTTCCTAGAGCTGGCCGGCCATCTAAACTGAGCGATCGGGGGGAGAAGGGCCTTAGTCAGGGAGGTGACCAAGAACCCAATGGTCACTCTGTCAGAGCTCCAGAGGTCCTCTGTGGAGAGAGGAGAACCTTCCAGAAGGACAACCATCTCTGCAGCAATCCACCAATCAGGCCTGTATGGTAGAGTGGCCAGACGGAAGCCACTCCTTAGTAAAAGGTACATGGCAGCCCGCCTGGAGTTTGCCAAAAGGCACCTGAAGGACTCTCAGACCATGAGAAAGAAAATTCTCTGGTCTGATGAGACAAAGATTGAATTCTTTGGTGTGAATGCCAGGTGTCACATTTGGAGGAAACCTGGCACCGCTCATCACCAGGCCAATACCATCCCTACAGTGAAGCATGGTGGTGGCAGCATCATGCTGTGGGGATGTTTTTCAGAGGCAGGGACTGGGAGACTAGTCAGGATAAAGGGAAAGATGACTGCAGCAATGTACAGAGACATCCTGGATGAAAACCTGCTCCAGAGCGCTCTTGACCTCAGACTGGGGCAACGGTTCATCTTTCAGCAGGACAACGACCCTAAGCACACAGCCAAGATATCAAAGGAGAGGCTTCAGGACAACTCTGTGAATGTCCTTGAGTGGCTCAGCCAGAGCCCAGACTTGAATCCGATTGAACATCTCCGGAGAGATCTTAAAATGGCTGTGCACCGATGCTTCCCATCCAACCTGATGGAGCTTGAGAGGTGCTGCAAAGAGGAATGGGCGAAACTGGCCAAGGATAGGTGTGCCAAGCTTGTGGCATCATATTCAAAAAGACTTGAAGCTGTAATTGCTGCCAAAGGTGCATCAAGAAAGTATTGAGCAAAGGCTGTCAATACTTATGTACATGTGATTTCTCAGTTTTTTTATTTTTAATAAATTTGCAAAAACCTCAAGTAAACTTTTTTCACGTTGTCATTATGGGGTGTTGTGTGTAGAATTCTGAGGAAAAAAAATGAATTTAATCCATATTGGAATAAGGCTGTAACATAACAAAATGTGGAAAAAGTGATGCGCTGTGAATACTTTCCAGATGCACTGTACATAGTAGGTTGATTTTGAAAACGTGAAAACTGCCAACAAACATAATAATACATATTATTTATATAGCACCTTAACATCAAGAATTTAAAATGAACTAAAGGATTTGCATTTTTTCATCCCTGCTCATCACCGTTTTTTTTTTTAAAAATAATTCATGTTTAAATGTTATGATGGAAACTAACAAGCAATGGAATAAAGCAAATCTCATTGTACCGTCATTGTCAGTTCAGAACAAAGTGCTACACTGTACCAAAGTTGGCAGTATAACAATTAACTATTACTGAAAAGTTTAACTTCATCTACAGTATTTACAGTGTTTAATACCTTGCATTTACAAAAGTATAGAATATTGTTTTTTACATCTGTCTTCTCTTCAAGAGATATGAGTTGCCTGTCTCCTTCGTCTTTCAGTTTGTATTATTTGTATGTTACAGTCACTGTGCCAAATATATGTAGCACCTATATGCATGATGTCTATTGCGTGGATCCATTGTAACATTGTCCATTGTATGAAACAAGCAAAAATCCTAATTATTTATTCTTGTTTCAAGTTCAGCTACTGACACTAAGTTATTTTGATAAGTCAATTATTAATCAAATATATCATATTTTACTTTTAGGCTTCCTTGACTTAAATGTTTTATTGATAACAGCAGTCTCTTGTTTGTCTTATTGTTATGGTTGTTTTAATTGTTTTTCCTTATGATGTTTTCAAATTCTATATCAAATTATTCAATAAATATTCAAATATAGCACACTTTCATATGGCTGAGTTATTTGATTAAAGTTAGGTTAATCAATAAGTGTCGATTGATTCATCATTTAAAAAATAATTTTTTGTGCCAGCCCTAGTGTTCTGATAGTTGCTGGGGAGTATTGAAGTGATTGTGATTTTTGTAATGGAATTTAATGTTATTTTAAGAAAAATTATTCAAGGACGCATACTTTTTTTCCATTTGAAGTTACTAGTCATTATGTTTTCAAATTACGAGTGTGTGCCTTAATTAGTTAGTTTTCAGAAACACATTATGTTTATTAAGAAGGCAAATACTGTTTTGAAAAATGCAAATTTAGAAATATGTCTGTAAATTCAGTTGTTCCATCATTGTACTCTGCAATACAAAGAAAAGTATTAATTTCTAGATTCACTCTTGGTGCACAATAATAACAGTATATTATATATTGCCATAGTGCAGGCATGGTTTGACAAGAATGTTACAAGTAGTCCCAAGATATGCTTAACCTATTGATTAGATTTTTGCATTTATAAATTATATTAAAGTGAACAAAATGCAGATCAGTCAGTCCAGTCAGTGGGATATTCTTTTCCCACTGTGACCTATTGAGGCAGGTGCCTGATGACAGCATTCACAGTTGACTTAAGTACATTTTGGATACTCCTAATGGACAGCCCAAGAAAATGTGTTCAGGGTACAGTTTTGAGTTAAGCTATTGGCATACTACACAACTTTGCAAATGCTGGATCTCATTGCCTTGAGAATTACGAGTTTAGTCACTATCTCTACATGTTCTATTTACATTCTGTTTTGTTATGACAAGCACTAGTCATCGAATGAATCAGCCTCTTCTGTTTACCAGATCCAAAACATCTACTTTGCTATGCAGTTTCACGTCTTTCTGATTCCTTTCATAGTTTAATAATATGTCCATTCCTAACCCAGTAGTGAAGTGGAAAGTTTAGTGCCTAGCTCAACCCTGCTCTTCTTTAAATCTGTTGCAAGTTGATTTTTTGCAAAGTTAGTTATGTCCAAATATGTGTTTTTATTTATCTATCTCTCTTTTACATTAAAAAAAACAAAAAAAAAAAAAAACTTGGGACGAGACGTGACCGTCTCAGAAAGGCACTTCACGTCCCACGAGTCTAGACTTTGTGCCAAGAGATTTAACCATGCCCGGGGCCGGAAAAAGACAAAGAGTAGATGACAAAGTAGAACGTCGTAAAGAGGTTCAAAAACGTTGACACGATACACATGCAGAGCACGTTAGAGATAATAAAAGTGCTAAAAATTCGAAAGTCTCAAACTGATAGTAAAGATCGCATTAGCGCTAACAAATGGAAATTATTACTCGGTGAAATAACGGAACAATGAAAAGAGATAGAATATTTGGACATAGGTGATATGACAGAAGTATGTAGTTGTTGTTGGGCTTTAAGTTGGAAACTTGATCGTCTAATTGGTGTTTCCATCAGAGAAAAGTAGTGTTTCTTCCCAATGAAGAGGCGTATCCGCGAGAATTAAAAGATTTGTTGTTTGGTGAAAGTGAAATCCACATACGCGAGCGGCAGAGACACGAAGTGGCTGGCGTGCTCACTCACTCCTCATTCATGTGAATACTTTTGTCAGACACAGTTTCTGTGCTGTCAGCTCCAAGTGGGGTTGGAAATAAAAGAAAGAGTAGAAGACAAAATAGAACGATGTAAAGAGGTTCAAAAACATTGACACAATACACCTGCAGATCAGGTTAGAGATTATGAAAGTACTAAAATTCGAAAGTCTCAGAAAACTTATAGTACAGATTGCATTAGTGCTAAAACAAGGAAATTATCACTCGGTGTAATAACTGAACAGCGAAAAGAGATTGAATATATGGACATATGTGATATGACAGAAGTATGTAAGACTTTAAGTCAGAGATTTATTCGTGTTGCCATCAGGGAAAGGTAGTGATTCTTCCCAATGAAGAGGCCTATCCGTGAGAGTTAAAAAATTAGTTTGGTGAAAGTGAAATCCACATATGGGGAGACAGAGATGCGATGTGGCTGGCGTGTAGTGCAGGCCGGAGGGTTGGCAAGCAAAGCAAACGGGTGGGAAGCCCCCAAGTATGTGTGTGTGTGTGTGTATATATACAGTATATATATATATATATATATATATATATATATGGGTAGTTGTGTTGTGTGGGGATATCGTACTGTTCCAGTTTCGTAGCGCTTCTCAAAGTTTTCATTGAGATGATCAAAAAAAGTGAGAAACTGTCAATTTACAATGAAAGAAAGATTAACAATCCTGGAAAAGGCTGATTCTGGAATGAAGAACAATGATTTGGGGAAAGCATTTTGGAATCGTACCTTCATCTAATCTTTCTGTGTTCATACCTGTAATTCTATTTAAACATCTAACATCTCGTTTTCACATAAAATATTTTTGCAGTTTAAGAAGCTGTTTTTTTATACAGATGTTGTCAAGCTTGGGTCATAGAGTTGCATGAGAGATAGGAAGGCGAGTCCAGGTTTTCAAGGAAAATATAGGTACTTTATTAATACATAGAGAAGGTAGGTACAGTCTCAAGACTTCATTCAGAACAGGAGTTGTTAGGAGCTGCAACATGGCAGTCATCTTACTTTAGTTCCCATCTTCAGATTAGAAGAATGCCTTCGGCACAGAATCACTGCTGTGGTAGATGTGGCCTGAAGAATAGAGATCAGGAGAGTGTGAGGAAGAGCAGATCAAAGCCCGTTGTTAAATGTTAAACATTGTGCCCCTGGTTTACTGTTTACCAGACACAGCAGAGCAGCTAAGGAGCTGTCCTTGCACCGCTGCCATTAGTTGGATGTCTAAAGGATAGTGCCGATTAAAACCAGCTAAACAGCCAGCTGCCAATGAAACTGCTTATCTGTGACTGAGTTTAAGGTGTGTGCTGCCCATCATATACAATGACACGTGCGCACAAAAGCACAGGGTGGCTGAAAATGTCTGTTATAACTATTCCTCACCATTAGTGATGGTTGCTACAGATGGCATACAGTTTATAGTTTGATTCTTTTGCAAGTAAAAATAAACAAAGCAGAAGCTGCTAGATGAAAATAATTTAAATTAAATTGAAAAGAATAATTTTGCAGTTTTATATGCTCGTTTGTTATCTGCTCTAAGACCTGCCTATGAGACTACTCAAATGATAAACCCAGGGTAACGTCTGAATATTTAAAGCACGGTGTCCAACTCCGGTCCTGGTGGGCTGCACTGGCTGCAGGTTTTCATTTTAACCCTTTTCCTAATCAGCGGCCAGCTTTCACTGCTAACTAACTCCTTTTTCCTTCATTTCAACATCCCTGTTTTTAAGGATTCCGTCCTCTGAATTGATTTGTTTCTTCATTAAATGGCAGCCAAACAGAAATGAGATGTGAAATGAGCCAACAGATGACCAGGTCAATTGGAACATCAAATTCCAACAAATTTCACTCCAACCAGTTTCTTAATGAGAAGCCAATTCTTACTTTTTCTAAGACCACCGCCAAGATGTTTTGGTGACCTGAGCAGACCAACTTGACTGAGACCTTCACCTTTTTCTGGTGGCTTGTTTTGTGTCTCGTTATTGTTTGGCTTCTCATTAAGGAAAAATAAACAACTATGGTGCCTGAGTCACGTCAATTATAACTAAGGCAAAACAAGTTAATCCGCAGCAAAAACGGCTCACTAATTAAGAAGATGGTTAGAATGAAAACCTGCAGCCACTGTAGCCCACCAGGACCTGAGTTGGACACCCCTTATATAAAGCATATTAAATGCATTTTCATCTGTGCAGTGTTTATTCAACTGTATGATCAGTAGGGAGGAGAAAACATTGTGTAGATGATAATTAAAATCAAGATAAAGCAATTCAAGGCATCATATAAAGACAGACTAAAATTGTGTTGTAATAGCATTGCAATAATGAAAGCCTGGCAGGAATTACTTGTACAATCAATCACTAGCTAAAAATTCTCTAAGCACTGTATAACTGTTGAAAGGAAATATCTTTTAGCAAATTGTCTCAATGATTTCTGTAGCATGATTGATTCCAGACAAATGCAATCAACAAAGCAAAGGATGTTCCAGCTGCTGCTATGTTAAAATAAATGTTGATGGTGTCAGATTACATGAGACAGAGCCCATAGTCCAGAAGGGGCGGAGTGGTGGCTCTGAGGCTAAGGAGCTGCGCTGGTATCCCGAAGGTTGCCGGTTCGAAACCCCGTCACTGCCAAAAGGCCACTGCTCTGCTGGGCCCTTGAGCAAGGCCCTTAACCTGTAATTGCTCCAGGGGCGCTGTACAAGGGCTGACCCTGCGCTCTGACCCCAAGGGGTATGCGAAAACTACCAAATTCCTAATACAAGAAATTGTATAAGGTGAAATAAAGAACAAAAAAAAAAAATCTTAATAAATGTTCTCCTACAAGTTAGTGCAGTTGCTGCCATTCTCAGTTGATAGTCATGGAGTCCCTTTTGGAAAAACAATTAAAATTATCTGAACAACAAAAGAATACACCAAAGGAAATAAATGGTATACTGTATAATATATAATATTGCTACTATAACACCTTCCCACACAAGGTTTACCACTTTCAAATGCAAATTGGTATGCCTTTCAATCTACAAATATATTGCATGTTGCCCTGGTGATAATGATCAAGCTTACCAAAATCTCTTAATATCTTGAGAGAAATTCAGGCTTTCTTTTTGTACATTTCAGCAGTGCGCTTAATACTATTCTACTATACCTCTGAACTAAGAAAGTGACAGAACTCGGGTTAATTCTAGACTTATTTCTGTGATCATAGAATTTTATGAGTTGCCACCAGCAAATCAGATTTAACTCTTCTTTCATCCTTTTAAACTTAATACAAGGTTGTGTTCTATCCGTATGTATGTTTTGCGCTCAATTTTGTGCTAACCCACACCTGATTCTTAAATGTTTCATATTTGTTATAACTGATAAGATTTTTGAAATCTTACACTTCATTCTAAGAATTTTTTTTAAGTTGTATGTCAGATTTTATTAAATGCTGCTATAATAACTTGAAATATGAATAAAAAAAAAGGCATAGTCACGACTTTAAAAGGATAAACTCAAGAGTGTTACCATAAATAGGGGATAGTTGAGAGAGTAGCATAGTAGGGCTGGGGGATACAATAATAAAAATTAAATATTTGAAACTCTTCAATAATAATATTGATCGGGTAATTTTTTTTTTACCCACTTTTGCGTACATTATGAAGCTTTCATCCCAACCAGTTATACCCTTAACTTCCATACTCAGCACTAGTATTGCTTCTCAGTTTCTTCAGGACCCACATGTACTCCACCAGGATACATGTATTTAAATGTCAATTACGCACTGTGTATACTAGGTAAACATAATCTGAAACATAATATGCTCAAATCAACTGAGAAGTACAGTTCTAACATATATATATTTGATTATGTTTATCTCCCATTTTTGTGTTTATTGAAAACTATCTGTAGTATCTGTTCATACATATGTATATTTGTATAATGGGTTGAGGCAACAAAGCAGATACAGGTGGAATCCCGTTGTAATGAAATTCATGAGATCATAAAAATTTCGTTGTAACAGAAATTTCATTACAACGAATATGGGGAAAATACATATACTATTGTGACCAACGTCGCTGGCAATTCACAGTCTCTAATGGCAGCGGCACAAAGACAGCTCTATAGCTGTTCTGCTGCGTCTGGTAAATGGTAAACCAAGGGCAAAGTAATCGGTTGTCTTCTACAGGATCAAGCTTACTACATAACATGCTTGTCACAAAATATTTAGAAAATTTAATAGCAGGGTTTGGTTTGCTCTTCCTCGCACTTTCCTGATCTCTCTTCTCCAGACCACATCTTCCACAGAGGTGACTCCAAGCCGGTGGTGTTCTTCAAATCTGAAGATGGGAGCTAAAGAATGGGGGCTTGGCCATGTTATGGCTCGTATCTCATGTGCTTCATTGCTGAAGTAACAGTTCCATTTTTGAATGAAGTATTAAGACTGTACCTGTATTTTCCTTGAAAAGCTGGATTCACCTTTCTGTCTCTCGTGCAACTCTGTGACCCAAGCTTGGCAATACCTATATAAAAAAAGCACTTCTTAAACTATAAAAAAAAAAAAAAACATTTGAAAATGAGACTTTAGATTTAACTTTTTTTTATAGAAATACAGATGTGAAAATACAGAATGAAAATGAGTCATTAGAAGCAACTTTATTTTAATAGAAATACAGGTATGAAAATACAGAATGAAAACAAGATGTTAGGTGCAACTTCTTTATAGAAATATAGTTGATAATACAGAATGAAAGTGAGACATTAGATATAACTTTTTTATTGAAATACAGTTAAAAATACAGAATAAAAATGAGATTTTAGATGTAACTTATTTTTTAAATAAAAATACAGGAATGAACATACAGAATGAAAACAAAAAGTTAGATGTAACTTTTTCTTTTTGCAGAAATACAGGTACACATACACATGACAGTAAACTTCAACTTGAGTTATCCTTGACCAGTGATTAAATCTTTGAATCTTGCACTGAAGGAACAGTCCAGACCTGTTCATGTCATATGCTGAACTACTTTTCATGCTGATTTTCTCTTACTGTATTGCTAAATAAAAATTAATATTTAGTAATCAGCCTGGCAAAGTTCATAATCTTTTGAAAAAAAAATGCTGCTTGATAAACAAGATTATTTTTTAGCAAGTACTTAACATGCAAACATCCATTATAGTAACTCAATTAAAGGTTTTCAACAGATGCTTTGACAATTTAATGATTATAGTACTATTATTATTACTTCTTGTATATATTTTTAAGGCAGAAATGCTTGTTTTTGTTAAGAAAAACCTACCATTTGTACTTTAGGGTTTAGGGTTACTGGCCTCATTGTACCCTTTATTTTAGTTTTACTTAAAGTAATATATATCTGATTATAATGTCTCTGCATTAACATGATTAAAATTAGTGATAATCAAATTAAAATAACAACCAGTGAAACATATGAATTTGAAAATAATCAGATGTTTTTAGTGTGACCATCACAATAAAAAAGAAATACATTTAACAATACAATACAAACTAAAGTGCACATAGTCTTTAAACAAAATATACTGCCCCCAGACGTTCATGTAGTGCATTGCAGTTACAAAAACCAATGTGGTTCTTTGTGACTGGAGCCTCTATTGAAGGTTCTGTTTACGACACGTCGACAATAAAAAATCCACGTCAACGATTTTGTGTAGTCAACGTCGTCAATTACGTCGACTAATCATTGCAGCCCTAATGCAGACAGCAAACTTTTGTTGATAAAGAGCTTTATGTTTACACATGCAGGGATTCGACGTCAAGTCAACAAGTCTAATAGTCCTCCAAGCAAAGAAAGTCTACCTATAACGTAACAGTGAAGTTTTTCGACCTTTGTAGCTTTTTTTTGCCCTCTGCCCACCCTAAATGAGTTAAGTAAACAGTTTTATAGAACCACTTACAGAGCTAAATACAGGCAGTCCCCGGGTTACATACGAGATAGGGACTCTAGGTTTGTTCTTAAACTGAATTTGTATGCAAGTCGGAACAGGTACATTATATTTTAATAAATGCTATTATTGACCGACTGTAACCAAATGCTCTGCCAACGAATGATGGAGTTTCACCTCTCTCTGATCTTTTTATTATTTCTACTTTATTTTCCATGGTGATGGTTTTTCTCTTCTTTACTGTATCACCAGCACTTGCATCAGATTTGTATTTCAGAGACATTGTTGAAGGATGAAGACAAAAGGTTAAGATGAGCTCTTCTGCACAGCACTATGCATGCTATCAGCAGGAAGGCACCCCTTGTCAGCACGTCTGTTGTACTGACAAGGCCTGCTATTGAGAATGAATGGGAGCGGCGAGGGGCGATTCACCACCCGCCCACCACACAGTCACCTCCACATGCATACAGTATGCTGCCTGCTGCGTTAGCCCACCGAGAGCGAACAGGGAACGGCCAAAGTCGAATAGTGAATCACCCACCACTGCCCCCATTCAACAGGCAGCCACCCGAGGCACACTACAATGCTGCCCCCCGCCGCCCCATTCACCCTCAATGGCCTCCGTTCAGCCACAGCCGGGTCACCGCTTGCAGCATCACCAGCTGCCCACCGAGAACGAATGGGGCAGCCATTCGAGGGCCACTGCAAAGCTGTATGGTCGGTGGGCAGTGAAATGCCCCCCTCCGCCCCATCCAGCCTCCGTCCAGTCAGGAGCAGTAGTTGCGGCGGCGTGGCAGGCAGGCAGCAAACCGCCCCATTAAGCCTCCATCCTGCGCACGATTGGTAGCAGCGGCCCCTGGTCACTGCTTGCCGCGCACCCAGCCGCCCACTGAGAGTGAATGGAGTGTGGCCCCCACCGCTCCATTCATCAACCGGAGCCGCCTGAAGGACACTACACTGCGCAAGCAGCGAAATCGCCTGTGTCGCGTCTCCCAGACAGATGAAGGAGCAGCTGCGGCCCCGTTCGTAAGTCGTATATTGGATGTCCGTAACTTGGGGACTACCTGTATGCCTATTGACCACAAGATAATCTATTTGAAATGTTTAAGCTTATACAGCTACTACTTATGAAATTGAAACTTTGTTACATAAACTATCAACCCTATTGGAGTATGTACGTGTGTGTATTAGACTGAGGATTATGACACTGAATGAGAGCCCCAGCGGAGAAGAGACAGGAAAGGGTACGGGAGCTTGCACTGTGTACAGCACATGGCCGCACTCATCACACACGACACGCAATGGGTGATGCTTTGGCACCACAAAGGTTTTTACAACTGCTGGAGTGCCAATTCTGCCACCAATCCCCAAGTTTTTCTTGCAGGGCCGGATGCCGGTTGACGTCATACCCAGGATGAAGCAATTGCAGTTAAGGGTCTTGTTCAAGTAGCCAAAGAAGTGTTATGGTGGTTGTGGGATTCGAATCAGCAACCACCAGCAATCCTTACCACCAGAGCCACCACTTCACCTAGGAAGAGACAGGGATGCATTTTAAATTCAGAAGTGTTATGAGATTGAAAGGTCTAAAAATATACATCTGTTTCACTCATTTGCTGATGATTTTACCAAAATGGTTTAACTAAAACTATTTGTAGGTTATACGTTACACAACACAGTTTACACATTTACCGTAAATACCTGCGTATAGGACGCACTTTTTTTTCTTAAGAAGTATGCCTAAAAACCCAGGTGCGTCTTATACATGGATACTTTTATTACAAAAATTATAAATCTATATATATAATTCACCGAGCCCCGCCCACCAACAATTCACTATGCACGACACGACAGAGCCCCGCCCACCAAATCTAACCCTCCTCCTACCACACTCGCAAACTGTTTTACACGCTGCATACAGCAATTCCTAAATGCGATTACCCTCCTCCTGCCACACATGCAAACTGTTTTACACGCTGCACACAGCGATTCCCAAACGTCATTACGGTACCCTTTCCTGCCACACACGCAAACTATTTTACATGCTGCACACAGCGATTCCCAAACGTGATTACTGTACCTTTCTGCTGCCACACATGCAAACTATTTTACACGCTGCACACAGCGATTCCCAAACGTGATTACGGTACCCTTCTGCTGCCACACATGCAAACTATTTTACATGCTGCACACAGCGATTCCCAAACGTGATTACGGTACCCTTCTGCTGCCACACATGCAAACTATTTTACACGCTGCACACAGCGATTCCCAAATGTGATTACGGTACCCTTCTGCTGCCACACATGCAAACTATTTTACACGCTGCACACAGCGATTCCCAAACGTGATTACGGTACCTTTCTGCTGCCACACATGCAAACTATTTTACACGCTGCACACAGCGATTCCCAAACGAGCCTCTGTTTGCCCTCTTTACTTTTCACATTTCTTTGATGGTACTTTCTGCTTTTCTCCATTTTCTGATTACGCATTCTGTCGGACCAAACTGCTGCTCAGCTGCCCGGTTCCTGTGTTCTTTCGCGTACGTGATCACTTCCAGTTTAAACTTTGCAGTATAGCTCTGTCATGTTGTCTTCACCATGTTGACTGGGTAATAATGAACAGCTACCTCTTTAAAACTACGTAATGGGATATTGGACTATGCTCGTGTGCGCATGTGTCAGTGCCTCTCTTTCGCTTTCGATGGCTGTGTGACGGGGACAGAGAGGAGTGGTTTGAATCCAATTTGAATTTCAAGGTTTGTTTTCAAGCGACAGTCGGTTAGCAGTGCTGCAATTGTAGCTACCGGGGTATGCCTCAGTCCATGCGCAATAAGCCGTTGCCCCTGCACTGGCATTTCACACCATTTCAAATTAAAGTGTTTTTCAGATGTAGCGTCGCTAGTACTGTATCGATTTTGGAGAATGACACGACGTTTGAAAGCTCATTTTACTATACATCCACCTGTATGCCTTATTGTAACATTTGGAAATTGTTTTAGTTTGAATACAGTAGCCTCCTGCTTAAGTACGCACCCGTTTAAGTATGCATCCCGGTTAAGTACGCATATTTTTCAAGATTTATTAGTTAAACATGTCATGGTTCGTCATTTGGCGAAGGTTTTGAAGTTTCTTGCATTTGGCTTTGAGGGAGACAGCTTGCTGTGACTTGCTCTGAAAGGATTCAAACGATTTCTTAAGATCATTGAATGTATCATCAGCTTCAATTTGAACTTCAGAGCAGAGCAGCTAATCCTCGATGTCGAGAGCACGCTATGGCCCTCTTACTGGGTGCAGACGTTTTGCTTAGCTTCGAGATGATTTTGCAGCGTTGAGACTCATTGAGACGCTTGCCGCTTGGTTTCTTTGACATCGTAGCGAAATGCAAGCTATTTGGGAGTGGCGGCTAAGTACGCGCAAACTTCGCAGGTTCAAGTTGCGTTTGGGAGTGGCCAACCTAAAGTACGCACAAACTTCGCAGGTTCAAGTTGCGTACTTAAGCAGGAGACTACTGTATTCACGTCACCGATTCATCATTTTCACCGTCTAGTACTGGTATGTTTCTCGCTCTTTGTTGTTGTTCAGAGATACTCCAGCCTAACACAAACACATGGATACAATCACTGGCGCTGGCGGCAGCAGCTTTTAATTAGTACCCCGGTAATACAAAATCAGGATGCGTCCTATAAACAGGTACACAGGTTTTTCCATGGTTTTTAGGGTCAAAAATCCACTGCGTCCTATACATGGTATCATCCTATATGCGGGTATTTACGGTAGTTAAATCTTATACATCCCTACTAAACACAGATGGATGTTAATTTGCCTTTGAGTGATCTACCTCATAAAAATGAAAGTGATTTTAAAAGTTTTTATTTTGTTTGTTACAGGACATGGTATGGATGATGTCCACATCACCCAGGCCATTTCTCTGTGTAAGAAAGTTGCCACTTGTTTTGTTTTGTCAGTTGTTACATGTTTTGTTATTTGCACAAAGTCGTAGATGTTTGTACAGGACTACACACAGTATGATGCACTTTAGTAAAGAAAATCCTATTTCAGTGGAAAGTACTTTTTAAAGAGCAAGTCGGTCTTTTGTTATTTTTGCTCTGTATCTTTTTTATTTACATTTTCTTAATTGCACATCTGTGAGTCTTTTGATATGCAGGAAAAGAACATTATTTTATTTTATTCAAGGAGCATTATTATTTAATATATGCCGATAGTTTATTTTTGAGCCATTTCTCATGTACATCTACAGCTGTATTTTAATAAAAGTGGCTGTGTGACATTTGAGACATGTGGCTTTGACTCAGAACTATCTTTTTGTTACTACTTTAGGGGAAGAAAAAATTTTGAGATATATATTGTATATTGCCACTCAGCTAAAAAATGAAATGAATTTTGGTCCATATTTCCCAGCCCTAGCATCTAGTAATTCTGAGAGTGCCAGAGGTTAATCTAGTTCCTCTGCAATGAGAGTATCTACCGTAGATACTCGCGTATTAGTCGATCTCGCAGATAAGTCGAGTGCATTGTTTAAGCCGAAAATTACGAAATTTGTTATGACCCGCGTATAAGTCGAGAGTAAAACTTGACAGCTATCAGAGATAGAGGGCGACAATCAGCTGTTAATGGCGACAAAACTCACTGTCACGTCACAGGCATTCCCTCTGTGCTTGGAGAAATGCTAGACTGGTTGACTCGGCAACTAATCCTTGCGTGTGCGTGAGTTGTGAAATGTAAACAAAGGCAAGATGGCGTCGATATGTCACATGGGAGCGAAGCGAGTGCAGAAAAGAAAACACTCGGCAGACGATGTTTTGCACATTATCACTAAGTCGGACTCTGATTTTTCAGAATCTGATTTTATTGACAGTGATCAGGAATCGAGCAAGAGAGTGAGAAGCCGGCATCAGCTGATCGGACACCAGCTGATCGGCTGCCAGCTGAACGCATTCGCGCAGCTGATGCAGCTATGGCAAGGTTCGCGTGGGAGGAATACCCAGACATTGATCCGTGGGAGCCGAACTGGCTACCAGATTTCACAAGACAGCATGGCTTGCTGTTGGACACGACAGATCACCCGCTGCTGGACTGCTTCAGGCTGCTTTCTCCTGATGCTGCTTTTCAGCTACTGTCAGACGAGACAAACAGGTAGGCAGAGATAGAGGGCGACAATCAGCTGTTAATGGCGACAAAACTCACTGTCACGTCACAGGCATTCCCTCTGTGCTTGGAGAAATGCTAGACTCATTGACTCGGCAACTAATTCTTGTGTGTGCGTGAGTTGCTAAATGTAAACAAATTTAAACAAAGGCAAGATGGCGTCGATATGTCACAAGGGAGCAAAGCGAGTGCAGAAAAGAAAACACTTGGCAGACGATGTTTTGCACATTATCGCTGAGTCGGACTCTGATTTTTCAGAATCTGATTTTATTGACAGTGATCAGGAATCGAGCAAGAGTGAGAAGCCGGCATCAGCTGATCGGACACCAGCTGATGCCGCACCAGCTGATTGGCTGCCAGCTGAACGCATTCGCGCAGCCGATGCAGCTATGGCAAGGTTCACGTGGGAGGAATACCCAGACATTGATCCGTGGGAGCCGAACTGGCTACCGGACTTCACAAGACAGCATGGCTTGCTGTTGGACACAACAGATCACCCGCTGCTGGACTACTTCAGGCTGCTCTCTCCTGATGCTGCTTTTCAGCTACTGTCAGACGAGACAAACAGGTAGGCAGAGAATTTTTTTGAATCGTGGGCTGCGCTTGCATCGCATTGATAGCGTGCGTTGCCTTGGTTCTTTTGATTCCAAATCTGGTTGCACATGGCAGCTAATGGTATGTTTGTTATCCAAAACCTGCAAAAACTAACGCTGAAATTCAAGTATTTCACAGTTTGTAAAGAATTATTTAATGAAGTTAGAAAAAAACTAGCTAATTAGCAATAGAATTGCTGGCTTATAATTATTTCAAAGACCATGGGAAACGGCAGATGACCGGTGACTTAACACCATGAAGCGTTGAGTGTACAATGTCATTACCCAAATTCTATGGACAATTGTGTTGCCCCGCGGATAAGTCAATTCTGTTTTTTTGAATGAATTTTAAGGCATAAATTTTTCGACTTATACGCGAGTATCTACGGTAGTTGTGGTATCTGTAATGTATCCATAAACATATTAAGTTGTGTCTTTGTCTTCTTTAAACTGAGTGGAATGTAAGGACTTATAGTTGTCTCTAAATGTATGCATTATATTTTTATGGTCAATGATTTTGTCTCCATCTGTATTGGTAATTACTGGAATTGCATTGCGAACTTCCTTCTTGTGGATTTGTTGAGCTAAGATCTTATTAGCCTTCTCTCCATGTTCATAGTGGTGCTGTTGTGATTTAAAAATGAGTTCCGTTTCTTTTGTTGTCAAGAGGTTGAGTTCTGTATGTAGAGCCTGTCTTTTCCTATAAAGTGCCTCATTTAGACATCTGGCATGTTCTTTATCTATTCTGGTAATTTCACTGATTAGCTTTGATGCCACTGTCCAAATATTATATTACATTGTACTAATATCAACACATTGATTAAAAATGAATTTTTTTAAGTTTAATGCTCATCATACATAATAGTAATCAACAGTCAAATAACACACATCTTTTTGTTTTAATTTAAAGGAAGTTGATATAAATATTTATGATGATAATGCATTTACAAACTGAAAATGAAGTATTTTACCAATCCACAAATCTTTATCTAAGAATGTTGATATAGCAACTTAAAAGTTTAAAGTGCATTGTTTACAAAAGAGTGAAAACACCCAAATTAGTATTTAGTGTTTGTTTTCCTGTTTGATCATTTTTTTTTCTTTTTTTCACCAAAGCTATTTCGTGAAGTAAGAATAATGAAGATGTTAAATCACCCCAATATAGGTAAGATCATTTGCTCATGTTTTAAGCTTTACAAAAAAAAAGTTTTGTGAAGACTAAGTGTTAGTTTGCTTGCCTGTTTTATAAACATTTCTTTCTAACACCACATAAATTGAGAAAATAAATGAATCCTATTCTCTTTCTTGGTAGTAGTAAACTGCTATTTACAGTGTATCCAGAAAGTATTCACAGCACATCACTTTTTCCACCTTTTGTTATGTTACAGCCTTATTCCAAAATGGATTAAATTCATTTTTTTCCTCAGAATTCTGCATACAACTCCCCATAATGACAACGTGAAAAACGTTTACTTGAGGTTTTTGCAAATTTATTAAAAATAAAAAAAACTGAGAAATCACATGTACATAAGTATTCACAGCCTTTGCTCAATACTTTGTTGATGCACCTTTGGCAGCAATTACAGCCTCAAGTCTTGTTGAATATGATGATATTTGATATTTTGGCTGTGTGCTTAGGGTCGTTATCCTGCTGAAAGATGAACCGTCGCCCCAGTCTGAGGTCAAGAGCGCTCTGGAGCAGGTTTTCATCCAGGATGTCTCTGTACATTGCTGCAGTCATCTTTCCCTTTATCCTGACTAGTCTCCCAGTTCCTGCCACTGAAAAACATCCCCAAAGCATGATGCTGCCACCACCATGCTTCACTGTAGGGATGGTGCCAGGTTTCCTCCAAACGTGACGCCTGGCATTCACACCAAAGAATTCAATCTTTGTCTCATCAGACCAGAGAATTTTCTTTCTCATGGTCTGAGAGTCCTTCAGGTGCCTTTTGGCAAACTCCAGGTGGGCCGCCGTGTGCCTTTTTACTAAGGAATGGCTTTCGTCTGCCCACTCTACCATACAGGTAAATTGGTGGATTGCTGCAGAGATGGTTGTCCTTCTGGAAGGTTCTCCTCTCTCCACAGAGAACCTCTGGAGCTCTGACAGAGTGACCATCGAGTTCTTGGTCACCTCCCTGACTAAGGCCCTTCTCCTCCGATCGCTCAGTTTAGATGGCCGGCCAGCTCTAGGAAGAGTCCTGGTGGTTTTGAACTTCTTCCACTTACGGATGATGGAGGCCACTGTGCTCATTGGGACCTTCAAAGCAGCAGAAATTTTTCTGTAACCATCCCCAGATATGTGCCTCGAGACAATCTTGTCTCAGAGGACTACAGACAATTCCTTTGACTTCATGCTTGGTTTGTGCTCTGATATGAACTATCAACTGTGGGACCTTATATAGACAGTTGTGTGCCTTTCCAAATCATGTCTAGTCAACTGAATTTACCACAGGTGGTAAGCTGCAGAAACATCTCAAGGATGATCAGAGGAAACAGGATGCACCTGGAGCTCAATTTTAAGCTTCATGGCAAAGGCTGTGAATACTTATGTACATGTGCTTTCTCAGTTTTTTAATTTTTAATAAATTTGCAAAAACCTCAAGTAAACTTTTTTCATGTTGTCATTATGGGGTGTTGTGTGTAGAATTCTGAGGGAAAAAATGAATTTTGTCCATTTTGGAATAAGGCTGTAACATAACAAAATGTGGAAAAAGTGATGCGCTGTGAATACTTTGCGGATGCACTGTATGTCCATTCCCTAAGGATTTGGGGAATTTATTTTTGTGAAATTGCTTTTTAGAGCAAAAAAAATCATCACACTCATCCTGACAGATGTTAACAAAACTTGACATGCTGGTTTGGTCATATGAGTAACATATAGAAATGAAATTGCACATGTCTTGGATAAATATAAAGGGAGATTTAAGCAAACAAAGTTTGAATGTATTGGTTGGGGGATTATGACTTTTACTGGCTATAGCTTCCTAAATGTAAGTTGCACAGAAATGGTTCTCATATTGTTTTAACAATCTTTTTTAATTTTAGATTTTGTGTAAATACCATGCTATTCCCAAAGTGAAAAAATGTCTTAGATTTGTCTTTACTAGGTCTTACTGAATCTAATAGTATTTGTCAGTTTTGAAATAAATAATGTCTTAGCAAAATAAGCAATATATGATAAGGGAACAGAGTTAATACCATTCCGATAACAAGTATAGGGACATGGGATTCCATTCTGTCACCTGCCATAAGATTTAAGGTGCAAATCTTGCAGCATTTTACAGTTGATGAAGGATTTGGCCGGAGAGGTAAAGACATATGTACATGTTTTGTCCCTGGGTTTTCAAGTGTTTTTCTCATATCAAATGCCAATATTATGAAATATATAGCATTTTATATTTACAGTATAGTACTGTACACTGTATTCTTTGTGCAAGTATATTTATATTAGTGTGTGCAATAACAGTATTTTATATCTTTTTTACAGTTAAATTATTTGAAGTTATAGAAACAGAGAAAACACTTTATTTAGTAATGGAATACGCTAGTGGAGGTAAGTTTACTTTCTTTTTTTTTTTTTTTTTTTTTAACTTAATATGGGGTTAGGGATGCATATGATTGTAATATGAGTAAAAGAATGATTTGGATTATTGCCTGACATTATTGCAGCTCATTATTTAACTGAGGGGGAGTAGATATAATCCATATTACATTTTGTAACCACAAAAAAAAATGTCTATATTAATGGCAAGAATGTGACATGTTTTAATAAATCACTAAATCGTTATCTTAGTTTTGATTTTTATAACCACAATATATGTTAAAATTGTGTTTGCTTCTATTTCAAGGCTGTAGTGCACTGTATATATTATACAAATGACTGTTTAAAGAAACCAGTTCTGTGTCTTTTATTGTATAACAAATTAATTGTAATCAGATAGAAATAAGGAGTTTTTCCATTAGATCAAAAACATTTTCCCTTTGTGCTGTTTGTTCATGTTACAGGTGAAGTTTTTGATTATTTAGTTGCACATGGAAGAATGAAAGAAAAAGAAGCTAGAGCAAAATTTCGACAGGTCTGTATCTTTATTTTTAAAAACACTCATATTAGAAATGTACCATTAGACATTCTGTATCATTTCCTAAATGTTGGGTAAATAATGCTATGCTTTCATTTAAATGATTTTTAATATTCATTGTTGGGGGAAAAACATTTAATATTTGCTAATATGCTACATTTGAAAAATAGTTTTTTAGTTTTATTTGACTGTTCCCTAGTTACTGATCCACATTCACAAATTCACTGTTGACATGTAAGGTTTGTACAGAATTTAATATTATGGATGTCATTTATATATAATCAAAAATAATTAAAAAGCTTTTAATAATTGTGTTTTGGCTGCAATATTTAATCCTAATGAGATTTTTTTTGTATGACAAAAGATCAATAAACTTTGAATATTCATTCATAGGTGCTTCTTTTATATAATCTTATGCTTTAGTATTAAAAATATGGAGGGATTGTATTTTGTTTATTTCTAGTTTTGTTCAAAAGAGCAATTAATTCAACACCATACGTTTCGTATGTTCAGTAACATGTCTTTTATCCCTTCCTATAGCAGAAATGTGAAGTGTGTCCATGTTTTTAAACCTTTTTGTTTACGTCCAAACCTGTTAGAAACTGTTGTTGTATGTCCCTTAAGCATTGCAAAGTTGTAAAATAAAAAGTAAATCATTTAGAATATATTAATATGTAATGTAAAATGAGATTAAAACACATTTCAATGTTCTTTACCTAGAGAAACGACAAATTTTAAAATAAGCAAATATTTTTTAGTATGAAAAGAGGAAGATCGTTGATTAACCTGTAATGGTAATGATGGCCATTTAGTTTCACCTCCTTAGCATTAGACCCAAGCAATACTCGGGGTGTAAAACAGTGCTAAAAGCATTAGTCCCGATCGTCACTCGGGTAACTGTTTTAGATGTGTCTTACATAAACGTTAGACCCGAGGATTACTCGGGCTATAAAAGTGCCAACAACATTAGCGTTGAGCGTTGCTCGGGAAACAATATAGGTGTGTCTTGTGTACACGACAGCCCCAAGTGTTACTCAGTCAACGATGCAGATGTGTCTGCTCCTAGCCTCATAGTGCTGTTTCATAAGAAACATTTTTCAGCAGCACTGGCGTTGCACGCTTTTGACAGTGATACGAGCAGTGATGACGAAGTGAGTCTGTTTTCAGGCAGTGAAATTGAAACAGTGAAATGGAAAGTAATTCTGATGAATCTGAAAGTGATGTCAATCACACATGTGCAGTGTGCTGTTCAAAAGTTGATCAGTCTGGATTGTGTAGTTCACCATGCTTTAAGATATACCAAACATATAACACGTATTTACCGCATATATATTAGCATTATTTTTATTATTATTTGTATCATCATTATTATACTTTCTGCACTTATGACCATGGTTTTAGTGTTCTGCATGTTTCACAATAGAAAGATCAGATTTAATAAATATGTAATTTTTCAAGCCAAAAAGTGCAACACTTTTTACATGTTTTTTCAAGAAAAAGTGTGACGCTAAGGAAGTTAAAAGACTTACAGGAGTGTAATCACAGGGAGAATGCTGTAGGGCAGTGTTTCTCAACCTTTCTGGGTGTCACAATCCATGTCTTTTCATGTAAGTGTCTTTTCAACCCCCCAAAGTTCCCACTTCATGAATCGAGCATGATTGTTAGAGTGGCGACCCACTACCATTATAAGCAATAACAGGCAAATCACTGGATGCAGCCCATGATATGTTGCAACCTTGTGGTGAGAAACATTGCTGAAGAGTCCTGGCGTAAGAAGCCACATAATTGAATCTAGTGCTCGAACCTAGATTCAGTAGCCTAGTTCTGAATCTAGTTAAATGTTTACTACTGAATTTTTTTTCCTCATAAATTCATCAAACTTTGTCTAATTTTGGTGCCAAATATTTCTCCTTTCTTATATTCATTTTAATCCAGCTAAATAATGAATTGCATATTCAGGATAGAATCCAAGGAGCACTTCTCACACTGAAAGACATAGAATGGAACAAACAAGAATCTTTAAAATTATGTGCAAAACAGCAATAATTTTGCGTTTTGCTATTGCCCTTGTCACTACTGGCAGCATGAGGCAGCACCTGCAGCCAATTCAGGTTACACAGGGAGTCCCTCTCCTCCAGGATGGCACATCCATACATGCCGTCACAAGAGGGGTGTCTCCCAGCATAGTCTCAAGTGCATGGTCTAGATACCAGGATATGGGGTCATTACACTAGGAGAGCTGGACAAGTCAGTAGAAGGGCTATCAACCAAGTGCCAGGACTGGTATCTGCTCCTTTGTGTATGGAGGAGCAGGAGGAGCACTGCCAGAGCCCTACAAAATGACCTCCAGTTGGCTACTGGTGTGCATGTTTCTGACCAAACTGTCAGAAACAGAATTCATGAGGGTGGCATGAGGGCCCAACATCCTAGTGGGACCTTTGCTCACAGCTAGTGCTGGGCGGTATACCGGTTCATACCGAAAACCGTTTTTAATTTTTTTTATGATATGGATTTTTCTTATACCGCAACACCGGTTTAAATTGCCTAAACGACGTTCGGAACGTGGCGCAGCGGGAAACTGTTCAAATGGGGACCTTTTTCACTGCTACAACACTAAACACAGATTTGTTGCACTAGGGCTCTTTTTCACTGCTACACCACCAAATAGTGGGCGGTAGCATAGGTATGCCTCGTGGTGAAAATGGACAGAGAGCATTCCGAAACTGAACTAAAAGTAAAGTTGAACATGATGAACAGAAGAACTTTTGCCGAAAAAAAGGAGTCACGTCCGTCGCCTGGAGATACTTTAGTTTTAAAAGGTCAGATGTGTAAATACTGTTTCTATACTACTGGATAACACTGCAAGCCAAGTTGTACTTGTTTTTCTACTTGCTAGTGTATGTTTTGCTTGTATTCATCCTGCGATGTGCTGGCGACTCGTTCAGAGATGGGCGCAACTCTGAATGGATGGCATAATTAAACATGTATAACGAAGATATTTTTAAAGTTCTGAACACTCCATCAGCTAAGTTAATAACTAGTTTTAATTTCACAAAGACGTTTATCGTGTGGGGATTGGTAATGTAGAGAAAGAAAAAGGAAAGATAGGAACTGGGGTTTTGGTAGAGAGCAGGAATATCATGAAGTGAATGGATTCTGTGCGGTGATTGCTGCAGGCGCCTGCTCTTAGTGCGGAGGAAGTCAGTTTAAGAAGCGTAGTGATTAACGACTGGGTCGGGGAACACTTAACACAAAGTATTTGATGTGCTGCATTAACTTGTGACGGGGTTTGAGAAAATCTAGTAAATTAAACATTGATTTTAGGATGAAGTTTAGTTTACAACATTCTACTTTAATTATAAAATAAACTATGAGAATAAAGTGGCAATGTCGACTTTAATCTTGACATAGTCAACATGTCGAATTTATTCTCGACATATAGTTTGTTTTTTTCTTCCGTGTCCATATTTTTTTTTCTTCACAGTGGCCCTAATGCGCTTCCATAGGGCTATACCACAAACAGCATTATAAATGCAAGTTGCAGTTTTTATTATTTATGTATATAGCTTAGCTTGAAGCAAGGTCCATATTAATGCAGTTTGCCTAAATGATGGTACAGTTGGTAAGATGTCATCACCAAGTTGCACTTGTTTTATTTTATTTTAATTTGGTGAATACTGTGTAATGCACCTGGGCTTGAAGCCTTGAAGTAATGGTGCAACTATCAGTAATACTATTATGTATTTTATTGTTATTATTTATTAGTTTAAATATTATGCAGTTTAATGATGGTAAAATTGTTTAAAAAGTCACTTTAACGTGTCAGTGGACAGAGATTGTTAACATTAACAGAAAGTGTAGTTGGTTTACAAAAAATATTTACTATTTATTCCTTTTCTAAGACGTGTTCAGTGCAATCCAACTTTTGACAAAGACCTCTGGATATTTTACTAAGTCTAAATGCCTCTTTGGATGGTTGAAAATATGTTGTCAAAATCATAGTTTAAGCTTTTGCAAAATTTGTTCAATTAAAGGTTCTATATTTTGACTGCATCTGTCATGCAATGTGATTCCTTCTCTTTAGTGCCACCCCCTTGAAAACTATCACTTTATGGGGCCATGCAAACCTGGATTAATACTTGTGTGCACATTAAAATGTCTTTTTGTACGATGTACAATTCTCATAACAGTCTAATAGGTTATTCTTAGCCAGTCTACTGCAGTAATTGCAGTGGAAAATGTGGTTAACATCCACTCATGCATGGGGAAAAAAATACCGTCTAATACCGTGAAACCGGCAGAATTTAGAAAAATACCGTGATATAGAATTTTGGTCATACCGCCCACCTCTACTCACAGCCTATCACTGTGAAACTCAATTTGCATTACCAGAGACTACCATAATTGGCAGCTCCACCATTGGCACCCCAGTTTCTTCACAGATGAGAGCAGGTTCACATTGAGCACATATGACAGATGTGAAAGAATCTGTATTCATCGTGGTGAATGTCATGCAGCCTGCGACATCATCCAGCATTGCTGGTTTGTCCGTGGGTCAGTGATGGTCTGGAGTACATATCCTTGGAGGGTTGCACAGACCTCCACGTCCTGGGCAACGCTTCCCTGACTGCTGTTAGGTACCGAGATTAAATCCTCAGAGCCATTGTCAGACCTTATGCTGGTGTAATGGGCCCTGGGTTCCTTCTGGTGCAGGACAATGTCAGGCTTCATGTAGCAGGAATGTGTAGGCAGTTCCTGGGTGATGAAGGCATTGGTGCCATTGACTGGCCTGCACATTCCCCTGATCTGAATCCATTTGAGAACATCTTGGATTTTATGTATCTGTGTATCCAACACTCCCAACTATTGCCACAGACGGTCTAGGAGCTCACTGATGCCCTGATCTAGGTCTGGAAGGAGATTCCCCAGAATACCCTTTGCCATCTCATCAGGAGTATGCCCAGATGTTTTCAGGAGTGCATACAGGCACATGGTGGCCATACACACTACTGAGTTGCATTATGAGTTGCCGTGGTGAAATTCACACAAGTTGGAACAACCTGTGATTTCAGTTTTTAACATTAATTTTCAGTGTGATTTTGAATCCAGCCCTCAATGTATTAGTGATTTTGGTTTCCATTGACCGTTGTTACGTCATTTTGTTCTCAATGAATTACACAGTATTGCTCAGTAAAGATTTTCCATTCGAATATTTTGTTCATCAAGACCCTGTGTGTGATTAAAGTCTTCCCTTAATTTTTTTGAGCAGAGTATATGGGAATAAAAAAAATAAGCACAAATTATAAAACATTAATTGTGGAGCCAAAGATTTGTTTAAAATAATTTATGTATATGAGCATTGCAGTAGGTGTACCTATAGACTGAAAAAAAGTATTTATATTACCTTCCCTTAATAAAATGAGTCAGGAATTTGCTCATGAACTGCATTTGTTATAGTATTTGTGATGAGTTCTATAACCTTCTTTCTTTACATATTCAAGTTAGTATGTACAGTATTTTGGCTTTAAATGACACCTCACTCTTCAATGTTGTCTCTTCCAGATAGTATCAGCTGTGCAGTATTGTCATCAGAAATGCATTGTACATAGAGATCTTAAGGTGAGTATATAAAAGCCTTGTTTTGAGGTGTGCATTTTTTTAATCTTTTATGATTAGAAGAAATTAAGCCTACAATGTTTAATTTGTTTGACATTTCACATTGTGCCTTGAATTAATTTTTATTTTTAACAATAAATAATGGCCTTAACATCTATATACCTATAAATCTTTTCTGAAGCCTAATGACCACTAATATACAGTAAACCCTCATTTATCACGGTTAATCCGTTCCAGACTCTACCTCGATAAAAGAATTTCCGCGAAGTAGGATTCTTTATTTATAAATCAAATATTTTCGCAGTTAGAGCATAGAAAACCTGTTTACGGCCTTCTAAATACGTTTTTCAACATTATTAGAACCCTCTAGACATGAAATAACACCCTTTAGTCAAAAGTTTAAACTGTGCTCCATGACAAGACAGAGATGACAAGTTCCGACTCACAATTAAAAGAATGCAAACATATCTTCCTCTTCAAAGGAGTGCGCGTCAGGAGCAGAGAATGTCAGAGAGAGAGAAAGACAAGAGAGAGAAAAGTAAGCAATCAAAAATCAATAGGGCTGTTCGGGCTTTTAAGTATGCGAAGCACCACCAGACAAGCAGCTGCAAGGAAGGGAGCAATGTGAAGGTAGTCTTTCAGCATTTTTTAGAAGAGCGTCCGTATCTTCTAGGCCAGTGTGCGAACAGCCCCTCTGCTCACACCCCCTCCGCCAGGAGCAGAGAATGTCAGAGAGAGTGAGAGAGACAGAGAAAAGCAAACAATCAAAAATCAATACGTGCTGTTCGGGCTTTCAAGTATGCGAAGCACCCCGTGGGAAGCATATCGTATATCATTGAGGAGTTTTATTTAATACATAATACGTGCTCTGGTTGGGTAGCTTCTCAGCCATCTGCCAATAGCGTCCCTTGTATGAAATCAACTGGGCAAACCAACTGAGGAAGCATGTACCATAAATTAAAAGACCCATTGTCCGCAGAAATCCACGAACCAGCAAAAAATCTGTGATATATATTTAGATATGTTTACATTTAAAATCCGCAATGGAGTGAAGCCGCGAAAGTCGAAGCGCGATATAGCGAGGGATCACTGTAGTAGGTCTGAATCCAGAAACACAGCAGTGTGTTCTAGTAAACCCTAAACTGAACATGTCATAACATACTTAGCATTTAATTTCCTCCTTGTGCTTGCAATGAGAGTTTTGTGTCCCTGACTACTCTAAAGTGCATATTCTCTAAGAAAAGGATGATATTAATGAACCAAGTAATGCTAAAAGCAGTAGTAACATTACAAAAACAAAAAAAAGGCTATCCAGCATAAGGTAGGCACTGGATCAGACCTAACGATAACAGAAATAAATTTCTAAAGCTTAGGAGCTAAGTAAGCAATACATTTTGGGTTGTCGAGCACATTGAATTTCCATCATGATGCCCAAGGAACCATAGAAAGTAAAAACAGCTGTAGGAAAGCACACTTGTAATTTATACATAATATACCTAGTACATTCTAAATTCTTATTTTCATGTCTCATCAGAGCAGTTGACTATACAGTGCATCCAGAAAGTATTCACAGCGCATCACTTTTTCCACATTTTGTTATGTTACAGCCTTATTCCAAAATGGATTAAATTCATTTTTTCCCTCAGAATTCTACACACAACACCCCATAATGACAACGTGAAAAAAGTTTACTTGAGGTTTTTGCAAATTTATTAAAAATAAAAATATTGAGAAAGCACGTGTACATAAGTATTCACAGCCTTTGCCATGAAGCTCAAAATTGAGCTCAGGTGCATCCTGTTTCCCCTGATCATCCTTGAGATGTTTCTGCAGCTTAATTAGAGTCCACCTGTGGTAAATTCAGTTGATTGGACATGATATGGAAAGGCACACACCTGTCTATATAAGGTCCCACAGTTGACAGTTCATCTCAGAGCACAAACCAAGCATGAAGTCAAAAGAATTGTCTGTAGCCCTCCGAGACAGGATTGTCTCGAGGCACAACTCTGGGGAAGGTTACAGAAAAATTTCTGCTGCTTTGAAGGTCCCAATGAGCACAGTGGCCTCCATCATCCGTAAGCGGAAGAAGTTCAAAACCACCAGGACTCATCCTAGAGCTGGCTGGCCATCTAAACTGAGCGATCGGGAGAGAAGGGCCTTAGTCAGGGAGGTGACCAAGAACCTGATGGTCACTCTGTCAGAACTCCAGAGGTCCTCTGTGGAGAGAGGAGAACCTTCCAGAAGGACAACCATCTCTGCAGCATTCCACCAATCAGCCCTGTATGGTAGAGTAACCAGACAGAAGCCACTCCTTAGTAAAAGGCACATGGCAGCCCGCCTGGAGTTTGCCAAAAGGCACCTGAAGGACTCTCAGACCATGAGAAAGAAAATTCTCTGGTCTGATGAGACAAAGATTGAACTCTTTGGTATGAATGCCAGGCGTCACGTTTTGGAGGAAACCAGGCACTGCTCATCACCAGGCCAATACCATCCCTACAGTGAAGCATGGTGGTGGCAGCATCATGCTGTGGGGATGTTTTTCAGTGGCAGGAATTGGGAGACTAGTCAGGATAAAGGGAAAGATGACTGCAGCAAAGTACAGAGACATCCTGGATGAAAACCTGCTTCCAGAGCGCTCTTGACCTCAGACTGGGGCGACGGTTTATCTTTTAGCAGGACAACGACCCTAAGCACACAGCCAAGATATCAAAGGAGTGGCTTTAGGACAACTCTGTGAATGTCCTTGAGTGGCCCAGACTTGAATCCGATTGAACATCTCTGTAAAGATCTTAAAATGGCTGTGCACCGACGCTTCCCATCCAACCTGATGGAGCTTGAGAGGTGCTGCAAAGAGGAATGGGCGAAACTGGCCAAGGATAGGTGTTGCAAGCTTGTGGCATCATACTCAAAAAGACTTGAGGCTGTAATTGCTGCCAAAAGTGCATCAACAAAGTATTGAGCAAAGGCTGTCAATACTTATGTACATGGGATTTCTCAGTTTTTTTATTTTTAATAAATTTGCAAAAACCTCAAGTAAACTTTTTTCACGTTGTCATTATGGGGTGTTGTGTGTAGAATTCTGAGGGGAAAAAAATGAATTTAATCAATTTTGGAATAAGACCGTAACATAACAAAATGTGGAAAAAGTGATGCGCTGTGAATACTTTCTGGATGCACTGTACAGTACCATCAAAAAGTTGGTACTTTTCACACTTTCTTGAAGAGACAGATGCCATTAAAGTAATGTAATACATACAGGCAGTTCTCATATCAATCTTGTTTCAATAAATGCATCTCAGTTAAAAAAGCAATATATTTATGAGGGAGATCTCTTTTAATCTATTTATTATTTGTCTCTGTAACTTCAACAATCACACGGCGTCTCCTTCACTGTATTATAATAAAACTACAGTATCATGTGCAAGACAGCACCTCCTGGCTAACAGAGGAGTTTAGTTCAGTCAGTGTTTTAGTCAACCTACTGTACAGTTCACATTTCAAGAGGAAAACACTGCTTATTCTCTATGGACGGAAGGCTGTTAACTTTATTGATAACTAAAATAGTTATAAAACTAGGAAAAAAAAGTGATGTGCAAATACAAAACCGGGGTTCAGAAAATTCCAAACTAATGCAGTGATGACTTTTCTTGCACTACTCTTTTTCACTTTTAATTTTAAATAGCCAATACAAGTAGACATTAGAATGCATTATACATTTAATATGAGTGTGATCGGTGTACTGTATTATAGCTACCCCAGAAGCTATTACAATTTCAGGTTTGGTTAAATGTGACTTGTTAGGATATTTTTTTTTAACAGAGTATCATTTTTTACTTGCAAGAACACTTATGTATAGAAATGTGATTTACAGTAGCAATATTAAAAATATATTTTTGTCTGCTTGTCTATCCAAACATTACTCAAAAATAAAATCAGCTTTTTATTAGCCTTCTTCCATTTTTCTTTTACCCTTATACTGATAATGTATTTTAAATGAAATAACATGGATAAACTGTAGTTTAGAAGCATAAATCTTCAGAAATGTTTTATATATTTATCTAATACAGGATTCTGACCTGTGATGGTACTTAAAACTATGTTGTCTTGAAAATAATTGCTTCTTGTAGTTACTCATAGTAAAATGGACAGAAAAATAACAAATCAGAAATACAATTGTAGTGATAGTCTAATACATAGAAGTGTGTATGCGTGTTTGTTCTTTATACAATTCTACATCCTTAGTCCAATCTCAGCAATATTTTTCGCACATATTCCACTTTGTCAGGAACAGATATATTGTTGCCGTTGTTTTGAGATGGAGCTCCTTCATACTTCAGTGAGTTTTAAGGACAGTGCCCTTTCCCGAATTTTGACAACTGAAATCAATATTAATTTATGCCCAAAATCCAGGAAAAGAGAGAAATCTATCTTAAAATTGCTTTCCTTAGGTGAAAATTTTCCAAAACATCAATACTGTGAGCCTCTTATGTAGCCTTTCGCTGGAGATGAGCCCAATGGCTTACACCTGGCATTCATGTGACCCATGTAGTTCTGCTGAGGTCAGGCCAAAAAGTTGCACTGATCTGTATTTTTGGGCACACCAGCTTCAAAATAAAATTCTGGTGCAAGGCAAGACTAGGACAGATCCACATATACTAGAACTTGGCAAAGGTAATTGATGCCTAGGAAATGGGCTATAATGATTCTAAGTAGGAGTTTATGTGGGAGACTGAAAAAAACTACACACATAATAATCTCAGGAACTGTACTACTCTCTCTTTTCTTACACTAGGATTATTTTATATATATATATATATATATATATATATATATATATAATATAATATAAATAAATAAATAAATAAATAAAGCACTCGTATATCAAAGTGAATTTCCCAATAAGAAATAATGGAAACTCAGATGATTTGTTCCACAACCCAAAACTATTCATATTAAAATGATTAATACAAAATATAAAGTAAAAATACATAAAACAAATTAACCTGCACTTTACCTTTGAAAAGAATCATGGCTGGTGTGAGTGAGTTTCTAAACTCTTGTGCGATTCCACCCAATGGGACGACACGCGGAAGAGCGTCCCAAAGCAATCGCAGTCTCCCAGCGCTGTAGCAGTTCGCCGTAAAAGTGAATCCGAAAAAATCGCAGACATGCTATAAGCACCTGCTGTCGATGGGTGATACGAGGAACAAGGAACATTATAAATGTGCAGGGCCCTGCCTGGCTGTGTCTGTTTCAAGCTGAATAAAGCTGCTGTTGCTAAAGTACTGAGACTCAGCTTTGTGTTTTAGTGTGCAGGACAGGGACTTGCACGTCACAGCACACGCGCGCGTGAGCACACACGCACACATGAACGCGCGCGTCCACACACACATACACACACAAGCGCGCGCGCAAGTCACAATGCTAATTCTGTAGTAAACAGTATACGCTCATATGGATGTTTACTATGAGTGAGGCACGCCGACTCAGACAGAGAATAGGAGACGATTGCCCACAATCCCGCAGCAAGAGAGAGAAGAACTATCGGCTCAGTTGTGATCATATGATGCTCAGCAGACAAAGTATACATACTACTCGTGCTGCAAGACCTCGCTCATTTATCAAGTCAAAATTTATTAAAAATTTTTGCTCGTCTTGCAAAACACTCGTAAACCAAGTTACTCGCAAACCGAGGTTCCACTGTATATGTATATATGTATATATGTGTGTGTGTGTGTATATATATATATATATATATATATATATATATATATATATATATATATATATATATATATATATATATACACACACAGTATTCACGGCATTCGTAGTCTGTGTCACAATCTGATTGTATGGGTGGTTGCCTACCATACAACCTGGTAACACCTGGTAGGTAACCACCCATACAATCAGATTGTGACACAGACTACGAATGCCGTGAATGTAATTACCCCGATCTACATGCTGTCAAATAAACGAACCACACGCCGTGGCTCAACGTTAGGGGCATCGCCTCTGGCGCTGACGTCCGAGGTTCGATTCCCGAGAGGGAGTGCAGTGGAGTGTGTACGCCTGATGAGCCCAGAATGAGGGCGAAACACGTGTCGCGTACTCTTTGCATTTATTTGACAGTAAACTATTTCAACCATATATACAGTATATATATAAAATATATATATAGAGAGAGAGAGATTGTACTAAATTCTAAGTAACTACATTGGTTTTCTGTTCTTATTTGTGATAGGGTAAAATGAAGACTTCAGAGCACAACCACTGTTTTGTATGTTCTCACTATGATCTGGGAAAGTGGATTGAAAGTGAAGTGATAGATCCCTTTTATGTACATGCATTTATTGTTTAGGTGTACAATATAATTTTTTGGTTTTGCTTTTAATTGTACAGGCTGAAAATCTTCTTTTGGATGCAGATATGAACATTAAAATAGCAGATTTTGGTTTCAGTAATGAGTTCACTCTGGGAAACAAGTTGGATACTTTTTGTGGTAGCCCCCCCTATGCAGCCCCTGAACTTTTCCAAGGAAAGAAGTATGATGGGCCTGAGGTTGATGTCTGGAGCCTTGGTGTAATTCTCTACACTCTAGTCAGTGGTTCATTACCATTTGATGGACAGAATCTAAAGGTTGGTAACCTGTTTTTAAAAGTACATATTATGTACCAGTGTATGTGTTAGCTTTTTTTGCAGTCTTTGAAAATATTCACGATTGGCCCAACATCCTTTAACCAAATCACATTCGACCATCAGAGCAAGTGGGGTGGGGACTAGAGGTCATTCAACCCATGTTAGTAGTTCACCTAACTTTTGAAAAGTGTTAAAGTTTTAAATCTACAAATATGTTATTGTCAGTTTTACTACTTGGTAAATTTTTTAATGTATTTATGCTTCTCTACATGAAAGAAACATTTTTAAAATCTATATAGAATTTACCATTAACCATTTTCTATCAATGCCCCACATTATTTTAGTTAAAGAATTCATTTTAAAGTAATTGCTGGCATCCACAATGTTTACACCATTCGTACTTTTAACACTCTTGTGTTTCAATGTCTTTAGTTTTTTCAATGGTCAAATCTCTGTACTACAATAAGTCTAGTGGAGTTTCTCTAGGACTTTTATATCGTTTTGTAACAAAGAGATCACAACCGCACTTGATTTTCCAGGTGAGGCCTCATAATTGTATACTTAAGACTAGCATCCCCTGACTTATACTGAACACTATATGCAATGCACACATGTGTATATCTTAATCTGTAGCCATGCAGTGTAACACAACAGTCTACTGAAAAATTAAATGCACATATGTTCGTAAAATTTTAATAAAAACTGGTTGGAACCCTCTCTTGTGATGGCTTGCAGAACTATGTCATTTAGCAACATTCTGTAGAAACAAAAAGATAGTTAATCATTCCATAGCAATTTGCAAAAATATGAGACTAGCTTTTCCGAACTTCAAGTTTAACTGCAGTATTAAACTGTTTTACTACAGCTTATTCCATTAATCCTACTACAGGGTTCAATAATATCATTACCCTAATTAATTTTTTTATTTTTAGGAAGAAATTTTGATAAGGTAACATCTGTTCACTTACTGTAAGTCCTGAATGTTGTTATAATGCACATAAAGTAAGTGGCATCTACCAAAGGTTCATATTGTTGTTTAGCCAGTGTTTGAATATCTCTAGCTGATATAATTTATTTATATTAGAAACAAAGATGATACTTTTACACATTTTAGTTATGTATCAGAAAAGAAACCGAAACAAAAATAAAATCCATCACATATGACTAAATATATATAGAATTCTGAGTAAGGCTGCAACTAACTGTCCATCCATCCATCATCCAACCCGCTATATCCTAACTACAGGGTCACGGGGGTCTGCTGGAGCCAATCCCAGTTATTTTGGTAATCAATTAATCTGGCAATTATTTCATCGATTAATCAATTAGTGAAATTGAACTTTTCACCAAATAAACAGATTTATATAAAATATTTAGAAATATATTTTTGTAAATGACCTACATGTAGATATTTTAAACAAAGTATAGTTACTTTCACATTGTTATATAAATGTTGTACAGAAAAAAACAGTAATAAATACAAATAAAACAGTAGCACTTCTGGCTCTGGTTGTGCAATGCGCGCGTGCACACACACACACTCTCTCTTTACTTAAAACACAACAGTTTTCAATAAATAAACTGAACTTGCAATTTGGCTTATGTATTCAAAATCATACCAAACACACACTTCAAAATTAAACTGTGTAATTTACTGTATGTTATTATTTTTTTTTTTTCTTTTCAGCTTCTATGAAAGAGAAGTTTTACTGGCAAAGCATCATGCAAATACCTGACCAGCACAATATTCCACCACAGGAGAATTTGTTGTACCATCATGACTAAATTACATTTTATTTTTTTTTAAACTCTGTAGTAATGTTTGAAATTAGTTGTTATATGATGCGGAAATGTCCAGACTATTTTCCTTTTGCAGCAGAGCAAGTGGTTTCATTTGTGTGAAACTCCATTCTCCCTTTTCTAAGTAATATGCCAAGTTTTTTGCTGAAAGTTAATTTCTTTTTGCATTCTTTTGTGCCTGGGAGCCTTTTACTACCGCAGATTCTTTGACACATTTGCTTTTAGCCAACACACTGTTGCTACCTGTCGCATACCATTTGCTATATTGAGTGTGCTGTTAGATTTTCACATTTGAAACTATGTGATCCTGCCACAAAATTTGTTTTACTGGCTAAATTAGGCTTGCTGCAGCACCACTTGCACATTATCACGTCTTCCTTCAGACTGTATAAAACCTAGTTGAACTCCGATAGCCAACTAGTTCAGGACTTTATTTTTTCCACCCCACTCCTACCTTTTGACTCAGTATGAAAGATCCACATGAAACACGCGGTTGGTGTATCCTTGAATTTGCTGATGCTGTCTGCCAAGTTTTTGAATTCCTTTGCATATGACACTGGGGGAAAAAAAAATTCTACATGGACTTGTATTTAAGTTTGTTCTCCGCCATATTATGTAAACATTTAAACGCTAATGTTACACATGACTGCAAGCTTGTAATGCAGCACCATAATTTAGCAGAGTGACTGCTGCACCAAAAAAAAAAAAAATTGAAACTTTGCCTAATGGCACATATTTTTTTAGTTGCTTATTATAAAACTCGTATCGCGTGTTCTAGTGTTTTAATGGCTAGTCCATTGTAGAGGGCTGGACTATAAATCAAATTAATCCTCATTTCAAACCGAAAGTCATGTCATTATGCGTAGCCTAGCAAACATTGTGTTCATATATCCGTATCACATAACGCTGAAATAACATTCATCTTACTGGGATGACGGCAAGTGTTACTCCTCCATGGAGCCTGTAGCAGTATGTTTCTGGTTCAAATGTTTGTGCGTCTGCGATGTGCTCTCGTACCATACAAAGTCAGACCTACACATTTTGCATCTCACAACCTTTTTTTTCCAGCATTCAGAGTAAAGTGTTCCCAAACCTTGAAAGTCTTTAGTCACATTGTCATTTTCTGCCACTTGCTTACCATTTGCCTGTTTTCAAATGTGTTCACAGCTGAGAGAATTAGTGACACAATTGCAAGCCAAAATTGATTAAGTCTAATGACGTAATCAGCTAATCGATGAAGATGATCGTTACCACCGTTTTTAATAATCTGTTAATGTCAATAATGCTGATTAGTTGTTGTAGCTCTAATTCTGAGCCAGTGTTAGTCTGGGGTAAAGAAAAATGGGTATGTGTTGAGATTGAAGATATTTCATACCTGAACACAATGAAAGTCTTGTTGCCATTGTTCACTGGACGTTCTAGCCCTTACATCCATCTTTCTTTGGCCCTTACATCCATCTTTCTTTGTGCATCCTGTTGTCTTTATTCATTGGTCATTGCAGGCCTCTTATGGACGCAGGATGACATTATGCCCAGGCATGGAAGCCGGGCTTTTCTGTTTTATCTATATAGATTCTGGTATATCTTATATATAATCTAACCACTCTGCAATTCGCCCCTACAAAATTGAGCAGGTTTGATTTATGGCTGCCACAAACAATTAACGTGTAAATGATTAATCTGTTGACTATTGAATTGATTAATTTAATAATTTTGTCCAAATAATCCAAGTAGGCATATGAATGTGTGCTGTATTTAAATATTGAATAATTTTGAAATTTGTTTTAAACATCAGGATATTAAAAACTTCAACAAGAAGACAAATAATACACTATCAACAAAACATATTTCAGTAAAACAAAAAATATATATATATTTTTAAATTAATAATGAATTCATTAACATAAATTTATGTCAGCAGTCCAAATTGAAACAAATCCCAGTAATTGAGTTTTACAACCTTAGTGTTAAGATGGATTCACTCATGTTGCAAGTATTTTTATAAATGTATCTTAATATTCATAGACATAATGAATATAGCTGATAGGCATATTTGGCATATAGCAGTTTAATAATGTTTTGTAAAGTGTAAATGATACCAACTGAAATCATACTGCAGAAGATGAGTAACTTAAATCTCTTGAAGAGAAGCCTGAGGTAAAACCAATATTCTAAACTTTTCAGTAATTTTTGTAGTGCCCATTTTGGTACAGCTTCACAATTTGTTAGTTATAAAAATGGCAACAAGCAGTGCTGACAATATGCATGTAAAACCATTAATTCTTTTTAAATTCTTTATGTTCATATGCAATTTTTCACATTCTCAAAAGCAACCTAAATGTCTTAATCAGTAGATTACTCCTACATAAATGTGGATTAATAAACCATTCAAAAATCCTGTGCAAAGAGTTATATGCCCCATAAAAATGAGTTCACTCATAACCGTACTTCTGCTAAAAACAATTACAGCTGCTCTATTAATCACAGTTAATGTGCACATTTAAAAATGTCTGCGATTAAATTTTTTAACAAAACCCCTAAATGCATTCCTTTAATCCATTTAATTTGAGCGCATTTCACACAGTGTTAGTGAAGTTGTGGCAAATGAGTCTAAGTTTATTAATAGTAGTAGTGTGTCACGGGTGCTTGATCTTTTCCTATGTTGTTTCTTGATAATGATCTTTATCCAAACACCTGTAGGAATGCCTCCCATTCTTTATAATATCAGATCGTCCCATATTAGTATAAAAAATGCCGTGTACCACACTGAATCAGTAAAAATGTGATTCATCACATATTTTTGTGTACCACATTTGTACACATCATTCACATGTAGCAAGCTAAACAGCAGTAAAAACTGTGTTTCATTTCAAAAAAGATAACTTCCCAACAGTCCATCATGCTGTATGTTGCTATGCTGCTATATAATAATAATAATTTTAATGTAAGAAAAATAAGGGCTAACAAAACAATTGTAATTATAAAATATACAGTATATTCAGACAATCTTTCAACCTACTGGAAATTCATTCCTTAATGATATGTCAGTGTTTGTTAAACATTAATTGATAAAAGCAAAACCTATCTACAAAATACAATCAGTGTCATGAGCATGAATAAATAGTTTGCTGTCTGATAAAACATTCTCCATTTATAGTTTGAAAAGGTAATTGTTAACAGTGCTGCATTAGTATTGTGGCTACATATACTTTATTAGTGTGCATTGTAACAATATTAGGCCACTTAAGACACATTTGGCATGGCTTAATGTAAATTAATTTTGTGCTTCCTAATTATTTTACCACATGGCCTGCTGAGAGTGGGGAAAATGTAAAATATTATGGCATAACTATGTTGGTCACATTACAAAACTAAGCGCAGTATTGATAATTGAGTTTGCCAGCCAGTGGAAAGTGTACGTACAGACTGATATGGTCTACTGTAGTACATTAGCCAAAAGTATTGCATAGACAATTATACACACTGGAAGAGACTGCTGAAGCTGGAAAGGGAAACTACACATGAGAGAAGAGAAGCAGTAAAATACAAAAGAAAGTTTTGCTTTAAGTTGTCATGTAGACCACTGTTACTTGTTTACATCCCCTTTACTGCTTATGGTATTAAGCACTATTCTAAGATATATTAAATGTATAATTTATTTATTATTGCGTAGTAGCACCTGTGAGCAGAGATAACAGAGTTTAAACAGTGATTAGCACAGCATCCTGAATTTGAATTTCTATGAACAGTAAATGTTTGAGCGGAATCTGCATGATTCCTTCACATGTGCATGAGTTTGTCTCTTGGGGATTCTACTTCCAGATCCTACAACCTATTCACATTAAGTGTTTGTTCTGTCGTCTTTGATTTTCATTATTTGCACACAGTTAAGAGAACAAAAGCAACAGAAGAACTGAATATAAAAGAATAACATACAGTGCATCCGGAAAGTATTCACAGCACATCACTTTTTCCACATTTTGTTATGTTACAGCCTTATTCCAAAATGGATTAAATTCATTTTTTTCCTCAGAATTCTACACACAACACCCCATAATGACATGAAAATAATTTACTTTAGGTTTTTGCAAATGTATTAAAAATAAAAAAAAATTGAGAAAGCACGTGTACATAAGTATTCACAGCCTTTGCCATGAAGCTCAAAATTGAGCTCAGGTACATCCTGTTTCCCCTGATCATCCTTGAGATGTTTCTGCAGCTTAATTGGAGTCCACCTGTGGTAAATTCAGTTGATTGGACGTGATTTGGAAAGGCACACTCCTGTCTATATAAGGTCCCACAGTTGACAGTTCATATCAGAGCACAAACCAAGCATGAAGTCAAAGGAATTGTCTGTAGATCTCCAAGACAGGATTGTCTCGAGGCACAAATCTGGGGAAGGTTACAGAAACATTTCTGCTGCTTTGAAGGTCCCAATGAGCACAGTGGCCTCCATCATCCGTAAGTGGAAGAAGTTAAGAACCACCAGGACTCTTCCTAGAGCTGGCCGGCCATCTAAACTGAGTGATCGGGGGAGAAGGGCCTTAGTCAGGGAGGTGACCAAGAACCCGATGGTCACTCTATCAGAGCTCCAGAGGTCCTCTGTGGAGAGAAGAGAACCTTCCAGAAGGACAACCATCTCTGCAGCAATCCACCAATCAGCCCTGTATGGTAGAGTGGCCAGACGGAAGCCACTCCTTAGTAAAAGGCACATGGCAGCCCACATGGAGTTTGCCAAAAGGCACCTGAAGGACTCTAAGACCATGAGGAAGAAAATTCTCTGGTCTGATGAGACAAAGATTGAACTCTTTGGTGTGAATGCCAGGCATCACGTTTGGAGGAAACCAGGCACTGCTCATCACCAGGCCAATACCATCCCTACAGTGAAGCATGGTGGTGGCAGCATCATGCTGTGGGGATGTTTTTCAGTGGCAGGGACTGGGATACTAGTCAGGATAAAGGGAAAGATGACTGCAGCAATGTACAGAGACATCCTGGATGAAAACCTGCTCCAGAGCGATCTTGACCTCAGACTGGGGCGACGGTTCATCTTTCAGCAGGACAACGACCCTAAGCACACAGCCAAGATATCAAAGGAGTGGCTTCAGGACAACTCTGTGAATGTCCTTGAGTGGCCCAGCCAGAGCCCAGACTTGAATCCAATTGAACATCTCCGGAGAGATCTTAAAATGGCTGTGCACCGACGCTTCCCATCCAACCTGATGGAGCTTGAGAGGTCCTGCAAAGAGGAATGGGCGAAACTGGCCAAGAATAGGTGTGCCAAGCTTGTGGCATCATATTCAAAAAGACTTGAGGCTGTAATTGCTGCCAAAGGTGCATCAACAAAGTATTGAGCAAAGACTGTGAATACTTATGTACATGTGGTTTCTCAGTTTTTTTTATTTTTAATAAATTTGCAAAAACCTCAAGTAAACTTTTTTCACGTTGTCATTATGGGGTGTTGTGTGTAGAATTCTGAGGAAAAAAATGAATTTAATCCATTTTGGAATAAGGCTGTAACATAACAAAATGTGGAAAAAGTGATGCGCTGTGAATACTTTCCGGGTGCACTGTATATCATATAAACAAATCACTCCTGAATGTTACATATGCTGAAAAAAATGCAGTTCTTTTAATATTTGTTTAAGTGATAAAGTTTGCAAATGTGTAAGGAGTTTCTTAGAAACAGGAATCATTCAGATGTTCATCGTCTAGGACCAAGCTTGGGAACCATTGACTAAGAGAACGCAGTAAATTTTGCACAGCAGTAGTTAAAAAGTACCAGGGGACCTGGTTGTTGTTTTTAACTTTTCAAGGTTCAATAGTGTTGCTTGATAACTAAAATCATCATAGTTTTGCTCTTTTTGGTTTTTTTTCCATGGACATTTTTCACATCATTTGCTAATCTGTGTAGCATTGGCAACTATTGGCTTCTATCCATCCATCCATCCATTTCAACACAGGGCGCAAGGCAGAAGCAAATCCCAGGCAGGGCGCCAGCCCACCACAGGGCACACACACACACCCACACACCAAGCACACACTAGGGACAATTTAGGATCACCAATGCACCTAACTGACATATCTTTAGACTGTGGGAGGAAACCGGAGCACCCGGAGGAAACCCATGCGGACATGGGGAGAACATGCACACTCCACGCAGGGAGGACGCGGGAAGCGAACCCAGGTCTCCTTTCATAATTTATTTTGCTCCATTCTGCATAAAAATATGAGATTATTTTTTTTCAGTCACCCCTACAAAGTACATGGGATAAGTAAAAAATGCCATTTTTGGAATTATTCTTTTAACATAGTTACATACACTGCCTGGCCAAAAAAAAAGTCGCCAACTGGATTTAACTAAGCAAATAGGTACAAGCCTCCTATTGGATAATTACTGCATGGACGATTATCTTTCAGCTGGCAACAAGTTATTTAACCCCAACTGGTGCATTGAGTTGCTTCTTATTTCTTAAACAACCATGTCGAAAGACACATCTCGTGGTCATGGAAAAGATGTTAGTCTGTTTGAGAAGGGTCAAATCATTGGCATGCATCAAGCAGAGAAAACATCTAAGGAGATTGCAGAAACTACTAAAATTGGGTTAAGAACTGTCCAATGCATTATTAAAAACTGGAAGGATAGTGGGGACCCATCGTCTTCGAGGAAGAAATGTGGCCGGAAAAAAATCCTGAATGATCGTGATCGGCGAAAATCATCAAATCAAAGAAAAACAACAGTAGAACTCAGGTCTATGTTTAATAGTGAAAGTAAGAGCATTTCCACACGCACAATTTGAAGGGAACTCAAGGGATTGGGACTGAACAGCTGTGTAGCCGTAAGTAAACCACTAATCAGTGAAAAAAAGGCTTCAATTTGCTAGGGAGCATAAAGATTAAACTCTGGAGCAATGGAAGAAGGTCATGTGGTCTGATGAGTCCAGATTTACCCTGTTACAGAGTGATGGATGCATCAGGGTAAGAAGAGAGGCAGATGAAGTGATGCACCCATCATGCAAGATCTTGGTGAAAAATTAATGCAACACTGGATGGAACTAAATCTTGTGACATTGCAGAAGCTTATTGAAACAATGCCACAGCGAATGCTTGCCGTAATCAAAGCTAAAGGCGGTCCAACGAAATATTAGAGTGTGAGACCATTTTTTTTGGTGGCGACTTTTTTTTTGGCCAGGCAGTGTATTTTGAATAAAGAATAAAAGGCTTCACCTTAGGAACAAAAGTAACACATAAGCAATGCATGGCATAATCTTTATTTTTCATGGCATGGCCAAAGCCCTGTCATGAAGTTAAGCCTTAACACCAAATCAGAAACAAACCAGGAACAGGCTCAAAAGCCATAGATAAAGAGTGAATAGCTGTTGCTGGGTTCCAGTGGAGGAACTGATAGACAGAATGTGTTATCTAAATCAGGGGTGTCAAACTGAATTTATTGAGGGCCAATTCTAACTCACATCTCACTTGAAACTGTCTTCACCCTTTATCAGCTTGTCTCTTCTTGGACATCACAGTTTGTCAGGAAAGCGCCTAGCAGCCACAGGACCAAAAACAGCACTGAGTAGGAAAAACGAATGTCAGAGCCAGGGCTCTAGTGTTGTTGAAGTCCTAGACAAAGCTATCAATGGCACCCCAAGGCCAATGTCAGTCTTGCTACCTTTTTATTAATCTACTATCAGGTCTAGTGGAATTTATTGTCATACCATCCATAACACAGTATTTCATCATACAGTGGCATGGAATAACGTTCCCCAGGACTCCGTGGGTGCAACATACACACATAAATACAGGGCAGTGCAAGACAAGACCTAAACTATATTATAGATAGTTAATAAATACATAAATAACAGGTAAGTGAATAGATGGTAATAATGTGAAAGAGATAGTAATAAATAAATTACTTAAAAAACAGTAATAACAGGTGTAACATATGTAATATATAAAAATAAACTATTAGGAGCTAATCTTGTTTTAAATTGTTTTCCATTTTTCTGTTGTTAAAAAGTACAACTTCTAGTCTAAAGTATTAGCACCTACTTCCTTTCTGTCCATCTGCTTCCCTGTTATTTCATATGTTCAGACATACTTTGTTATTATTAGGTCCTCTTTCCATGGAGATCAAATTGCTTTAATCTCTATAAAATCATAAAATTATAATGAAACTAGTTGTGAGGTTTTTTTTTTGCTGAGCTGTTTTTGGTGGTTTGTCAATTTTATAGGATTTGTAGCTCTGAATAGAAGAGCATGTTTAGTTACTAGGTTGGTGAAATTACTGTTGTCATATTATTGTATCACTAATTTTAATTTAGTACTCTGCCACATCCTAAGAAAATTAAAGTCATTTTAATAATTACCACTTTGTGTTGACTTGACAATGAGTAGTTTAGGGATAACTTCAATATCCTACATACTTAATTGCTTGTTAAGTGCACTTGTTTTTGGTTATAATACTATAAGTTTGAATATCGATGCTCTTTTTAAATCTACTGTATAAAGCCTGGAAAATTAAAAATACTACAGTTAGTAAGTTCTTAATAAAAATGGGACAGATTTTCTGACACTTTCATCATAAGGGCAACATTAATGTTAAATTTTTCATAGATGTTATAATTACTTTTGGAAAGTTATAGCATTCTTATTATACTCATTGTAGGAGCTGAGAGAGCGGGTTTTGCGAGGAAAGTACAGAATACCTTTTTACATGTCAACAGACTGTGAAAATCTTCTGAAGAAATTCCTTATCCTTAACCCAGCCAAGCGGGGAAGCTTAGAGGTGAGGAGATGATTTTGTTTAATTAGTTTATTGTTTTTAATTAGTTTATTTGTCCTTTCTGAAAAGATTAATACAAAAATGAATTTGCTATTAAAATTACTACATCTTAATTTCTGGTGAAATAGAGGTTTTTATTCTCAATAAGTAAGTGGCAAAAGATGACCTTTTTTTTTTCTTCCCCTTAAGCAGCAAATAATGAAAGATCGATGGATGAATGTTGGACATGAAGACGAGGAACTAAAACCCTATTTGGAACCCACTCCTGATTACAAAGACCCCAAAAGGACAGGTTTGTAACACCTGTTAAATTATTAATTTTTTTTTATTTATCACCTGTCGTGTTTGTGGGGAAAATTAATAACTTTTCTTCCATCTGTTTACTTGTTTATGTTAATATAAAATTATTGGGGAACCAAATGCACAGTGATAAAAATTTGATAGAGAACAGTATTTAATACTTTAAGCTAAAATTATAAAGCAAATGAGTGAAAATTTTACAATAAATGAAAATCACCTTTATAGTGCCTAGTTCATCCATTCAAATTGGCCTTCAAATTTTTGCATCATTAATTATTGAAAATATTTGTTTTTTGTTTTTGCTCATTTCCTTTGATATTTGTTCTGGAAGCTAATATACATACATAATTCTAGAGTGTCTATTTCCTTCTCTGGTTTTCACTGTGTCTGTTGTCAATTATTTTTTAATTATTTCTGGAATTTCCATGTACATTTCACATTTTTTGGTAAACAATGAGAAAGTTATAATGACACAGACTAATATCAAAACTCTGTATATCAAGAAACACTTTTTAAGAAACCTTCATCCTAATCAGACAGGGACTATTAAGTATTTCAAACAGATGTACTGTATATTTTTGGAAGATGATATACATGAAGTTCTATGTACAAACTTTGGCAGAAATCCTCTAGGTTACAGCAGTTACCAGCTTTTATGGTGGCCAGCAGAGCTTAAAAAAAAGTTTTTCGTGTATTATATGTTGGTGTCTGTTTCTTGATCCATATAATAAGCAATCAAAGATTCTGCTTTTTTTATGAAAATTAAAAGCAGAAGAAACACATTTTGTGTCTGTCATTGCTCCATACAGAACACTACCAAAAAATCTTTTTTTGAATGTATTAAAAGCATATAATATTCCATACAATCAAGTCAAACTTAACAAAACGAAATTCAAATCAACCCTCACCCATGCCAAAAAATCATTTCTATCTAATCTGATTATTTATTCTTTTTAGTCTGTTTTTTGTAATGAACTGAGGTTTGAGGTTACTTTTAATGCATAACTTGTCAAATTCAGGTGACAAAGATATCTCTAAATTGTCCCTATAGGAGCTAACAGTTTAACACTAAAATCCCTGAGGCCTACGAAAATATTCGTAATAAGTAATATATCGTTACTTGGAATACATACATTTCATCCTACATTTTCACATCGATCTGTGTAAATGTAGGATGACAGGAAATGCGAGACAAGAAATGTTTAACACATAACTAAAACAAAAACTTTTTTCATGTAATGACAAAATCCTGATGTGAAGTGTATAATGTGTGAAGAAGTCCCAAATTTAAAATAAACACTTTCACAAAAGGTATAACCACACAAGTGCGCTTTTATTCAGAAATATAACTGGAGAAAATATAATTAATATAAATGTTGCCGTCATTGTTTTAAAAACCGAAGCCCAAATATCAGTTGACACAAGCTAAACATATCAGATTGGCTGGTGCAGAGGTAAGAACTGCTGTCACTTAATCAAAAGGTTGCGGGCTCGAGCTTGGATCTTCCACTCATTTACCGTTTTCAGTAGTGAGCCGCTATTATTATTACTATTATATCATAAGAACATACATTTGATTTGAGTCTGTGACAGCCGGTATTAGTTTTTGCTACTTGTAAAAGATATTGCTGAAGGGATATAAGTAGACACACACTTGCTGGTGAGTCATGTCTTCTTTGTATCTTTGTTGTCACTTGAATTTTTTTTATTCAGTTTTATTCTTGAATAAAAGCACACTTGTCTTGTTATAACTTTTCGAAAGTGTTTAGTTTATATTTCAGTAACCACTCAAATTACATCAAATCTGTCTCTGCCTCTCTTGTGGCATACACACATTCATACATGAAAACATCGGTATTTGAAAAAGCTTTTTTATTTGAACACGAGTTGTCATTTGAATATGTTTGTTTTTTCGATCTTGCCCAATCTTCACGTTATGGTGCATGGCACTGAGAATACAGACAGACTTCTTCTTTTTGGAGCATACACCTCCAGCATTGCACTGCCAGATCTAAACACTAGCATGGAGAATTGCTTGCGTACTGGAGTGACTTTAGCTGCATGTGGAAGTCCCATTTTACTTCTGGTGCAGCAGTCTATTAGCCAGCGAAAGCGACGTAAAGAAGTTGGCTGTTGTTACGGTTCTGCCTTTGTTCAGAATGTGCTCCATAAGCTTTATGACCACAGTCTCAGAAAGTACGTCTCCCATGGGACAACTGGGATGTTTTCCAAAGTAAGGAGTGGTATTGCACATGTGTCTCCAAATCTGCCGCAATCCAACACTTGAAGCCAAATTTGTCAGGCTTGGTTGAGATGTATTGCAAGAAAGGACAACAGACCCTGCTTGAAAATAGTTGCTCATCAACAGTAATATGTTGCCCTGGGTTGTATCTCAAAGCACGGTTCTCATCAAAACGCTGCTAGATGTCTGAGATCGCAGCAAATCTGTAATTTTTCACATACTCTGCACAGGTGCCTTTGTTGTCAAAGCATAAATACCACATGATAGTCTGATAGCGGTCACGGGGCATTGTATTTTTGATTGCCAGTACAACAAATAGTTCTGACCAGGCATCGACCACAGCACCAACTGTGGTCATCGCTGTTTTTGTGAAAAGATAGAAGACAAACGTCATCAACTCGGAAAGAGAGAGAGGCAAGTTTGTTGTACCACATGAACATCACTGATGGAATAAAACTGAATATATCTCTCTATTATAATAAAAAAAATCCTGTGACAAGACGAGACTTTTTAGAATATTTTTTCAAGTCCCGCAAGTTTAGACCTTGGCCATGAGATTTTTTCAAGTCACGCCCTCTTCTCAACCATTTTCAACCACCTTTCATTGATGTGAATGCTTTTGACAGTGTTTTTCAGCAATGGCTGTGCACATAGTTGCAGCGGCTCGGTGCTCTCCGCTTTGGAGTTTTGTTTTGTGTTTGTATGTTGATTTTAGTTCGTTCTACATCCTGTTGGGCGAACATATACTACAACCGAGATGATCTTCTTAAGATCGGAGTCTGCTGTGAGGGGAGTGTTATGGCGGAATTCATTCACTCACACAGCGTTCCAGTGGATATAGCCAGGACACCTTGCTCCCTGTGGATTACCATCCCCAGAGGCCAACGACAAAGGCAGCACAGAGAGAGGAAGCAGAAGCGAGGATGCAGGGCCGGCACACTAGCTAGACTACGGAGACAGCCTCACAAACCTCAGCTTCCAAACCTTTTCCTCGCTAACTCCAGATCTATTGTCAATAACATGGATGAACTGAGGCTTCAGGTTACATCAGACCGCATGATCAAGGACAGTAGCTTGTTTGTGTTCACGGAAACCTGGCTCCATTCATGCATACCGGACTCGGCTATTGAGCTAACAGGCTATACATCGCTGCGCTACAACAGGAGTAGAGATCTGGTAAGAGCAGAGGAGTGTGTGTGTGTGTGCAATAATAACTGGTGCACGGGTGCAGTGATAGTGGATAGCCATTGCTCCCCTGACTTGGGTCTACATTTCACAGTCATATATTCCATCTATTTACCGCAGTAGTTCAATGTGATAATGATCACCTCTGTTCACATACCACCAACTGCTAATGCTAACTTGGCTATGAGACATTTATACAGCAGCATGAGCAGCCAACAGAGCCGTTACCCTGATGCAGTGTTCATTATCGCAGGGGACTTTAATCACGTGGATTTAAAAGCAGTTCTCCCCTAACTCCACCAGCACGTAAAGTGTGTTACTAGAGGAGCCATCATACTGGACAAGGTCTACTCAAACATCAAGCTGGGCAACAGAGCTAAACAGCTTCCACACCTGGCCCAGTCTGACCACATGTCACTGCTGATGATTCCTTCATACACCCCTCTCCGCAAATCTGCTCTTACCACCAAAAGATCCATCACAACCTGGCCTGATGACGCCTCTCTGTAGCTGCAGGACTGCCTCAACAGGACTAACTGGGACATTTTTGAAAGTCCAGACCTGGAACTCTACACTGACAATGTATTGTGCTACATCAAAACCTGCATTGACACTGTCACAGTGGAGAAACATATCCGTGTCTATCCAAACCAGAAGCCCTGGATGACAAGAGAGGTTCAGCGGCTGCTAAAAGAAAGGAAAACTGTCTTTAGGTGTAGTGACAAGGCTCTCTACGGCATGACATGGTCCAGCCTGAAGAGTGGCATCAGAAAGGCTAAGAGGGACTACAGGAGAAGGATTGAGGAGCACCTGGACAGTAATAACAGCAGGCAGGTTTGGCAGGGAGTCCAGCACTTCACCAACTACAGGACCAGCAATGGAGCTGCTGAAGGTGACACCTCAATGGCAGAGGAACTGAACCACTTCTTTGCTTGCTTTGAGATGGAACTACCAGAGGCAGCTGTTACACACGCAACAGCAACTCACAACAACATCACCCTCCCTTAGGGTGGAGGAACACGAGGTGAGACACTCGTTCCAGGCTGTCAATCCTAGGAAGGCAGCAGGTCCCAATGGTTTCCCTGGACGTGTGTTGGGGAGCTGTGCAGAGCAGCTGGCTGGGGACTTTACAAAGATCTTTAACCTGTTACTGTCCCAGGCCTCAGTTCCTCCCTATCTGAAATCCTCCATCTTACTCCCTTTACCAAAAAAATCACCCATAACCTGCCTGAAAGACTATCGGCCAGTAGCGCTCACCCTGGTGTTGATGAACTGTTTTGAGATAATGGTCTGGAGCAGTGGTTCCCAAAGTTGACTGGGCTCCGACCCACCTAACAAAAACTGCCAAATTCGGGACCCATCTCTTAGCCGTCTTAAAAAGGGGGCATAAAATATTGGTAACGCTCAGATTCCCTAGTAGCGAGTCGCGGAACTACTTAATGGTGTCTTATTTGTTCGGGCTGTTTATTTTGTTTAAAGTATTTTTTTCATTTGACATTAATTTGTTATCATCACAGACAACATATATTGTACTTTAGCTCACAAACAGTCACTATGGAAATTTAAGCGTCACCAATATGAATGAAGGACTTTTCAAATAAGAAAAAAAACAACTTTAAGTTACAATTTTTTATTACTTAAATACCTACAAGGACTGTTATTTCAATGAGAAGGGTGTATTTGTTTCCTATTTTTTGTCATTACAGCTTTAGCATCAACTTCAATTTTAGTTACTTTTAATCGCAGTGAGTTTGATAGGTCCAGTTTATTTCGGTATTTAGTTTTAATGCTGATCATAGCCGAAAATCCGGCCTCACATAGATATGAGGTACTGAAGGGGAGGAGGACTTTTATAGCTTCATCAAACAGGCAAGGATAGTTCCCAGCAACTGAGAGCCAGAATTTCGTTAACTGCTTGCGATTGAAACTATTTTTCAGTGACGTATCTTCTGATAAATCAATGAGTTCTTCACTTGCTTTTGTTGACATACTACTTGGTAGGCGGTCTTGAAATGGGTTACAAATCCAATTCAACGAGTCGAGCTTTTTCATCTCTTCCCCGAAATAGGCATCAAAGTTATTTTTTAACAATGATAAATGAGTGGAAATTGCAGACAGTATGTTCGTCTTTGGCTGCAGTTGGTTTTCTATAATAAAAGTTTCAAGAGTTTCAAAACAATCATACTTGCCATCCTCAATACAACTTTTCCACAACATAAGCTTTTTCATAAACGCTCGAATTCTATCGTGAACTGCAAAAATGTCTGATTCGTTTGAACCTTGCAAATACAAATTGAGTTCGTTTAATTTCGAAAAAATATCCGCCAAGTATGTGAGCTTGAGAATGAATTCTTTGTCCAGTAGAGATTCAATATATTCAGTTTTTCCTTCCAAGTAAATTGTAACTTCATTGCGTAATTCCACTAATCGTGTCAGTACTTTCCCCCTGGATAACCAACGTACCTCCGTATGCAGAAGAAGAGATGTATGAAGACTACCCATTTCTTCACACAGCTTTTGAAATAAACGTGCTTGTAAGGGTTTTGTTTGAATATAATTTACAATTTTCACAGCTGTATTTAGTACTGTTTTGAAATCAGTAGGTAATGCTTTTGAAACCAGTGCTTCTCTGTGAAGGCTACAGTGTGTCCACAAAGCACAGGGGCTTTGTTTAAGAACTCTTGTAACGACACTGCTATTTTTCCCGCACATAGCCCGCGCACCGTCAGTGCATATACCGAAACAGTTCTTCCACTGTAAACCTTTCTCTTTTATATTGAAAATTTCCTCGGCCGTTCCACGACTAATTGGCTTGCAGAACAAGATATCTTCATGCACGTCGTTTTGCCATATATAACGCACAAAAACAAGTAGTTGAGATAGGCCTTGCACGTCAGTAGACTCATCTAGTTGTAGCGTATAATATTTACTACAAACTACCCTCCGGATTAATTCGTCCTCTGCCCATTCAGCCATTTCGTCGATTCGTCGTGCAACAGTATTATTGGACAGTGGTATGCGCTCGACTTCCTTTACTTCTTTTTCCCCAAACATCGCTCCAACAGCATCTTTAATCGATGGTAACACTAAATCTTCGCCAATGGTATGAGGCTTTCCTGCTCTGGCGATCCTTAAGCTAATGAGGTACGAGGCATATACAGCATTTTCATTAATATTAATGAAATGTGAAACAATATTTTTTGAAGATTTCATATCCAACAATTTTCTTTGAAAAAAATCTACTGGCTTATTCGTAAAATGGGAATGCTTCGTTTCTATATGACGCGTCAACTTACTTGGGCGCATACTTTCGTTCGCTAATATTTCGTAGCAAATCACGCATTGAGGACGCGGATCAATCGTATCATGATTCCAAGTGAATCCTAGCTTTAGATATTCAGGGTCATATTTTCTTACAACTTTCCGTCGTTTCGATTCATGCGAACTCGTTGAGGGAGCTTGGAAGTCAGCCTCAGTGCCACTTTTGTCATTTATAAGAACATCTTCTGTCTTTTCATCACAATCAACCGGCGGCGGCGACGTAGTTTTTGCTATCCGTTTCAACCACTTTTCCATTATTATATTCAAACGTTAATAATTGTTTTTAAAAAGATTATAAGGGCGTACGCTAACGAACACAACACAACGCGATAAAGAATGTCACAAAAACAAAAGACGTCCGGCTGTTAGCCCGATCGGTCGGAATATAGTCTTATGTTTCAGGGCCCACTCAATATTCGCTGTGGGTCGCGACCCATAGTTTGGGAAATGCTGGTCTGGAGTCATATCATGTCCTTCATCCCTCCCACCTTTGATGCACACCAATTTGGTTACAGGGCTAACAGGTCTACTGAGGACACTGTTGCTGCTGCTCTCCATGCTACCCTGACCCATCTGGAGCACCAGGGCAGCTACGCAAGTCTCCTCTTTATTGATTTTAGCTCTGCTTTTAACACCATCATCACTCACAGATTGGTGGGCAAGCTGCTAGTCCTGGGACTCCCGTATTCCACCTGTATATGGATTAAAGACGTCCTGACAGACCACACACAAAGGGTTAGGGTGGGCCCTCACATTTCCTCGGCCATCAGCATCAGCACTGGCTCTCCTCAGGGGTGTGTGCTGAGTCCCCTGCTCTTCTCACTGTACACACATGATTGCGCCCCCACCCACCACAACAACACCATCATCAAATTTGCAGACGACACCATTGTGGTGGGGCCCATTTCTGGGGAGAATGAATCCGCCTACAGGGACGAAGTGGAGTGGCTGACAGCATGGTGCACTGACAACAACCTGCTCCTGAACACAAGTAAGACCAAGGAGCTTGTTGTAGACTTCAGGAAAAAGAAAACGGACATCAAACCACTCTACATCGGAGGGGACTGTGTGGAGAGGGTGTCAGACATCCGCTTCCTGGGAGTCCATATCATGGAAGACCTGTCCTGGGGTGTGAACACAGCTGAGCTGGCAAAGAAGGCTCAGCAGAGACTTTATTTCCTGAGAATCCTCAGGAAAAATAACATCCCCCAAAAACTGCTGGTGTCCTTCTATCGCAGCTCTATCGAGAGTATCCTGTGCTACTGCCTCTGCGTGTGGTTTTCAGGCTGCACAACAGCGCAGAGGAAAACATTTCAGCGGATTGTAAATACTTGCCCAGCAGATCAATGGCTGTTCTTTACCCTCTCTGGATGAACTGCAAATCTCTCGCTGCCTCAGGATGGCAGAAAATATCTTAAGACTCCTCACACCCCGCTCATGACATGTTCCAGCTGTTGCAATCAGGCAAAAGATATAGGAGCATCAAAACAAAGACTAATAGACTGAATAACAGTTTCTACCCTGTTGCTATTAGGGCACTGAATGCTACCTAATTACCTCCAATGCAGCAGTGCAATAGATGACATCTTGTGCAATAGTGTTCATGTGCAATTAAGGTCTTATGTTGAATGTTTGTGTTCTACCTTATTTCTTCTTATCCTTTATCCTTTTTTTTAATTATATTTTATTTATATTTTAACACCACAGGGACTGCACCTAATTTTGTTGTATTTGTTACAATGACAATAAAGATATTCTGATTCTGATAGACACATTTTCTATTCTCTCAGCTCTTATAAATTTTAACGTTTTCCTCACTTTAAGTTCACAATTAAAGAAGACGTATTATGTCAAAATCTTATTGAAGAATTTCATCACGAAGGGTTATGAACTGAAAAAATTAGTACACAGGCAATCCTAGCACCGAGAAACAATGAAGTTAAACGAATTAACGGCAAAAATGTCAATCAGTTACACGGCAAATTGGTTAAATGTGTATCAATAGACTATGCTCAAACAGTTGGTGGTGATCGTGCGGAAGATGAAAGCATCAACTTACAATATGCCAAAGAATAACTACAACCGTTAACACTATCTGGTCTTCCACCGCACAAATTACTGTAGAAAGGAGGATGTATACAAGAAAGGTAATGTAGTACATCTTCCGCGGATAACATTACACAACAAAAGGGATCTTGATATGCCATTCGTATTAAAATGTTATGTTTCTCATTAGAATAGCTTTTGGAAAGACAATTAAAAAATCTCAGAGCAAAACATTCGAAAAAGTCATTTTATTTAATAGAGAGAAAGAAACGAAATTCAATCACGGACAGTTATACATTGCATTGTCACAATGAAAGTCCAAACACAGAATCAAAATTCAATGCGATATTGACGAAAATTTAATTGAAAGAATTGTTTTTACTGAAGTTTCACAGTAAAGGTGTAAGTTCAAAAAGTATTTGCGTGTTAATTTGAAAGCCAAACAGAATGAAATCGTATTACGCAATGAATAACTCTAACGCAATATGAAACATAATTTTCTTTCAGATTATTGTTTTACTCTTTTTTAATATGGTTAATTACTTGATGTAATGTAAAATAGTTCTATTATGCATATGTAACAATTCCCATGAAAATAAAAATCTGTTTAAATTGTACACTCACATCTCCATTCGCGATTGACAGAACCACAAAGTGGCTAGCACAGGTGCGGGGGTTGGCAACCAAAGCGAGCAGGGGGCAAAGCCCCCTAGAAGAAAAACTTTTACAAGTAGCAAGTTTCACTGGGTGTTACAGACTCCAATCAAATGTGTGTTTTTATTATATAATAGTAATAATAATAGTAGCCCACTACTGAAAATGTAAATGCGGGTAGGACTCAGAATCAAACCTATAACCTCTTGTTTATGAGACAGCAGTTCTTACCTCTGCACCACCTAAGCAGACACTTCCAATTTTTGTCGATTGATATTTGGGTTTCATTTTTTACACATTGTCAGCAACATGTAAATTGAATAACTTCCTTTTCTTTGGTTACAGTATATTCTTGAATAAAAGCATGCTTGTTTTGTTATACTTTTTGTGAAAGTGTTTATTTGCTATTTGGACTTAGGTCTTCAGACATTATACACTTCACATCAACATTTTGTCCTTATTACTATAATATGAAAAAGTTTCTGTTTTAGTTATGTTTTCAACATTTCTTGACTCTTACTGTATTTACTGTCATTGTACATTTACTCATCGTTGTAGACACAGAACACACATGAAATGTATGTATTCCAAATAACAATATATTATTTACCCCTTTCAATTCCAGACACCTTCAGACTTCAGTTCTGAGAATTTTGTGTCTGACTTAACTTCAGCTGCCTCGGTGTGGTATGACTAAGCAGGCTGCTTGTGCTGATTGACACATTTGCAAAACAAAGATGCTGATGAAAAGGTGCGAGGGAATTTAAGATGGCCTGGCATTATGAATATTTTCATAGACTTCAGGGATTCTAGTGTTAAATGGCTTTCACTTGAAGCTTCCATTTCCACCAGCATGCAAAAGGAGCTTATTTTCACAACAGCCTAAAGCTCACTTAATGAGTACAGATAAATAGTGCTCAATAACTAGTCAAGGCACCTAATACTTTCTAGAATGCAATTCAGCAAACCACAGTCGAACTGTAATAATTATTTTGGTCATTTTTGTTCATACAGTACAGTGCTTTGAAAGAGCCCTCATTGCGGGAAGTTGTACACAGATTGGGATCTTCATTGTATTAATTTACAGCTGCCTGTTGGCAGATGTTATGATTTTAAACCAACGTGGCATTGTACTCTTTGTAAACAGATACTACTCACCAAAGTTGAAATTTCATTTTGAGTTTGTGAAATGACACAGACTTCTTGAATTTGGATAGGAAAAATAAATAAGCATTTTACATGCCTGTTTTAAGAACAGAGTTTGTTCAGATGGATTTAAGTTTAGGAAAGCTGCTAATAGATTCATACATCCACTTTATTAATCACATCTCACGTTAACCATAGAGCTTCTTGTGCTCAAATGGTTGTATTACTAGCTACTTATGTACATAAGACTTGGTTTAGGATTAGAGGTGGCCAAGGATATGGTTCTGTTTTCAGTTTGTAGAAGCAAAGTTAATCATTCATGAAAATCTAGTAGTATATTACATTACAAAAAACTTGCTTCTTGTAGCATTTCAAGCATACCTAAAATGTCAGGATGAAAATGCTAAGGACAGTGGTAGCATGTGATCATCCGCATTAGTCTTACTGAAGTGACCATTTGATTGAAAGTTTAATGTGGTTTAATATTTAATTGACTCTCTTATTGCTTAGTAATAGGGGAAGCTACTGCAATTAATGTATTTCATGTTGTGCTGTTGCTTTCAGTTTTAAGGGGAAGTGCTACTAATATATGTTTATTTGTGGTTATAATTCATCTGCCTGATAAAATGTGCAAAAATAAAACTCTTAACTTTTATATATTATATGTAATTAAGGATTTTTATAAATTATACCCATTTATTTTGAAATGCATTTTGTTAAAAGGCGATTTAAATATTGTTTCTTCTTGTATTATGTTAATTTCATGGAGTTTTGGATGTAAAGATGCACCTGACAGAGCTCGTTTTGATAGTTTCAATATAAAATATGTATGGGTGACACTCACTATCTAAATCATTTGACCTTGTAATTTTTATATAGTTAAAGAATTTAAAAAAAGAAACTCTGAGTTTTGTTTCCATTGTGAACTGAAGAACATAAATACATAATGACTTTTTCAGAATTAATTACAGATGTTTCTTATTTAAAGAATAAGTAAGCTTTAAGGCAAAAGGTCCCTGGCTCAGTGCACTCATGGATTGGGAGAAATTGGATCTAGGAAGGCAGTCATTGCTTAATTTTCTTATGATCTATGTTGTAATTGAAGGATGTTAAGAATTCAGGGTATTTATTTTATATAGAGCCATTCATACAGTACACCATCATATAACAAACAAGGATTGTAAGTAAATAGTTTTGAACAGACATTCTTTTTAATTGAAAATATAAAAATTGTGAATGTGGTTGTCAATATGCCTGTAACCTTTTTGGGAATGGTATTGCTGGATGGTGCCTTGAAAGTGTTTTCAAAGTAATCAATGATCAGGAAACATTGCAAACCATTGAGGGAAGATAGATGTGGTTTGTGGTTCTAAATATATTTATAGTAAAGCCTATAAATTGGTGCTTAGTGTTAATTGTATAAAACCATGCTTAGATTCTATACTAAAATTTTGCTTATGCTCAAAAGGCAAAGACTGCATACACACAAAAAAATTGGATTTTTAAACTGCACATGCCTTGTGCCTCACCAAATTCCTTTATAAATCTGAGATCAACTTAAAACTATGTGATCCTGCATGCGCTTTTAGCCTCGGACTATTGGTAACCTTGTATACTGTGAAAATGTCTTTTTTTGAATATTCATGACCATATCACCATATAAATGTACCCAAGTACAAATACCAAACATGAATGCAGTGGTTCAATTTTAAAAACTTGCATGCACGCTTTTAATTGGATAATACTAGTTTGGGTGCCATCTGGAAGTCGTCACATCAGCCAGAATCCTGCTCCACTCTTCTAAAAAGACCCAACACACAGACACACACAGAATTTTGTTAATGCCAGAGTTATCCTTTTACAAGTTACTTAAGAAACAGATTTGTGTATATTTGAGAGAGTAGTCATATGTGAGTTGTAATTGTTTAGCTTGCAGCATCAGGCATTTGTTGCAGCAGATGAAGTGATGGGGGTATTAATTGCTTTCAATACAGTGTCCTACGCAGTCCCAATAAAGGAACAGAAGCTTTGTATTCATTCATTGATTGTAATAAGCACATCTACACATGTTCATCTGCGCATCCATCCATTTTGTAACCGGTGGATACATTCAGGGGTGTGGGAGAAAACACCTCACACGTATCCACTTACATATACGGGCACAGTGGCAGAGATGACAACTGTTGTAGCACATACAGATCGAGGCAAACTTCAAAGTGGCTATTCGGCTTGTCTGCATCATTGATGAAATAAGCTGCTCTATTTGTTAATACCAACTTAAAATGTATTTAAGATTTCAGTGCTTGAAGTTTTTGAAGCACATCTCCCACTTAATTTGATATGTACATATACGGTATTGCAAAACAGCATTACTTCACTGCTGAATACAAATCTGCAAACGCTAAATTTGCGTTATTTGTTTGGTTTATCAGGGCAACCTAATATTTATGAGCATAACCCCTAAAATGTGAAGAATGTGGTGAAAGCACTTATATCATCTATTAGAATGGTATGTTAATAGGGCTGCACGATTAATCTTTTTTTTCTCATGATAACGATATTTATGACCCACGATCAGTTAATAAATATCGTCGCGATTTTACAGTATAAAGACCAAACTGTTTTTTATGGCTGAGTTTACGGATTGGACTGCATCACTATGACGTTACTGTGTCTAGATTGCAAGCGCTTTCTGAAGCAGTAGAAGTCAATAGCAGCAATAACAGTCAGTCAGAATAAACATATGATGGCGGAGCAACGTGAGGAAGGTGCAGAAGTGCGATCGTTAGTTCCTAAAAAGGGGTCATACTCAGTTGTCTGGAACTATTTCGATTTCGAGGAATGTGATGTTGATCAGGTACAAGTCTTGTGCAAACTTTGCTCCTGTTCCATCCAAACGTCCCAAGGTAACACAACAAACCTCATCAACCACCTTAAAAGCCACCACAAAGTACACTATCAAGAATTTCAACGACTGAAGGCACAAACAGCAACAACAAAAAATTACCAGCCATCCACAACACAGACAACAATATCAGGGACATTGTTCAACGCAATACCATATCTGCCTAGCTCGCAAAGACACCGGGAAATAACAGAGGCGATCACGTACCATATAGCCAAGGATATGTGTCCAATAACCACCGTGAGCAGTGAGGGGTTTAACAAAATGATCGCAACACTTGATAAAAGATATAGCATTCCCTCATGCAACCATTTTTCCAATGTTGCGCTGCCCTCACTGTATGCGAAATGCCGAAAAGAAATAGAAAGAGAAATTCTCAGGCTCAGCCTTGAATATTTTGCTGCCACGACCGACTTATGGTCAAGCAGAACTGCGGAACCGTATTTGAGCTTGACAGTTCATTTTATTGACAGCGAGTTTGAGATGAAAAGCAAGCTTTTGCAAACTTCGTTTTTCCCACAAGACCATACAGCAGAGTTTATTGCAGTGGGCCTCAAAGAAGTGATGTCCACTTGGGGCTTGGTGGAAGAAAGACTTGTGTGCATCACAACGGACAACGCAGCTAATATGATTAGGGCAGCATCTGTGAATAACTGGCCGAGGCTACACTGCTTTGGTCACAGACTTCATTTACCAAAGGAATAATCGTCATTATTAATCGTGATAAAAATTTTGAGCAAAATAATCGTGATAATCATTTTTTCTGTTATCGTGCAGCCCTATATGTTAATGAATATAATAGTCTCTCAGTTATGATTAATTGACTACAGATAATTTTAGTCATTCTGGATTTGCATACAGGCTAAGCAATAATAAAGTCTGATCACTTACACACTTTGGAAACAGCACAGCAAAGGCTCTTTTACAAGAATTCTGAAATATTGGATTAATGTAAAAATTGGACTTATCTGTGAAATGTTAATCTTTAGTGAGTTTAACAATTTAATGACGTAAATCTGAATCTTACAATAGCAAATGTTGCAAACCTAACAGAGTGATTCTCTGACAAACCAGATTTTAAAAGTATTTTGTTACAAAAACAGCTTTTAAGGGTTTGTTTAAATGTAAGTATCCCAAATTATTCTAGAATTCACTAATTTAATAGAACAGATACTGTATAATATTTGAATTTTTATTTTTAGTATTTTTTAAGCAGTATTTTTCAGTTAATATATACCTGAGAATAAATTTAAAATGTACATATCGCCAGATATTGCCATGATGATCTCATTCTTTATAAATCCTATGCTGAAATTAAATGTCTGCTGGTTGGTCCAGCCTTTTTTGGTCAGATCTTAAAACCATCTAATTAAGGCATGTTGAAGGCCAGAAAATTGTGATGGCAGACCAGAACTGCCATTATCTCACCAAGATATATTGGAGTAAATCTTTCTACACCTACTCTGCATTTTATGTTCAATAATCACTATATCTGGTCTGGCTCATTAGTGTACTTGTTAGTATGATAGTTTAGAGGTACAGTATATTCTGCGTATAGATAGATAGATAGATAGATATTCATATGTTAAACAAGATATCCCTCTGATTTTGACTAATTTACTTTTAGTTGACTAAAACTGGTTCTTATTTTTTGTTGACAGAAACTTTACTGAACGTAGCAATAATTAAATGACTAAAATATGCATAAATGTGTACATTAAAAAATGACACTGCACATGTGGCAGATGTGTTGCAGGCAAGCGCGATGCATGCCAGTCACGCTGGGAGCAAGCACGCTACTTATATGCAGTGCTTCTGAGATGACTGGCTCTTGTTCCAAAAACCTTTCTAGCATTTTCAATGCACTGTTACATTGTGTGACTGCATCGATCACAGGTCTGTGTGGTAGCAAGCCCAATAAATGTTTCTTCTCTTTAAGCATGAGGCTAGTTGAACCACTATGGTGGAGAAAGTTAGCAACACACCTCGCTTGGCAAAGCAAGCGGCAAGTTGTTGGAATTTTCAGAGCAGCCTGCGATATCAAAACGAGTCTGAAAGCAGCAAAAGCAGCTGATATGAAGTATCTCCATAAGCTGTACCACACGGATCATATTAGCAGAGTTGTCAGTCATGATGGCCAGTTCTTATTCTTTTATGTTCCATTAAACCAGCATCACTGTCAACAAGCATCAGCTCTAGATCTTCTTTTTAAAATACCTCCTTTTTATCTGAGGAGAAACTGTGAGGACACATTTTCGAGACTTGTTAACGTGACTGCTACAATGAGCAACTGAAGATACGTGCAGCTTGCTGAATTATAGAAAGACACGAGTCTTCCCACATTATCTTTAATTTTGACGAATTCATGATTATTTTAAATGTTCAATAGAGGAATAAATTTGGCTAAAAGGTTCGTTGGAGGGTGTCTATAAGGGGATTTATATCACACAAATAAGTTGTTGAATAACATGCTTACTATTTAAGAAGCAATATTTGATCAATTTATAATATTCTCAAATTGATATAGTTATTTTATTAAGTAGATGCCATTGCATTATATTAAAGCAAGGAACACCTCATACATTATATGATGCGGCAGTACATATGTTAGTTAACCTATGGACAATTTTGAATGAGTGCAATGCTGTGAAAAAAATGATTTTGTTCCATATCTTCCAAATACTGATGTTAACTGTTCATTACTAATCAAATATTTCTTCTTAAATGTCATTCCATACTTATGCACATGTTATGAAGTCATTATGTAGGTACCTTTCAAATAAGGTGTTACTGAAATTTGTCACATTATATTAATGTTCTCTTTGCTTGGCTGAGTAATCTCTAAAAAAGCCAGCTCTTCAAATGTATTAGTGAATGCTAATTCAGTGAAGATAAAATCGATATTGAATCGAGGCATCAGTTTTGATAAACAGCCCTAGCGCTGATCCCAGTTGCTTTCATTTTCGTTATTAAAGTTTTTATAGTGTTAAGAGTTTGATTGGTCCTTTCCACTAAATCACCAATTTGAGGTGATATTGAAGTTTTCAGATGTTTTATTTTGAGCAACTTGGCAACCTTTCTGAATGTATCCAGGTTGAAAGGCATCCCTTAGTCCATAAGAACTTCTTTCGGGATGCTTACTCACGCAAAAACCACAGCCAGTTCCTGTGAGATATTCTTTCAGTTGGCATGTTGCAAAGGCATTGTATCATGGAGGTATAATCAATTAGGTCCAGAATGTATTTATAGCCTCTAATGTAGGGTTTGAGGGGTCCAACGATGTCAACCTGGGTTTGCTCGATGGTAATATCAATAAGCAGCAGGGAAATGAGCAGAGCACTGTCCTTCCAAGGAATCGGTCGAAGTTGGCATTCTGGGCAAGAAGCACAAAATCAGTAAACCTCCTCATTTACTCATGTCCCTTAGAAGCGCATCCGATGTTTCCTTGGTCCCCAAATGGTTTGCTAGGTGTTGGATGCATGCCAGTACGTAGATATTCCCAACAGTATGTTTGCAAAAATAAGTGCCATCCATACAATAGATCGTTTTTCAATATGAAATGCTGCCTCTGTGGCGTTTTTCAATATGAAATGCTGCCTCTGTGGTACAGGGTTAGCGGTAGGTTGTCCATTTACTGACACCACAGCATTTCTAGCAAATTTTAAAGAAATCTTCATTCTGTTGTTCTTGTTTAAAGGAGCCTAGCAGTTGCCTAAAAGTAAAGTGCAACTGATCCTGCGGTTCCAGGTTATCCTGTGCATGCGTTTTTTTTTTCCTCCATGATGCCTTCTCGAACAAATCTGATATAGATGTCAGGAGATCCTCGGCATCATACTGTGTGGCCTGTATGTTTACTGGGAAACAGCTGAGTTCTTACGGCCTTTATGTCACATCAGTATCACCCAAGGTTAACTCAATATGGAGGACTGCATATTATAGCCGCTTGTATCCTACTTGTTTTCCTAGAGCACATAATGACCTGGGATGCAATCCTGTATCAACAAGTTTCCCTGTGGACGCAGGTTGTACAGGTTTTTCCTTGAATCCATTGTGGTGGAAGAATATATCAGCAGGTGACAATGGAAATGTTGCTGCTGCAGTCTATTAAAATGGTGACTTTATAACTGTTAATTGCAACTCTACCCGTACAGTGCAGAGTGAGAAGGTAAGACACTGCTAAAGTACAATAACTTAATCCCTTGATTCATCCACATTCCTTCAGCTCATCCTGTTAAGCACTTTGCGGAGCGATGGATCCTCACTCACCGCACTTATAGCAGCATAAAAGAGGTGGTGATTTGTCTTTAGGATGAGCCCCCAGAATTTGATCACTGTTCCCCATTTCAGGGCAGGAGGAGTATGTAAGGTTGTGCCTTTTCTGCGGGTCTTTCTCCCCATAATTCAGTGAGCATAGCCAATCAGTGACTACGGAGGGTTCCAATGAGACTGTCCATATTTGTCCAGTTCCTTTGGTGGATGAAGCTTTTCTGGAAGAGCATTTATTAAATAATCACAGGTTACAACCTCTTCCACGTTTTTGTTCTCCCTCGGCTTCAACCATCAGGATAGTCTACCCCAGATGTCAAATGCATTCTGAGCTGAAGAATTTCTGTCTCCGACAAGGCCTGTATGTTCACTGGGCATGTACTGGGTGCTCGATATTGAATCACCAGTCTCTGTAGGATTTAGCCTGTTGATCAAATGTAGTTAGAAGCGTTCTGCTTGTCAGTGTCATGATATGCTGTCTACACTTCCCTGGTCAGAAAATGAGATATTATATGTGCCCAGTCCAACTTTGGCAAAATAACTTGGAGATAGATAGATAGATAGATAGATAGATAGATAGATAGATAGATAGATAGATAGATAGATAGATAGATAGATAGATACTTTATTAATCCCAAGGGGAAATTCACATACTCCAGCAGCAGCATACTGATAAAAAAATATTAATTAAAGAGTGATAAAAATGCAGTGCAAGTTAAAAAATGCAAGGTGGAGAGTGCGAGGCAGGTAAAACAGACAATAACATTGTATAATGTTAATGTTTACCCCCTCAGGTGGAATTGAAGATTCGCATAGTGTGGGGTAGGAATGATCTCCTCAGTCTGTCAGTATAGCAGGACAGTGACAGCAGTCTGTCGCTGAAGCTGCTCCTCTGTCTGGAGATGATACTGTTCAGTGGATGCAGTAGATTCTCCATTATTGACAGGAGCCTGCTCAGCGCTCGTCGCTCTGCCACAGATGTCAAACTGTCCAGCTCCGTGTCTACAATAGAGCCTGCCTTCCTCACCAGTTTGTCCAGGCGTGAGGTGTCCCTCTTCTTTATGCTGCCTCTTTATTCTGCAGTCATTCTCAAATTATAACATGTGAGGAAAGATGTATTGCACAGTTACTTTATCAAAAGTTAAACAGCTGATGCTGAATTTTACGTTGAAGTAATTTAATATGATGTGCCATTTATAAATATTGTGTCTTCATAAAATATATCAATTTTGCTTTTTCCAAAAAGTCTGTTTTCTCTTCTGAAGCTTTGTAGTGTTTTTAGTATAATTTTAATTATACTAAAATTAATTTTAGTTTATACTAATTAATTTTAGTATATATTTACCTGAGGTAGAAAAACATCATTTCAGTACAATCTGTGCAAGTTATGACCGATGAAACGGTGAACATTTAGCAGTGTTAAAAAAAAAAAGGAAAAAGAACAGTGTTATTTTCGCAATCTGTACTGATCTATTCTGGATTAAACTGAGAACTTGTGTGACAAGTTTAAAAAGAAGGACTGATTGTTCTATTTATCATTAAGGAAAATGGTATATTGAAGTCATTATTATCTATTTATCATTAAGGAAAATGGTATATTGAAGTTATTATTATGTTTATTATCAAGTATATTTTTCATCTGTCTGCTTTCCACACATACTGTAAATTTGCTGTTTTTACATCCTGCTCTGACTTCTACTTTGATTACATTCTTCTTTATTCTCTTCAGATATCATGATTCAAATGGGCTACTCTCAAGAAGAAATTCAGGACTCTCTGGTAAACCAAAAATATAATGAAGTCATGGCAACATACCTCTTGCTAGGGTACAAGACTTCAGAGGTAGGTTTTTTTTTTTTTAGTTAAATATCTCACTATGAAAGATAACAAGCTTTTCTTAGAAATATGTCTTTGGCTAACAAAAAAGAGTGATTATGAGCAGGAAGTAACTTTGGGTCATCCAGCTTCCATTATGAAAGTAATCTTATAACTTGTTTTGATGAATATATATCTCTCTATTATAAAAAAAAATCTTGAGACGAGAGTATTTCCAAGAGATTTTTTTCAAGTCCCACGAGATGAGACTATTGCTAAGAGAATTTACGAAGTCCCACCCTCCTCTCAACCATTTACGGTTAACATCCCACACCCATGGCTCTCATTTGTGTGAATGTTTTTGTCAGATACAGTTCCTGCGCTCTCAGTTCTTATTAATTTTTACATTTTCCTCAATTTAAGTTCCCAATAAAATAAGACTATTATGTTCAAATCATAATGAAGAATTTCATCCAGAAGAGTTATCAACAGAAGAAATGAGTACACGGGCAATCCAAGCACAGAGAAATGATGAAGTCAAATGAATTTATGCAAAAATTGTCAATCGGTTACACGGCAAATTGGTTAAATGCATATCAATAGACTATGCTGAAACAGTTGGTGGTGATTGTGAGGAAGATGAGAACAACTTACAATATCCCGTAGAATATCTACAACTGTTAACACCATCCGGTGTTCCACCGACCAAGTTACTGTTGAAAGAAGAATGTATTGTAATGTTTTTGCGTATGTAGAAGAAGAATGTTCTCCTCAGCACCATGTATTTCTTTGTGTTTAGTAAATTAGAATTTTTACTATAACTATTTTGTAACTTGCCAGTGAGAGACGCTTTGGCTTATGAACTAACAAAAATATGTTATTCCAGGGTTCAGGAGAAATAGTGTCCAGATGAATAAAATGTAAGCTGTTTCTTGTTTTCCCTTTCTCAGAGTGAATGTTTCAGGGACAAGGTCACAAGGCTGCAGAAAGTACATGAAGTTTATGCAAAGACGTCTCTCCTGCGCTTAGCTTCCAAAACACAGATAATGCTTAGCTCAACAGACATATTGTTTAACTTTACTGTTTTGATAAGGATGTTCTTTCTGTCTTATTAATCATGAGATGCTGAAGTATAAAAAACCCCTCCTGGCTTTTGATCAGGGTTCAATTGAGCTTTGCGGCAATAAGTTATACTGTTTTGAATCTCTACTTACTGCGACTCCGAATGAATAAATAAAGTGAATTGAGAAAATATTATCTGTCTGCTTTTCAGTGTGCCTTTTTCGTCCACACGTAATTTATGCATGAGTGATGGGCTATGCAGTAGGACAAGATTAGTTGTTTTCAAAATTGGTTAAACAATTCTGACATGTAAAATTTTAACAGGCGACAAGAAAGGTAATGTAGTACATCTTCCGCGGAAAACATTATACTCTAAAGGAGAACTTGATATGCCATTCGTATTAAAATGTTTGCAGTTTCCCGTTAGAATTACTTTTGCTATGACAATTAACAAATCACAGGGACAAACATTCGAAAAAGTTGGTTTATTTATTAGAGAGAAAGAAAAGATATTCACTCACGGGCAGTTATACGTTGTGTTGTCACAATGTATAACTGCAAACACGGAATCAAAATTCAAAGCGATATTGACGAAAAGTTAATTCCAAATACAGTGGAACCTCGGTTCACGAACGTCTCAGTACACGTACAACTCGGTTTACGACCAAAAAGTTTGCCAAACTTTTGCCTCGGTTCACGACCACACACTCGGTATACGAACAAGCCAGTTTCCCTTTCGGTTTGTACATGTTCAGTCTCTCCCTGTGCATTTCCTGTGCAGCGAGCAAGAGAGAGAGCACGACACAGACACGCACACACACACACAGAGGCAGCACGAGAGACAGAGGCACACACACAGGCAGCGCGACAGAAAGAGCTGCGCACACACACAGGAGCATGTGCGAGAGAGGCGCGCGCACACACACAGGAGCACGCTAGAGAGACGCACAAACAGGCGCTCCAGGCTCGCAAAAGAGAGACGCACGCACACACACACAGGCGCAGGAGGTAGAGAAGGCTTGTTTTTGTTTTTAGTTCTATTTACAGTGATCGGTTTGTAGCCTGCATTGTTTCTTTTCTTGGTGGTTTATTAAATTACGGATTTTTCAAATGTTCATTTTCCCCTTTTCTTAAAACTCATTAAAAAAAGTGTTTTTAGCGAGTGGTTCCTAGCACTATAGCGCGAACTATTGCAGTGTTAGTTTTCTCCGTTGTTCAAGGTTTTCTCAGTGTTGTTCAATGTTTTTACATTTAGTTTACCATTACGCTGTGCATTCTATGGTATAATTAACTATATTTGTGCTTAAAAACTAAAAAATATATATATTTACATACAGTTTGTACGGTCTGGAATGGATTAATTGTATTTACATACAATCCTATGGGAGAAATTGCTTCAGTTCACGACCAATTCGGTTTACGACCAGAGTTTTGGAATGAATTATGGTCGTGAACCGAGGTTCCACTGTATTGTTTTTACTGAAGTTTTACAGTAAAAATGTAAGTTTAAAAAGTATTTGCATGTTAATTTCAAAGCCAAACAGAATGAAAACGTATAATGCAATGAATACTTCTAACCCAACATGAAACATAATTTTCTTTCAATTTATTACGTTTTACAATTTTTTACTATGGTTAATTACTCGCTGTAATGTAAAATAGTCAGGTCTGTTATGCATATGTAACAATTCCCATGAAAATAGCAATCTGTTTAAATTGTACATCCACTTCCCCATACACGAGTGGCAGAGCCACGAAGTGGCTAGCGCATAGTGCCCGCATGGGGGTTGGTGAGCTAAGTGAACAGGGGGCAGAGCCCCCTAGTATTTTATTATTATTGTATTGATGGTGATATTTAATATCCTGTGGTTCTGGAATTGCTTAAGCCATTATGTTAATATTTTCCATAGCTTTTGGGAAAACTGGTAACAAATATGGTATAGTCTTAAAAATCTTGCATTCTTTTTAGTGATTTAAATTATTTTCAGTATATAAGGAAGTCAGATGCTAGCACTTCTTATTTTCCTGTCTGCACTTGCTGTAAAGGTTTTTAAGGATTCAGTCCAAGATCCACATTTCTCTGTGTGCACTGTCATTATGTTATCTTATTCAGAAATGTGATTTTCATTTTCATGTGAGAGCAGTTAGCTATATATTAGCTATAGCTTTGCCCCCTGCTCGCTTTGCTCACCAACCGCCGTGTTTGGTTTTCCGGATACACACTTTTAAGATTTTTTTTTTCTTTGAATTGTTGCTATTTCATTAGTTTCACTTTTATTACAGAACTTCGGTAAAAACAATATTTGGAATCTTTCGAGTCCCAACATGTTGAATCTTTTAAATGACTTTGTACCATAATTCAGGATAGGTTTCTCTGTTTGGAATTTTAGTACAGACAAAACAATCTACATCATCAGCAGTTAATAATTTTTTTTGCTTTCATATTCTGTATCTTGCTCTGCATGTGTTTCGTGCCTACTTTTTTTTTGAGTCTTTTGAATTCCACTGTTTTCATTATCTCCAACCTGCTCTGCATGTGTTTAGCCCCCTTGTTTTTTAACCTCTTTATGACACTGTTTTCTACTCTTTGTCTTTTATTTCTGACCTCGCTTTGTCTGGCTTTTTTTTTCAATGACACCTGGTCCGTGGTGATTATTTTCCATCTTTTTGAGTAATAATTTCTGTTTGTTTCCGCTACTGCGATCTTTACTTTTTTTTTTATATATATACTTTCTAATTTTCCTGCTTTCATATTCTTAACGTTCTCTACATATGTATCGTGCCAACGTTTTTTTTTTTTTTTTTGAGCCTTTCGAATTCAACTGCTTTCATAATCTCTAACCTGCTCTGCATGTGTATAGCGCCAACGTTTTTGAATATCTTTATGAAGTTCTACTTTGTCTTTTACTCTTTGTCTTTTAATTCTGAGCCTGATTGGACGTGCTTTTTTTTTTTTCAATTCCACTTGTTCTGGGCTGATAATTACTTTCCTTCCTTGAATTTGCACCTAGATTATTCTTTTTCTTTTTTGCATTTTTTTCACTCCAACGCTTTTGAGTCTCTTTTTTCTCCGCACTGCTCTTTCTTCTTCGCTTAGTCGTCGACATTTCATCTGTAACTGATTGTCCATATACACTTTATATGTGCTGAGAGCCCTGGATCTGTGTGTGCTCAAAGCCTTTACACAACTGAGTGTTTTGCTGCCATTGGTCTTATTTGATATTTGTTATAAGTATGGTGTTGTCTTGCAAAAATCTCATGTTCTACGTCCCTGCAAGACGGTCCTGGGTCAATCTCTTGGCACAAAGTCCCATGTTTAAGGTCCCCGTGAGACGCTCCGTGGCCAATCTCTTTCATCTCACAGGTCTTTTAAGTGTCTTCCGTGATCTTCACGTGAAGATCACGTCTCGTCTCCCTAGTCTTTCTCTCCCAGGAATTTTTTTTATAATATATATCAATCAATCAGAAATCTGAATGTGACTGTTATTATGTCAAGAACTGTTAAAACAGGTAAACGCAGGATCAATGAAAATCATTTGTTCTTGTACTTGGAGGAAAAAAACTAAAGAAGTCTGAATAACCCGTACAAATTCTACTTATAGTTACACAATGCAAGACTCTTTAGTTTGGTTTGGCATACTTTACATAGAAAGGTTATTTTTGACACAGTTTTTACTTGTACCATAATCACCCAGTTATTCACAGAAACCTGGTTTACAAGCAGTATAAACCCTTATTCCAGTTAGAGAAACCTGGTTATTGATCTCTGAAAAACCTTGTTAACACATGCAGATTTTTCCTGAATAACCAGGTCATATGGCCATTTAAACCTTTTACTGGGTTACAGTTAAGGATTTTGTAGTTTGCGCTTGTCCGTTGCACTCTGCATCTACAAAATAAATGTCCTGAGTCATATACAATACAATACAATACAATTTATTTTTATATAACCCAAAATCACACATGAAGTCCCGCAGTGGGCTTTAACAGGCCCTGCCTTTTCACAGCACCCCAGCCTTGACTCTCTAAGAAGACAAGGAAAAACTCTTGTAGGGAAAAAAATGGAAGAAACCTTGGGAAAGGCAATTCAAAGAGAGACCCCTTGCCAAGTAGGTTGGGCGTGCAGTGGGTGTCAAAAAAAAAAGTGTTAAATACAATACAATACACAGAACAGAACACAAGTAATCCTCAGTACAATATAATAGTGCAATAGAAATATTACAAGTACAGAGCAGAAGGCCTTTGCTTGAGCAATCCCATTATTCCTTCCCATGGTTAAAATAATCTGTCCTAATATTTAATAAATCATTAAATTAGTATTCTATACTAAGTTCAACAGTAGAATCTCTGGAGCAGTGTTGGGGTAACACATTAAAAGTAAGTTGTGTTAGTAATCCAATTACTTTTTGTTTAAGTAATATGTAGCCTAACACAATATTTATTCAAGTAAAAAGACCTGCACTGTTTGTTATTACAAGCACCACTTGTAAGGCAAGAAATACATATACTGTTGTATCGCTCATTTGCAGAGCCCTGTCGCACAGCAAAATGAAAAGAGTGTACTGCAAGCAATGAAGTAACAGAAACGTATAAAGTATCAGTTTAGTTTTCATCCAAGTATTTGGTATAGATATGTTGAAACAGTGCTATTGAGTTACACATTAGCCCAGTGTACACTCCGCAGATCATCGGGGGCACGGAATGAAGATACAAAAAGGGGACACATGTTTTTTACATCACAGCATACAAAGAACTAAATGTATTAATAAAATACACCAAATTATCACCGGTTTTATGCTTCCTTTTCGATTCAGTGATAGCGTTTAACTCTCTTTTATGATGTTTATGCATTTTGCCAAAGGAGAACTCCAGAAACCAGGTTCCTACACCTTATCCTGGTTTTGTGTGTGCATCTAAACACACTGAATGACCTAATCTTTTATCCATCATTTCAACATATCCAAGATGTATTTTTCCAAATTAGTTGCAGTTTAGTTGTTGTTTTTTTTTTTTTTTTTTTTTTTTTTTATATAAATGATTTGTATAAACACTTTAGTGTCAGGCTTTTCAAATCTTACTCGTAATAGCTTTGCCCTTCTGTACCTTACAGTACTTATAATTATAGTATATACATTGAGATCACAAGACATGGGTCTTCTTACAATTTATAAGATAATTAAGATGAACCTAAATATAATTGTAACTAGCAAAATACCCGCACTTCGCAGCGGAGAAGTAGTGTGTTAAAGAGGTTATGTAAACATATATATACATATACATATCTACATATACACATATCTACATATATATATACATATACACATCCACACACACACACACACACATATATATATATATATATATACACATATCAACATATATTTACACATACATACATAGTGCGTTGTAACATGGGCTGTGATTGTTACATGGGAGGGGAGACGACAAATCACAGCTTCCCGCTTTCTAATCGGGCCTGTGATTGGTACTTTGACGGATGCCCAGATCCCACAGTATTTCCCCTTAGGAGAGGCATTAGGCAAGTTTAATTGAATAGCGGTGCTGCAAGTTTAGCTTTACACCTGTTTTTAAGGCTTATTGACTGAAAGGGGCTTTCATGAAAAAAGTTAGGGCTTTGCTACAGGATACACCCTCCACAAGTTAAGGAAGTAAAAGTAAAGTATATATTTCTGTTTTATTTAAACCTTTTAAGTTTGTATGCGGGCGGTATGGTGGCGCAGTGAAAGGTGCCAGTTAGGAGACCCGGGTTCGCTTCCCTGCGTGGAGTTTGAATGTTCTCCCCGTGTCTGTCTGGGTTTCCTCTGGGTACTCCGGTTTCCTCCCACAGTCCAAAGACATGCAGGTTAGGTGCATTGGCGATTCTAAATTGTCCCTGGTGTGTGGGTGTGTGCGCCCTGCGGTGGGCTGGCACCTTGCCCGGGGTTTGTTTCCTGCCTTGTGCCCTGTGTTGGCAGGGATTGGCTCCTGTATTTAGGATATAGCGGGTTGGATAATGGATGGATGGACATTTGTATGCATAGCCCCATTTGCCCGTTTTCGTTTTTTTTCTTTCTTCAGTAATAGTTCAGCAAACCCGGAGCTTGTCAATTCAAATCCTGGTACTGACACCACTGTGTGACCCTGAGGAAGTCACTTCACCTGCCTGTGCTGCAAAAAACAAAAGTAATGTAACAAATTGTACCTCAGATGTTGCAAGTTGCTGGAATAAAGGCATAAGTCAAATAGATAAATATGTATTATACACATAGGAACTATTCATTTATTTTCAGTTAAGTCATCTGCAGCAAACCTTTATAAATGAGGGTTTCTCCTTTTTAGATAGTGCAAACTGTTTCTTCTTCTTTGAGGTTTTCTCTTGGAGAGCTTTTTTCATTTCATTGAAAATTAAAGTAGCAGCTGCCAAAATAGGTAGCTTTCTTATAAATTTTTCAACATTGTGTAAAATAACTTTATAAAGTAACATAAAAGGTTTAAATACTGGTTATCCTTTTACACTAAAATATTACTAAAGAGATACAAAAAAAGTAAAATGCATATGTTGTTTTTCTTTAAGGAGATTAAATATTACTGAAGAAAGAAAAAAAAAACTAAAACAGCTAAATGGGGCTATGCATACGAACTTAAAAGGTTTAAATAAAACAGAAATATATACCTTTTATTTTTACTTCAATAACTAGTGGAGGGTGTATCCTGTAGCAAAGCCCTAACTTTTTTCGTGAAAGCCCGTTTCAGTCAATAAGTTTTAAAAACAGGTTTAAAGATATTGACAATAAGCTACGCAAACCCACCAAGACATGGAATCGTTTAAATCAAGGCGCGAGTCGAAAAACACCATCCCATACTATTAGTTAACGATTAACACATTTCTATATGTATTGTAAGCATACAATACAACTGATAATATGTTGCGCTTATTTATCTGGTGTACCGACATTTTTGCACGTTTAACGGCTGAAATCTAACGTGGTTTGTGCCCTTCAGAATGAAAACAATTTACATTTACCTTTTTAATAAAAGGCGAGCTTTTAAGCCTGAGAAATCTGGAAGTGTGCAAGCTCTGTCTGGAAATCCGTTCAGTCACCGTGGATGTAGCAAAGAGGAGACCAGGGGCTCCTCACGCAAGAACTGTTTCAGGACAGGGCAGTCCTAACTTTTGCCGGAGCTGCATGCTCTGCTGCCGGATATCTCAAGTTAACGGCAGTCCGCTGTTAAGACGGATCACTGAAATGGTCTCGCCGGAGGAGTCGACCGGCCGTCTCTTGCCCCACGTCCGGGCGCCAAAAACTGTGGACACTTTTTGTGACTGAAGACAGAGAAGAAAATTAAAATTAGTCAAAACCTTTTATTAATACATACCAGGCAAGGGTAAAATGTCAGAGAAACACAGTCCCAGGACACCGCGCTTCATCTGCCTCGAGCGCAGATGTCCTTGTTCTTTTATACCTTTCTAATCTCCTGATCGTTGACCACGTAAGCAAAAAATAGCATCCTGACTCATTGTACTTTTCCAATTTTGTAAAGTCATTACCCTAAAGGTATATTTTCTTGTCACACACATCATCAAAAGAAAACTTCCAGAAAGTATACATGCTTCTTGTCACGTACGCAAAACACAAACAAGTTTCATCACTCTGTCCTATTTTCTATACACACATACATTTTGTTCAATTACATCTTTTTATGTTTTCACACCTACCAGAAACAACAATTTCATATTGTACTCACCATTTAATTTGACATCTTTGGGCTGCAGGAAGGGAGGGGGAGGAGAATGAAACGGAAGGTTTTTTAAAGGCTTTCTTTAACTTGCGCTCAGGCGTTTGCAATCATTTCAATAGCTTCTTTTGCGTTAATTTTAATCTCTTCCTGCCTACAAGTTATTTTGACGAGAATTTTTCTCAGCATTTCCTTGCGATAACACTTTCAAGGTCCGAATGATGCCCAAATCCAATGGCTGAAGCGCTGCCGTGCACTTGGGTGGGAGGAATTCAACTGGAACTTTATTTAAATGTGGAAGCATGTTGTGGGCAGCACAGTTATCAATCAGAATCATCTTTTTTTTTTTTTTCCTTCATATTGTGAGGTTTCTGAACTCTCTTGAGACCCCCCCACTCAATGGGAACGACACGCTGAATTGCGTCCTGAAGCGCGATTGCCGCGTCTGTGGAAGCTTGTTTGACCGTTGTTGGGCAGGGTAACAACAGACTCGTAGCGCTGCAGTGAAGCGACACAGAAGCAAATCATAAAAGATCGGGGTCGCACTAAAAGTCCCTGTCTTGCTCCCCAAAACACGAGGTTGAGTCTCAGTACTTTAGCAAAACCAGCTTTATTCAGCTTGAAACAGGAACGGCACACTTATTTATTGCAGCGTGATCTGCCACTCTGCTATACACAGACACAGCAGATCAGTGATCAAGTTACATGTTACCTGCATTTACAATGTTCCTTGCATATCACCCATAGATATCTTTTCTGTTTGCTTTGGCTGAGAGACTCAGCACAGCTTTAAGCCGGCTGTTGCCCCAGCAACAGATAAACAGTCTTCCATAGACACGAAGTTTGGACTTCGGGGTGCTCTTCGGCATGTCGTCTAGTTGAGGGAGGTCCCAAGAGAGTTTACAAACCTCACATTTACCTTGAATGAGTGCCGCATTAATAGGAATGTTTGTTGAACGCGCATCACTGAACCACATAAAAACTGCTTTTTCGACGTCTTCCAATGCAGCAGTTCACATAAGTTTTGCAAGCCAAAATTTTTCTTCTTTTTTTGCTCGGTCTTTCAAGAAAGTTGCCAGCGTCGATAGCGAAATTCCGAATTCACTGCCAACGTCTTTTTTTCTTTTTGCTGCAATCGAGAGCTGCAAAAAATTTAGTTTTTTTTCTAATATGAACTGTTATCATTTTTTCATGTCTGCCGTTTCTATAGGAGGGTGACAATGAGTTAAATTCCAATGGATGTTTTTCAAATGTTGACGAGCAATAAGTGAAAAGTAAGACTGAAATCTGCAGGAAATAAAAAAAGGCAAAAAAAAAAAAACTACAAGGAAAGTCAGAAGAAAGAAAAATTTCAGTGTTTCTGTTTGGGGGGTTGTGTGACACTTGTATAAGAAACGTAAAATAATGCAATAAATGAAAAAACGGGTATTTTTTATATGCTCATACAGACAGATTTCATTCACAGTTCCCAAAGTTAAAGGTTAATAACTTGTGTGATTACAGTATTTTATCAGTAACAGGCATACATACTCCTTGCGAGTGATAATAGAGGCAATAAGAAGAAAATGTTACAGTGCTGTTAGGCTATTTGCATAGCGTAGTCCTATAAACCGGATGGGATTATTTCTTATTTCTATCTGCATCTTTAGATTGCTACAAAGCTGTACCAAAATTATAAACTTACTGAGTCCTAATTACTCAACACTGTTATATTTGCATAACAGGTATAGGTGAAGGATTTAAGCAAGATGACATCAGTTGTAGATAAAAAGTCAAGGCAATCACGACACGGTGTATGGCTTATAGGAGGACTCTCTGAGACCATTACTGGCTGTAAGCTACCTTCTAACAGACAAGTGCTAAGTCGATTTTTTCATTTGCATACTGTTGAGAAGAAAACAGGATAGTGCTGCTGCAACAACAAAAGAGGTCATCCAGTTCTGGCAGAAGGCACGAATCCCTACGAAAAAAGAGTACAATATAATAAACAAAATCTAACCGCAGCACATGAAATGGAAAGGTCTGCAGAAAGCAAAACCCAGAAGATCAGCAGTTCAAAATGTTTGTGATGAAGGTGTATATCAAACCGTAGTACACCTGTACCTCCCCAGTGTCAGCTCCACGAAATGACCTCCAGCTGCTGAAAGTCCTGTTGATGTACCGTAATTTAAACAGAACAGTTGCAAATGCAGTAATACAGACTTTTACACGCCATCTTTGGTACCTGAGTGAAACTCTTGTTGGGCTTGCATTTTTTGATACTCAGCTGTCTGTGACAGAAAAAAGAGAACTTGTTGCTACACTAAACAGGAAAGGTGATGAAGATCCTTCTGTATGAGCAACAGTTGAGGAAAGCTGCATCGCTGAAACCCGGTTGGCACACTTTGTATCACATAACACAGGGAAGTTTTTCACTTATATGGAGATTTCACAGGACTTCCTCGTGGACGATCCTGATTCATGGGACAGTAATGTAGCGTATATTTCAGCTCAGTGTAATGTCAAACACCTGAAAGTGGTCAATGATGCAGCGGGGAGAGGGGTGGCACTGATTCAGTCATTCAATTTGGCCATCACAAACCAAGAAAAACAGAAACAGTACCCCCTATAAGTTGTAGAAGACCATCGCAAACAGTTTCCAGCACCAACAAAAACTCTGTTAACTGAAGAGCTAGACAGAACAGTCATATCAGCACACACATTTCTGTATAGTGAATATAGAAAAATTCTGATCTCTTGTGCCATCAGTAAATATTGTTTGATTGTCATAAAACTTTGTGCAATTTATCATGGTAACTAGAGGAACAAAACTAGGGGCTAAGACGTGAGAAAATAAAAACTTTGATTTTCACTGGCACCCTAACATATATATATATATATATATATATATATATATATGCACACACACACACACACACGAGGGGGGACTCAAAAATAACCGGAATTTTGTTGTTGTTAGGTTGGTACTTGTAGTACATGGTTGGGCCGCTAGGGCGATCTAGTTACGCTCCTCACAAGTCAGTCTGCCAAGTGCCATCAGTCTGGAAGGTTGTGCTTGTGTTCAGTGAATTTTTTTGTAAAAGTAGTTTTGTGCAAGCGTCGTTTTTTTATGATGGCCAATTATCGTGAGCAACGCGCAGCAGTGAAATTTTGTTTTCTTCTTGAAAAACGTGTTGCGGAAACTATTGTTAGAAACGGTATGACAACCCTGAACCACCCACCCTATTCACCGGATTTAGCTCCGTGTGATTTCTTTTTGTTCCCTCGGATGAAAAAAGACTTGAAAGGAAGGCGTTTTGCTGATGTCGAAGAGGTAAAACAAGAAACGACCAGAGCATTAATGGGCATTACTTCAGACGAATTTAAAAAATGTTTCGAACAATGGAACAAACGGTTAGATAAGTGTATTTCCGCCAATGGAAAGTACTTTGAAGGAGACTAATTGTAGTTTGTACAGAAAATTAAATTAAACACGTTTTAAAAATATTTCCGGTTATTTTTGGGTCCCCCCTCATTGTGTATATATATATATATATATATATATATATATATATATATACATACACATATACACACACACACACACACACACACACACACACACACACACACACAGTGTATGTATATATGGTACTGTGCAAAAGTTTTAGGCAGGTGTGAAAAAATGCTGTAAACAAAGAATGCTTTCAAAAATGGAAGTGTTAATCATTTATTTTCATCAATCAACAAAATGCAGTGAATGAACAAAACAGAAATCTAAATCAAATCAATATTTGGTATGACCACCCTTTGCCTTCAAAACAGCATCAGTTCTTCTAGGTACACTTGCACACAGTTTTTGAAGGAACTCGGCTGGTAGGTTTTTCAAACATCTTGGAGAATTAACCACAGATCTTCTGTGGATGTAGGCTTCCTCACATCCTTCTGTCTCTTCATGTAATCCCAGACACACTCGATGATGTTGAAATCAGGGCTGTGTATGGGCCATACCATCACTTCCAGGACTTCTTGTTCTTCTTTACGCTGAAGATAGTTCTTAATGACTTTGGCTGTATGTTTGGGGTTGTTGTCCTGCTGCAGAATACATTTGGGGCCAATCATTTGCCTCCCTGATGGTATTGCATGATGGATAAGTATCTGCCTGTATTTCTCAGCATTGAGAACACCATTAATCCTGACCAAATCTCCAACTCCATTTGCAGAAATGCAACCCCAAACGCTCAAGGAACCTCCACCATGCTTCACTGTTGCCTGCAGACACTCATTATTGTACCGCTCTCCAGCCCTTCGACGAACAAACTGCCTTCTGCTACAGCCAAATATTTCAAATTTTGACTCATCAGTCCAGAGCACCTGCTGCCATTTTTCTGCACCCCAGTTCCTATGTCTTCGTGCATACTTGAGTCGCTTGGCCTTGTTTCCATATCGGAGGTATGGCTTTTTGGCTGCAACTCTTCCATGAAGACCACTTCTGGCCAGACTTCTCCGGACAGTAGATGGGTGTACCTGGGTCCCACTGGTTTCTGCCCATTCTGAGCTGATGGCACTGCTGGACATCTTCCTATTTCGAAGGGTAATAAGCTTGATGTGTCTTTTATTTGCTGCACTAAGTTTCCTTGGCCGACCACTGCATCTACGATCCTCAATGTTGCCCGTTTCTTTGTGCTTCTTCAAAAGAGTTTGAACAGCACATCTTGAAACCCCAGTCTGCTTTGAAATCTTTGTCTGGGAGAGACCTTGCTGATGCAGTATAACTACCTTGTGTCTTGTTGCTGTGTTCAATCTTGCCATGACATGAAACTGTCTTCCACAACCTCACCTTGGTAGCAGAGTTTGGCTGTTCCTCACCCAGTTGTAAGCCTCCTATACAGCTGTTTTTGTTTCAGTTAATGACCGTGTTTCAACCTATGTGTGACATTGATGATCATTAGCACCTGTTTGGTATAATTGGTTGATCATACACCTGACTAGAATCCTACAAAATCCCTGACTTTGTGCAAGTGTACCTATAAGAATTGATGCTGGTTTGAAGGCAAAAGGTAGTAACACCAAATATTGATTTGATTTAGATTTTTCTTTTGTTCACTCACTTTGCATTTTGTAAACTGATAATAATAAACAATCCTTATTTATATTTCTGAAAGCATTCTTTGTTTATAGCACCTGTCTATATAAGGTCCCACAGTTAACAGTTCATGTCAGAGCACAAACCAAGCATGAAGTCAAAGGAATTGTCTGTAGACCTCCGAGACAGGATTGTCTCGAGGCACAAATCTGGGGAAGGTTACAGAAAAATTTCTGCTGCTTTGAAGGTCCCAATGAGCACAGTGGCCTCCGTCATCTGTAAGTGGAAGAAGTTTGAAACCACCAGGTAGAGTGGCCAGACGGAAGCCACTCCTTAGTAAAAGGCACATGGCAGCTCGCCTGGAGTTTGCCAAAAGGCACCTGAAGGACTCTCAGACCATGAGAAAGAAAATTCTCTGGTCTGATGAGACAAAGATTGAACTCTTTGGTGTGAATGCCAGGCGTCAGGTTTGGAGGAAACCAGGCACCGCTCATCACCAGGCCAATACCATCCCTACAATGAAGCATGGTGGTGGCAGCATCATGTTGTGGGGATGTTTTTCAGCGGCAAGGACTGGGCACCGCTCATCACCAGGCCAATACCATCCCTACAATGAAGCATGGTGGTGGCAGCATCATGTTGTGGGGATGTTTTTCAGCGGCAAGGACTGGGAGACTAGTCAGGATAAAGGGAAAGATGACTGCAGCAATGTACAGAGACATCCTGGATGAAAACCTGCTCCAGAATGCTCTTGACCTCAGACTGGTGTGACGGTTCATCTTTAGGCAGGACATCGACCCTAAGCACACAGCCAAGATATCAAAGGAGTGGCTTCAGGACAACTCTGTGAATGTCCTTGAGTGGACCAGCCAGAGCCCAGACTTGAATCCGATTGAACATCTCTGGAGAGATCTTAAAATGGCTGTGCACCGACGCTTCCCATCCAACCTGATGGAGCTTGAGAGGTGATGCAAAGAGGAATGGGCGAAACTGGTCAAGGATAGGTGTGCCAAGCTTGTGGCATCATATTCATAAAGACTTGAGGCTGTAATTGCTGCCAAAGGTGCATCGACAAAGTATTGAGCAAAGGCTGTGAATACTTATGTACATGTGATTTCTCAGTTTTTTTATTTTTAATAAATTTGCAAAAACCTCAAGTAAACTTTTTTCACGTTGTCATTATGAGGTGTTGTGTGTAGAATCTGAGGAAAAAAATGAATTTAATCCTTTGGAATAAGGCTGTAACATAACAAAAGGTGGAAAGAGTGATGCGCTGTGAATACTTTCCGGATGCACTGTATATTCATGGCATTCATAGTCTGAATACATATATATATATATATATATATACACGAGGGTTGTGTGGGTTCCGTGCAGAATTTTATCGTTTGTCGAGTGTCAGCCTGTCGAAACCTGTTCTACTGTGTAGAGGGATTATTCAAGTGGTTGCATGTTTTTGTTCAGATGTTTTGCTCCCTCTCCTCCTTCAGAATGAACACGAGAAGCAAACGAACTGAGAGTGCGCAGCCGGTGCTAGCGGCAAAGCTCCCGACTCCATGCGTGCGTGACTTTCGAGTGATGATTTTTTACGACTTTTCTGATGGTTTAATCCGCTTGGTGAAACGCACCATGTTTGCCATCTTTTTCAACATCGATGGCATTGTCGCGTCAATTCCGCTGATGGAGAGGAAAACTGTGACCTCTGAGTGGTACACCACTCAGTGCCTGCCTGATGTTTTTTCTGCAGTGGCTAGAGGCCGGTCCAAGAACTTGTGAAGGCACTTTTTACATCATGACAATGCGCCAGCCCACACGGCTAATGCAACGAAGCATTTCATTGAAGACAGTGGTGTCAACGTTTTGAACCCGCCACCCTACTCGCCTGATCTTGCACCATGTGACTTCTGGCTCTTCCCGAAGGTGACAGAACCCCTGCGAGGCCACAACTTCGAAACTCTAGAGGAACTGATTGCAGCTGTCAAAGAACAGCTGGACAACCTCCCAAAGACAGCCTTTCGCGAGTGTTTTGCGACGTGGGTCAGAAGAGCTCAAAAGTGCATTGATGTTAGCGGTGAATACTTGGAAAAAGTTTAAAAAGGATCGAAGTACATGAGAAAAATAGAAAAAAAAATCCTTGGCTACTTATTTCGAGTGATTCTGCGCGGAACCCAGACCACCCTCGTGTGTGTGTGTATATATATATATATATATATATATATATATACAGTGGGGCAAAAAAGTATTTAGTCAGCCACCAGTTGTGCAAGTTCTCTCACTTAAAAAGATGAGAGAGGCCTGTAATTTTCATCATAGGTATACCTCAACTATGAGAGACAAAATGAGAAAAAAAAAAATCCAGAAAATCACATTGTCTGATTATGAAGAATTTATTTGCAAATTATGGTGGAAAAAAAGTATTTGGTCAATAACAAAAGTTCATCTCAATACTTTGTTATATACCCTTTGTTGGCAATGACAGAGGTCAAACGTTTTCTGTAAGTCTTCACAAGGTTTTCACACACTGTTGCTGGTATTTTGGCCCATTCCTCCATGCAGATCTCCTCTAGAGCAGTGATGTTTTGGGGCTGTCGCTGGGCAACACGGACTTTCAACTCCCTCCAAAGATTTTCTATGGGGTTGAGATCTGGAGACTGGCTAGGCCACTCCAGTACTTTGAAATTGTTTTTATGAAGCCACTCCTTCGTTACCCGGGCGGTGTGTTTGAGATCATTGTCATGCTGAAAGACCCAGCCACGTTTCATCTTCATTGCCCTTGCTGATGGAAAGAGGTTTTCACTCAAAATCTGTCGATACATGGCCCCATTCATTCTTTCCTTTACAAGGATCAGTAGTCCTGGTCCCTTTGCAGAAAAGCAGCCCCAAAGCATGATGTTTCCACCCCCATGCTTTACAGTAGGTATGGTGTTCTTTGGATGCAACTCAGCATTCTTTCTCCTCCAAATACGACAAGTAGAGTTTTTTTTCATCTGACCATATGACATTCTCCCAATCCTCTTCTGGATCATCCAAATGCTCTCTAGCAAACTTCAGATGGGCCTGCACATGTACTGGCTTAAGCAGGGGGACACGCCTGGCACTGCAGGATTTGAGTCCCTGGCGGCGTAGTGTGTTACTGATGGTAGCCTTTGTTACTTTGGTCCCAGCTCTCTGCAGGTCATTCACTAGGTCACCCCGTGTGGTTCTGGGATTTTTGCTCACCGTTCTTGTGATCATTTTGACCCCACAGGGTGAGATCTTGCGTGGAGCCCCAGATCGAGGGAAGTTATCAGTGGTCTTGTATGTCTTCCATTTCCTAATAATTGCTCCCACAGTTGATATCTTCACACCAAGCTGCTTACCTATTGCAGATTCAGTCTTCCCAGCCTGGTGCAGGTCTATAATTTTGTTTCTGGTGTCCTTTGACAGCTCTTTGGTCTTGGCCGTAGTGGAGTTTGGAGTGTAACTGTTTGAGGTTGTGGACAGGTGTCTTTTATATTGATAACAAGTTCAAACAGGTGCCATTAATACAGGTAATGAGTGGAGGACAGAGGAGCCTCTTACAGAAGAAGGTCTGTGAGAGCCAGAAATCTTGCTTGTTTGTAGGTGACCAAATACTTATTTTTCACCATAATTTGCAAATAAATTCTTTAAAATCAGACAATGTGATTTTCTGGATTTTTTTTTCTCATTTGGTCTCTCACAGTTGAGGTATACCTATGATGAAAATTACAGGCCTCTCTCATCTTTTTAATTGGGAGAACTTGCACAATCGGTGGCTGACTAAGTACTTTTTTGACCCACTGTATGTATGTGTATATATATATATATATATATATATATATATATATATATATATATATATATATATATATATATATATATATATATATATATATATATATATATATGCGCATAAAAATGTGTGTGTGTGTATGTATATAACATATTCCACAAGACATTAGAAATATTCATTTGATGTTCTGGAACACATTGTCATGACTACATCATCCAATTTCTGATAAAAAATATTAATATATGCATAATATTCCCAGCAATGACAAGGTGACACTTTAGCTTCATATTTATATTTTCAAATCTAAACTGTGTGCATATCAAAGATACCAATTTTGAATGCACTATCTCAATACTCATTTGTATTATACTGTACCAGTGGTGCTCAGACACTTTCTTTATATAGTGTCACCCCACTTTCCAAAAATGCTTCCAATAGGAGTTGTATTCCATGATGCTTCAGTGAACGTTATGAATATTCACAGGGACATGCAGAAATAATGCATATAATAACATAACGTTATATCAGAAAAGGAGTTAAAGATCTTGAGTGTCCTCTCAAATCTGAACTTTTCTTCTTTGTTTACAGGATCTAAATATTGTTACTTGAAAAGAACATAAAGCAAATTGGGAGCACATGGGTAGGATAAAGAAACCTACACGGCAAAGATAAATCATGAAACTAACATCACCACCATGGCACAATATATACAACATCCAAGAAAATTCTAGAAAACAGTGTTTATAGTTTAAAGTATAGGTCTATGTTGGAAGATGAACAGATATACCAATATAAGAAAACTTAAGTAAGCAACATTTTATGATTGATTAGCACAGATTTTTGTGCTAATAATAAGACGACTTCTAACAGAAAGTATTGTATAAGCAAGGCATGCATCCCATAGCAGCTTCTGAACAGGCTCAGGAATGCATCCTCCTCAACATTTTATGTCATTCATTCTAATTGTCATCTATTATATTTTTAATGTTTTAGTCTTTTAAAATAACCACACTTCTAAAATATACATTAATCCTGTATTGTATTCATGTTCGCAAAAGATGTCACCAAGTGCATTTTGGGCATTGTCTGGCATCCATGGCATTGTCTTTTATCCACATGACCTCGAGTTAAAGAACTGCAGTACTTTTAAAGGATACCATGGAAAACTATTCATTCCCTTTACCAATTCTCAGTTTTTACTGAATAACATCCTACAGTGAAATTTTATTCACTGTGATACTTTAATTCAAACCACTGAAACTCAAAGCTCTTTTTTAATATGCCATTTTTTATGTTGGAAAAAAAAGTTCAAAGAAAAGAGAAATATACTGTTTCCTTATGTATTCAGTCCCTGTACCTTAATTCTGTATTCAGCAACTTTGTGCAGCAATAAGAGCCTCAAGTATTTTGGCCATATGCTATACATTGTTTTGGAGTGATTTTGGCCCATTCTTCCAGGCTGATTTACTCCAGGTTTATTATTTTGTAACACAATTCCAAGTTTTCATCCATTTCCTGTTTTCCCTCATTCATATTGTTTTACTATTGCATATACCCATTGTTTTTAGTTGACACAAGAAAATGAAAACTATGTTTCTGAATATCATATCCTAATGACAGTGTTTAAAGAAAACATGACTGAGCCTTGCGCTGAACCCTGAAAAACACCATCTTTATACTAACTGTTGAAAGTAATCAAGTAGTGCTAAAATCACACTTCTGTGTGTAGTGAGAACAACTTATTCAGTTAAAAAAAGTAGAATGCTTTTGACCAGTTATATCAAAAGCAATGAATAAGTGAAAAACAATTTTAGGATTCTATACTAGAGCATATTCTGTGATTGAAGTGAAAGCCCAGTGAAATTTCTGTTAATCTTTTGATAAGAGCATGTATTGTTTTGGTTTTTTTTTTCCTATGACTTTAAAGAGAAAAGACATTTGAGAAATTATACTGTGATTCTAAGCAAACTTGTATGTCAAAATCTGTTTTTATTTAATGCCTCAAATTACAATTTAAAAAATCAGAAACTACAATGATTTAAAAAAATGTCAATTATGTTTGTTACTGCTATTGCATATGTGTTTTTCTTACAGTCATATTAGAATTTGATCAGATGAATGGATAGTTGTTTTTTACAGATCTAAACTGAATGTCCTCCTCTGTCACAAACCTGAAATTACAGTGTATCTTTGCAAATAACATCTTGCTTTCATGGTTATAATACAGACTTGTCAAGTATTTCCTAGTAACAGAAGATATCTTGTTCTGTTTTCCCTGCACACAGTACCAGCCATTACATTGTTCAAGGAGCCTGCATAATTTACCAGTCTCCAATCCATTTTACTTGCTGATTAAACATTTTGTCCTCCTTTCAAATGAGGAGTCCAGACCAATGTAACTGTAAAAGAGGTCATTTGTCAATAAACCACCCAGGGCATCCACACTAAGTTCACTTTCTTACTGTATCTGCTGTCCTCAACTTTTTTGAAGATAGAATCTTGTTTTGCACAGATCTAAAATTGCTATATACCAAATTTTGTCATTGGTTAACATTGAGTAAATAAAATGTAAAATTATTTTAATTTTAAATGTTATTTTTGTCATTTAGCTGGATGATGGGAGTAATTTGTCTCTAAAACCACGACCAGGAAGTGACCTCACAAACACCAACATCCAATCCCCTTCACACAAGGTACACCGTAGCGTCTCCACTGGACAGAAATCTAAGAAACCTGGCATGGAGCAAGGTGAGAAGACATATCTGTCAGCTGAACAAAACTACGTTCTCTTAAAACAGTGCACAGGATTGTTTTTTTTTTTTTTTATGGTTTTGGGTTAAAGTGTGAGGTAATATAAACTGCTGTGGACGGTAGACAGTTAAAGGTGATCTGGTTTAAAAATATAACATTAGAAATTCACATTTTGCACTCAATTGTACAATTTAAATTAACAGAAATGCAGTTTCCTTATGGGGAAAGTTAGAAATTAAAATCGGCATCACCCAAACCGGTGCCAGTGATTACAACATTATTAAAGAGTAATTTGGAGGGCTCTTCCTTATAAATATAAGAAACTCATAATGTTGTTTGGTGTTAGCAATTGAAGTGTGGGGCTAACACATGCCAGAATCAAAAGAACTAAAAGAATGTTGATGCCAGTGTATATAGGCATTTCCAAACAATTTGCAATAAGTCATTCCACTGTCTTGAAAGCTTTACAAATGGAGAAAATTTCATCCCACTTGCCATCTCTCCAGGCCAAATTCAGCCCAAGAGCTGACCGAAAGGCACTGCGGGAAGTTTCTATGAATGTTAGGATATATTAATATTTATTCATGCATGAGTCAGTGTTAATCTGCTTGAGTCAATCATCTTAAAATAATTGTACATCTTTGTTCTACATGTGAAAACATGAAGAATGTAACCTCTGCTCTTAAATAAGGAATACAAATGCATGACTAAAGATTGTCATGCAGCACCTACAGCGGATTTTCACATTTCCCTATGTTGCAATCTTCTACTAAAATTATTTACATTTGTTTTCCCCTCATCAAATAATCAATACACCAGAATGAAAAAGCAAAAACTGGATTTTATACAGTACTGTGCAAAAGTTTTAGGCAGGTGTGGAAAAAATGCTGTAAACAAAGAATGCTTTCAGAAATATAAATGATGGTTGTTTATTGTTAGCAATTTACAAAATGCAAAGTGAGCGAACAAAAGAAAAATCTAAATCAAATCAATATTTGGTGTTACTAACTTTTACCTTCAAACCAGCATCAATTCTTATAGGTACATTTGCAAAAAGTCAGGGATTTTGTAGGATTCTAGTCAGGTGTATGATCAACCAATTATACCAAACAGGTGCTAATGATCATCAATGTCACACGTAGGTTGAAACACGGTCATTAACTGAAACAGAAACAGCTGTGTAGGAGGCTTAAAACTGGGTGAGGAACAGCCTAAACTCTGCTACTAAGATGAGGTTGTGGAAGACAGTTTCATGTCATGGTAAGATTGAGCACAGCAACAAGACATAAGGTAGTTAGTTCTATTGCATCAGCAAGGTCTCTCCCAGACAAAGATTTCAAAGCAGACTGGGGTTTCAAGATGTGCTGTTCAGACTCTTTTGAAGAAGCACAAAGAAACGGGCAACGTTGAGGATCGTAGACGCAGTGGTCGGCCAAGGAAACTTAGTGCAGCAGATGAAAGACACATCAAGCTTATTACCCTTCGAAATCGGAAGATGTCCAGCACTGCCATCAGCTCAGAACTGGCAGAAACCAGTGGGACCTAGGTACACCCATCTACTATCCGGAGAAGTCCAGCCAGAAGTGGTCTTCATGGAAGAGTTGCAGCCAAAAAGCCATACCTCCGACGTGGAAACCAGGCCAAGTGACTCAAGTATGCATGAAAACATAGGAACTGGGGTGCAGAAAAATGGCAGCAGGTGCTCTGGACTGATGAGTCAAAATTTGAAATATTTGGCTGTAGCAATAGGCAGTTTGTTCGTCGAAGGGCTGGAGAGCAGTACAATAACGAGTGTCTGCAGGCAACAGTGAAACATGGTGGAGGTTCCTTGAACGTTTGGGGCTGCATTTCTGCAAATGGAGTTGGAGATTTGGTCAGGATTAATGGTGTTCTCAATGCTGAGAAATACAGGCAGATACTTATCCATCATGCAATACCATCAGGGAGGCGTATGATTGGCCCCAAATTTATTCTGCAGCAAGACAACGACCCCAAACATACAGCCAAAGTCATTAAGAACTATCTTCAGCGTAAAGAAGAACAAGAAGTCCTGGAAGTGATGGTATGGCCCCCACAGAGCCCTGATCTCAACATCATCGAATGTGTCTGGGATTACATGAAGAGACACAAGGATGTGAGGAAGCCTACATCCACAGAAGATCTGTGGTTAGTTCTCCAAGATGTTTCGAACAACCTACCAGCCGAGTTCCTTCAAAAACAGTGTGCAAGTGTACCTAGAAGAACTGATGCTGTTTTGAAGGCAAAGGGTGGTCACACCAAATATTGATTTGATTTAGATTTCTCTTTGGTTCATTCACTGCATTTTGTTGATTGATGAAAATAAATGATTAACACTTCCATTCTTTGTTTATAGCATTTTTTCACACCTGCCTAAAACTTTTGCACAGTACTGTACCTTTTTGCAAATTAATTACAAAAATATATATATCACATTGACACAGATATTCAAACCCTTTGGCATTGATTCTACTATGGAGTCTCCTTAGTTTTAATGTGACAAGCTTTGCACACCTGCATTTAATAATTTCTTTGCCATTCTTTTCCGCAGATTCTCTCAGATTCTGTCAGATTGGAGGGATACTGTCGGTGCACAGCTATTTAAGGTCTATCTATAGATTTCTGATTTTGTTCAAGTCTAGAATCTGGTTTGATAACTTAAGGACATCCCCAAATGTCCTTAAGCCACTCCTGTGATGTCTTTGTTTTGTGCTTAGGGTCACTGTTCTGTTAAATCGTCAGCCAAGTCTGAGGTCCAGAGCGCTCTGGAACAGACTTTCATGAAAGATATCCCATACTTTGCTTTATCTTACTTTTCCTCAGTCTTGTCCATTCTCTCCCATTCCCTGCTGCTGTAAAACATTCAACAGCATGAATCTGTCACTACCATTCTTCATCTTTGGAATGGTACTGCAGAGGTGATAAGCAGTGTCTGGTTTCCTCCAGATATAATGCTTAGAATTTAAGCCAGACTGGTCAATCTTGGTTTCATTAGACCAGAATGTTGTGTTTCTCGTTGTATGGGAATTCTTCTAGTTCCATTTCGCAAACATTAAGTGGGCTTCCATGTGTCATTTACTGAAGAGATTTCTCTGTTTAGTGACTCAGGCGTAAAGCCCCAATCAGTGGAGTGTGGATATTATGGTTATCTTTCTGTAAGTTTCTCCTAACTCCACACAGGTTCTTTTATCACGATTGCTGAATTTGACTGGGTAGCCAGTTCTAAAAGAGGAGTTGGGGTTGTTCCAGACATATTCCATTTAAGAGTTATGGAGGCCATTTTCTACTTGGGAACCTTCAATGCTGCAGGATTTTTTTTTGCAGCCATCCCCTGGTCTGAGCCATGATACGTCCTTTCTCCAAGCTTTGCAAGCAGTTCCTTCGACTTCATGGCTTGATTTTGCTCTGATTCACATTGTCAACTGTAGGACCTTATACGTATAAGACAGGTGTGAATCTTTCCTAATCATGTAAAATCCATTCAATTGACCACTGGTGAAGTCCAAACAAAGTACAGTAATCCCTCCTCCATCGCGGGGGTTGCGTTCCAGAGCCACCCGCGAAATAAGAAAATCCGCGAAGTAGAAACCATATGTTTATATGGTTATTTTTATATTGTCATGCTTGGGTCACAGATTTGTGCAGAAACACAGGAGGTTGTAGAGAGACAGGAACGTTATTCAAACACTGCAAACAAACATTTGTCTCTTTTTCAAAAGTTTAAACTGTGCTCCATGACAAGACAGAGATGACAGTTCTGTCTCACAATTAAAAGAATGCAAACATATCTTTCTCTTCAAAGGAGTGTGCGTCAGGAGCAGAGACTGTCATAAAGACAGAGAAAGCAAACAAATCAATAGGGCTGTTTGCTTTTAAGTATGCGAAGCACGCCGGTACAAAGCTGTTGAAGGCGGCAGCTCACACCCCCTCCGTCAGGAGCAGGGAGAGAGAGAGAGAGAGACAGAGAAAAACAAACATGCAAAACCAATACGTGCCCTTCGAGCTTTTAAGTATGCGAAGCACCATGCAGCATGTCGCTTCACTAAGCAGCTGCACAGAAGGTAGCACGTGAAGATAATCTTTCAGCATTTTTAGACGAGCGTCCGTATCGTCTAGGTGTGCGAACAGCCCCCCTGCTCACACCCCCTACGTCAGGATCAGAGAAAGCGCAAGAGAGAGAAAGAGAAAAGTAAGTTGGGTAGCTTCTCAGCCATCTGCCAATAGCGTCCCTTGTATGAAATCAACTGGGCAAACCAACTGAGGAAGCATGTACCAGAAATTAAAAGACCCATTGTCCTCAGAAATCCGCGAACCAGCAAAAAATCCGCGATATGTATTTAAATATTATTACATATAAAATCCGTGATAGAGTGAAGCCGCGAAAGGCGAAGCGCGATATAGCGAGGGATCACTGTATAGAAACATCTCAACAATGATCAATAGAATTGAATGCACCTGAACCAAATTTCAAATGTCATAGCATAGGGTCCTGTGTACTTGTGTCAATGTGATATTTCAGTATTTTTTTTTTTGTTAATTTACAAAGGTTTCTAAAATCCTATTTATGCTTTGTTATTCTGGGTATTGAGTGATAAATGATGTGGTGGAAAATAATTTTAACATAAGGCTGCACAAACAAGATGTGAAAAAGTGAAGAGGTCTGAATACTTTCTGAATTACTGTAGGTAAGGAACCAGTAAGTTTGCTCAAAGTAAATGTATTATTTGTCTCATCCATTCAGAACATGTTGTTCTAAAATAGCTTAATGCAATCTATAAAGGATGTTTAAAGCTTTATGGTTTTGGACTGTCTTTTTTTTTTTTTTTTTTTGTTTAGGGCTTGGTGGTCTCGCCATTCCATATTGTCCAAAAGAGTACAACCTGCACAAAACCCAAACAACAGTGGCAAAACAATCTCCTGGTGTACAGTTTTTGAATTGCATTAGTGACAGTAATGATTCTAATAATGCCAACTACTTTTACTTAACATGATGCAAAGTAAAATGATGATCAGTTTTGATTAACCAGAATTTTTAAAACCACATTTCATGATGCCAGGCAACACTACTTGCTTGTTATTCTAAATGTGTTACAGTATCAATGAATTACTGGAATAGCTATCATTTTAGCATTATAATTCTGTGACCTGTTTCAAAATAATCGGCTGCATTTTCTGTTTGATGTTAACAGGTACCTCAATATCATCGTCAAATTCTTACTCTAAACGCTCTCAGATAAACTCCTCAGACAGTAAACACCATGGGGATGAGCCTTCTCGCAAATCCAGCAGCACTGTGAAAGTGCCAGCCAGTCCTCTCTCTGGTACTGACAGAAAAAAGACTACCCCAACACCCTCCACAGTAAGTGTATTGAATCATAGGCATTAGCCGTTTTGTTAAGTTCACCTTTATTGTAGAGGAAGAATACAAATGCAGTTTAGGTTAATAAGAAACTGTCATCAGTTAATGTGTTTTTTTGAATACCAGCGCCAGTTAAAAAAAAAAAAATTTAAATAAATGTAATTGACATACAAATGACATATCTAGTCATTTCAGTGTGGCTGGTCTAGCTTTGACTACCACTCTTTCCTTACAAACAGATGTAAAATTCATGTATGCCACAATAGTGGCATGGTTTTACTTTGCATTTTAAATGCGACACAAAAATATGAATTGAGGAAAACCATGTTACTTGGCAGCATCTGATCTGTCTATTGTGTTTTGTGAACACAAAAATGTTGCATTGCTGTAGATTTAAGTTTAATTCAGGATGAAATAAAAGGATCTCAAGATGAAAGAGGTTTTTAATATATACCTCATGACAGTCAAAGCTATAATGTAAGCTTTCTGGAAAATACACAAATCTCTACCATTCAATTTTATAAACCCTGCTAATTTTCCAGCATTTGACCAATAAAAGGAATATGTAGCACTGCTCACTAAGTAAACAATGTTTGATTTTAGCTTAAGTTCAAATTCATTTTGTACAATTGCTCAATATTCTATTCTTTTTTTCCACATTCTTTCCACTGAAAGAAGTAGTCAGGTTTTATTCACAGAAGGCTTTAATAATTAATGCCATTATTCAGACACATTCTCAGACTTGGTAATTCACTGTTAACAAAATTGTGTTTTTTCAGCTTCTAATTTTTATTGATCAACTGTTTTTTGAGTTTTCTTTAAATTTACATTTTATATGCCTTGATTGCTTTCATGGAATACAGACAGCTATCTATTATGCTGTGTGAAATTATGAACTGCCGAAGCATACTGGCTTGTTTCTGAAACTACATTTAATTTTACTGACTATAAAGAAGGCTTGTACAGTCTTTTCTGCTGTTGCAGTCCTTCCGGGATTTGCTTAGGTCAAATGTTTTCAGAAGTATTTTTATATAATTTTCCTTAGTGATGTAAAAGAACGTCTTAAAAGTTTTAATGTGGATGTTATTGCAAAAGCAATTTAGACAATAGATTTCAGATAAATATTTTGTGTTTTAATATTTGATTTCAAATATTATTGAGTTAGATGATTATTAATGCTATCCCTGATTCTTTTTTTCTTTTCCTCTTTGACTTTCCATAATCACAATAGATTAAGCTTTAGGGGAAATTGTTAGGATAAATAATTGTGTTAAGAATAAATACTTGAAAAAGTTCATTGGAGCTCAGTAAACTGGATCATCATAAACAATTCAGAAACTCTTTGACACAGGCTGTTCTCTAAAATTGAGCACTCAGATTGGAACGGTGTCTAGTTCATGAAGATACCATGAGATGAAACAATAACGTAATTCATGAGATTGAAACATTTCATTAAATTGCTATTAAAATACACTTTATGTAATGCTAGTGTGAAATATTTCCAATGAAAGAATAGCAAGTGACTAGTATTACTATTGTGCCCAATCTAGTCTCAGAAATAACTCTCTCTTTATAAAGCATAACTGTCTATACTTTCCTTAAATCATCTTGCAATCACATAATCTGAAGTTCCCTTTTAACATAGTTTAGCCTGAAATCTGTATAATGGAAATAAGAGTTGTAAGTTAGTGTTTTAAAGTAATCTGAAGAAGATATTAATAGGTAAGATGAGACCATAAACCTCTTTTGTCTGAATTTGAAGTTGAAACTTCCCAGTTACTTAATTGTTGTTTTTGTAATACATACTGAGATATAGGCAGCTATATTCTGTATTAAAGGTATCTGTTGGCCTTTAAAGGTTGTTTTTTTAAAGTAATTTGGTATGCCAAAGTGCACATTTAGATTGTTAAATTAACTGAATTTTAACATTTTGAATTGAAAAAAAAAATCTGAATTCAGATAAACGAACGAGTCCTCACTTTTTTGCTCACTGTTGGTATGTAAATAAATTATAGTTAAACTGTACAGGTACTGTAAAATGAAAATTATTAATTTTACAGAACAGCATTCTATCCACTGGCACAAGCAGAAGCAGGAACTCTCCAATGATGGAACGATCTAGCCTTGGCCAATCCTCAATACAAAATGGCAAGGATAGGTAAGGCACTTAATAAAGGTATTTAAATATAAAATAGATCTGTGCTATGAAGGAGAACAGGGTCATGTTGCATCTCATACATCCTGAAAGACTTAAATGAGTGACATGATAATGTATGTAATAAGCTTATAATATCTTTAAAATACTACTGGAAAAATCTAAGAACAGTGGCACCCCCTCCTAAAAACAGTAATTGTGTGAAGCATTTCAATATATTTTCTTTCTTTGACTTGCCTAATTAGCTGGGACTGCTGACCTTCATCACCGTTTGTGTTTAGGTTACATATGCTGGCAGATGAGTGTGCTTTATATGAAGTTAACATTAACTTAATGTCTGTTTTGTTACTGGTTCCTTGCACATATGATAATTCATTGTCATGATCCAGACCCATGCTTACGTTCAGTATGACTGTTAAGACTGTGCTTGGAGAGTACTCATCATCTTTTTCCTTATTAAACAGGGAGTGACAGCTGTTCATTGGATATCAGAAGAGTTCCATATCCATGGTGCTATTTAAACTGTTTTGTTAAAACATAATTACTTAAACATGAAACCTTTTGTGAAAAATAATGTAAATTCACATGCATACTCAAACAATATGAAGAAGATAGTTTCATGCTGAGCGTAATGCTCCCAAACTTTACACATTAGTATTTATCATTAAGCATTCTGTGCGTTGACTATTTATTACTGTAGGAAAGCCACACATTCTTACTATGAGAAATGATAAGAAATGAACCATTTCTAATCAAATAAACATCTTCAGATACATGTAAAATATTTTAATCTTGATTTTATGTTATAAAATAAATACTTTCAACACTGGCAGTTAATATGGTAATTCAAAGTAAAAAAGAAGTGAATGTGAAAACACCTTCCAAAATGCTGATTTCCTAACCTTTTCTGTAAAACACAACTCTTAAATTAAACAAAAGCGCACAAGAAAATGACATCCACAAATCCATAGTCCTTACTGTTCAGACTAATTTCAGTGTGCTGAAATTCTTACAACTGATACTTAATGTGTAATTTTTTAATTCTTCTCCAAAATTTCAGATCATACACATACTTTAATTAATGCATTTCATAATCCTGATTAAATGTTCTTGCTTTTAAATTAAAACATAATTTCCACAAATCAAAACACAGCTCTGTACTATTTTACAATTTATTCGTCTTCTTCAGGTAAATCATCACATTAAGGCTTTAAAAAGTGCCTTTCCATGCTTCTTTTCCAATACAAATCATAAAATAGATCAATGAGCAGAATCCTCAGCTTTCACAATGACCATTTACAGCACTTTCTCAATGTATCCCAACTACTGGGCAGAAAGACCTTGTTTCCACTTGACTAACTAGCTTGGATTTTACAACACATTCAGTTAGACTCTCCATGACAAGATTAGTACAGTATTGCTGTAATCAAAACACACAAAGGCTTTTTCAGAATATAGTCTTGTCATGGACAAAAATGAGAATGATAAAATATGTACTGTTTCATTGCAGACTTTATTGTTCTGTATTTAGATTATATATACTAGCAGTTCATAAGGTTGTTTTTTATGCATATTTAACATCCAGAAACTAAATAGCTACAAAGAAGTATTTATTGTTCTTAACATAATTATTTGAATATTTGTGGTTAAATCATTAAAAGAAAAGCACAAATCTCACAAAATGTCATTATTAAATACACTGAGAATTTTGTTTTGGTGTCCAAGAATTTGTTGCCGTGTGTCATTATCAAAGCATACAAAGTTATTCATACTGTCATCTGTATACTTAATAAACCAGAGGGCACACGTTCAGTATTTGTCTGGGTCATTGAGCTTGAAAAATAAGTTAACCTATAAAACAATTCTTGGAATACACAGTACAGTCCTTCAGTGCATGCTCACAATGCTGGACATACTGAATAATGATAAAGCGATGCTTGGCATAATATGTGCATAGTACCGCATTTACTGTCTTTTTCATATAGATAGTGTATATAATTGGAAGAAAAATCAAAAGACCATTGCTTTACTATGTTTTAAGGAGAGGTGGGTAGTAACGAGCTACATTTACTCCGTTACATTTACTTGAGTAACTTTTTAAAACAAATTGTACTTCTAAGAGTAGTTTTACTGCACAATACTTTTTACTTTTACTTGAGTACATTTGTGAAGAAAAAACGCTACTCTTACTCTGCTACGTTGGGCAACACTCGAATCGTTACTGTATCTAATGGAAAAAAAGTACGCTATATTTTTGCTAGAGAGAATCCGCCAGTGGATCTACTGCATGACTGTTTCTCCAATCAGACGTAGCAACAATAATCACATGGCTCCGTTTCACAAATCAGACGTAGCCATGCAGTCACATGACCATACACAAACTGTCGCATCCGAGTGGCACAAATTCCTCACAGACAGCGGACAGGGAAAGAAAGAATACTGTACATGAAAAATGAGAGCCAACTCCTGCTGAAGCTTAACTATAACTTCACTGAGTGAAGAACAAGCATGTTTTAACCAAACATGCACAGACGCAGACAGTCAAGGTAAAGTGAGACATCTTGTACGTGCACAAGCTGCCTTGTTCTAATGTTATTTTCTATCAGCTGTGCTATTTGGAGGGCAAGTGAATATGCAGTATTATACCGTCAGTGTACAGCAGGGGTGCCCACACTGTTTTCGGCTTGCGAGCTACTTTTAAAATGACCAGGTCGAAATGATCTACCTACATTAAAAATGATATATACAGTATATATACAGTGCATCCGGAAAGTATTCACAGCGCATCAGTTTTTCCACATATTGTTATGTTACAGCCTTATTCCAAAACTAGTCATTTAGCCCGTTACAATAACGGGCGCTAGAACAGTAGTGCATAAACATTAGTAGGAACAGTCTATATTAAATGGCAAGGGACTTTGACCTCATTCTTTTTGTTGGTCGTATTTTTCTTTCTTTCAGCCTTTCTTTTGTTGATGTTTACTTGCTGAGCTGACCGTTCTTTGTGGGCTGCCGCCATGTATTGTGTGTCTTTAATTTTCTGTGACAGTAATACTGTCTTGTACGTCCACTGGCTTGTACGTCCGTAATATACCTTTAATTTTCTCTGGTGGTAATATAGGCGTGCGCGTCGGTAGTAAAATCTCCTCTGACAGTAATACTGGCTTGTATGTGGCTGTAATATGCGTCACTGTATTGTGTACCTTTAATTTCCTCTCGCAGTAATACTGGTTTGTATTTCCGTAAAATAACTCTAACTTTCTCTGACAGTAATATCGCGCATCGCACCGTGCCCCGCGCATGCGCACTTCACCAGAAGACACACACACACGGACACCTGGACGCACAAAGGGATTTTATTAAAGAGGATGGATTAAATTCATTTTTTTCTTCAAAATTCTACACACAACACCCCAGAATGACAACGTGAAAAAAAGTTTACTTGAGGTTTTTGCAAATTTATTAAAAATAAAAAAATTTGAGAAAGCACATGTACATAAGTATTCACAGCCTTTGCCGTGAAGCTCGAAATTGAGCTTAGGTGCATCCCGTTTCCCCTGATCATCCTTGAGATGTTTCTGCAGCTTAATTGGAGTCCACCTGTGGTAAATTCAGTTGACTGGACATGATTTGGAAAGGCACACACCTGTCTATATAAGGTCCCATAGTTGACAGTTCATGTCAGAGCACAAACCAAGCATAAAGTCAAAGGAATTGTTTGTAGACCTCCGAGACAGGATTGTCTCGAGGCACATATCTGGGGAAGGTTACAGAAAAGTTTCTGCTGCTTTGAAGGTCCCAATGAGCACAGTGGCCTCCATCATCTGTAAGCGGAAGAAGTTCAAAACCACCAGGACTCATCCTAGAGCTGGCTGGCCATCTAAACTGAGCGATCGGGGGAGAAGGACCTTAGTCAGGAAGGTGACCAAGAACCTGATGGTCACTCTGTCAGAACTCCAGAGGTCCTCAGTGGAGAGAGGAGAACCTTCCAGAAGGACAACCATCTCTGCAGCAATCCACCAATCAGGCCTGTATGGTAGAGTGGCCAGACGGAAGCCACTCCTTAGTAAAAGGCACATGGCAGCCTGCCTGCAGTTTGCCAAAAGGCACCTGAAGGACTCTCAGACCATGAGAAAGAAAATTCTCTGGTCTGATGAGACAAAGATTGAACTCTTTGGTGTGAATGCCAGGCGTCACGTTTGGAGGAAACCTGGCACCATCCCTACAGTGAAGCATGGTGGTGGCAGCATCATGCTGTGGGGATGTTTTTCAGCGGCAGGAACTGGGAGACTAGTCAGGATAAAGGGAAAGATGACTGCAGCAATGTACAGAGACATCTTGGATGAAAACCTGCTCCAGAGCGCTCTTGACCTCAGACTGGGGCGACGGTTCATCTTTCAGCAGGACAACGACCCTAAGCACACAGCCAAGATATCAAAAGAGTGGCTTCAGGACAACTCTGTGAATGTCCTTGAGTGGCCCAGCCAGAGCCTAGACTTGAATCTGATTGAACATCTCTGGAGATATCTTAAAATGGCTGTGCACCGACGCTTCCCATCCAACCTGATGGAGCTTGAGAGGTGCTGCAAAGAGGAATGGGCGAAACTGGCCAAGGATAGGTGTGCCAAGCTTGTGGCATCATATTCAACAAGACTTGAGGCTGTAATTGCTGCCAAAGGTGCATCGACAAAGTATTGAGCAAAGGCTGTGAATACTTATGTACATGTGATTTCTCAGTTTTTTATTTTTAATAAATTTGCAAAAAACCTCAAGTAAACTTTTTTCACGTTGTCATTACGGGGTGTTGTGTGTAGAATTCTGAGGAAAAAAATGAATTTAATCCATTTTGGAATAAGGCTGTAACATAACAAAAGGTGGAAAAACTGATGCGCTGTGAATACTTTCTGGATGCACTGTGTATGTATGTATATATATATATATATATATATATATATATATATATATATATATATATATATATATATATATATATATGGTCACTACAGTATTTGGATTTAATAATCTTCATGTGGGAAAAGGCTGAGTCACATAAATAAGTAGAGCCGAATAATGCAGTCAAGGAGGTAGCACATTTCCTCATGTTTGGATACTTTTCCTCTGTAAGTTCCAAAACTGTCCATGAGCCCCATACTTCAGCTGAGTGTCATCCTGTAGTGTCAAAATCTCATCCTCCACTGTAGAGGAGTTTTAGGTGAAACAGTGTTGCAATTTTTGATGCGGGTGAATCACCCTCAACATCTTCCCTAAATGGATAGCACTTAAATGTAGTGATTGGCTCAAGTAAAGCTGAGTCTTGAAACCGTCTGTCAAAGTCTGACAGACAATTTTCAATCTGCTCTGTGTAGCGTATGCTGTCAAGTTGCGCACACGCCTTCCATTGCGTCTCCAGCTCTGACGCGAGGTTTTGGATGTTCCCCAAATCAAGGCGCTGCAGCTTTGAGGACAGATGTTGCATTTTTTGTTTGAAAGCATTAACTGAGCTAATCATATTGAACATGGTTTTCTCTTTTCTGTGCAGCTGTAAATTAAGCTCATTCAACATGTTGCTTAGATCAGGGAAAAAATGCCAACTCTAGCGCCCATTGATCGTTATTAAGTTGCTTGTATTCTGCATGTTTAAGGACAAGGAGAAACTCCTTTTTCTCTGGTCGGGGGTCTTGAAATCTCAGCAGGAATTTCTCCCTAGCCATCTGCCTCAACAAAGGCCTCTTTTATCATCTCTCCATCTTGGAAGGACTTTTTATGCTTACTGATAGAGTGACTCGCCCGGAACGATGCTTCGGTGTGTCTGCCTTTGCTTTTGAATTCAGCCGAGTGAAAAATGACGGCTGTCCGATTAACTGGGATTTTAGTTCCCTCTCTTTTCTCTTTCTCAGATCGCTTTTTGGAAGTCAGTTTAATAGTTTTTATGAACAGTTCGAAAGTGCCTTTCCACATTTTCCTTCTTTGGAATAGCAATGATAGATTGACAGATCAGACAAACGCACTTCAATTGTGACATTGTGAGAGAAAAAATCCTCTTCCAATTCCACATCCAGCCCATAACCAGCAATTTTTTTTTAAAATCCCATCTTTAGTCGATATAAATTGGAAGGCTAACTAGATCACTTAGATAGCCGGAGTTTTGCAGTAGCTCACACGTTTGCTCGTGCGTGCGGGATGACTAGTGTGTTAGAAGAAAGAGATCTCAGACTGGCCGCCCTGTATGTCAATCAAGTGGCAAATGCCATAGGGAGGATATATGATAGACTAACATTTAAAAAAAAAAATTTTTTTTTTGAATGCAACGCGATCTACCTGCACTACCTTTCCGATCTACCGGTCTATCGCGATCGATGTATTGGGCACCCCTGGTGTACAGTATATCTTGTCACTGTAAGTAGTTTGCACTGTTCAAACATACATGTTACCTGCTGTAGGTATTGGCTTCAAAAGCTTTGTTGTGAAAAACTGAGATTTGTAACTTTGTGTTATTTGTGCATCTTTATTTTGTAAAGATGTTAATTTATTTTTACTCATTTTTTATTTTATTATTTGGAAATAGCAGAATTTGCACATTATTTTATATTTTTGTCTGTCTTATTACAACATTTCTAAAAAATAAATAATTTATTATGATCAAACAGTTACTCAGTACTTGAGTAGTCTTTTCACCAAGTACTTTTTTACACTTACTTGAGTAATTTTTTGGATGACTACTTTTTACTTCTACATGAGTAATATTATTTTGAAGTAACACTACACTTACTTGAGTACAATTTTTAGCTACTCTACCCACCTCTGGTTATAAGTAACTGAAAGCTGCAACCTACAAGAGTATTATTAGAAGCCTTAGATACTTATAGGATTATGTTATTTAAAGAGAGTACTAATTCATTATTACAGTGTTGTGCACTTTTTTGTTATAACAGTTTTAGTCTTGATTTTATCATGCATGTCTATAATACCTAATTTTAAAAAACAAGTATTTTTGACAAATAGTAATCTTCATTGGTAATACTTGTTTTCATCCATGCAATTCAAATATTAAGTTTTTGCCATCAAATTCACCAGTTTATGAAAATGCTTGCATTTTTATAAGGTCATATTAGTCAACATCTAACATTTACTTTGTCTGAACAGCAACAAAAATGGTAAAAACAAGTGGCAGAGTATGTTTTTCACAAGCATCTATTTTAGGCATGTACATATATAATAAAAGTTTTATTAAAGATAAAAAAATGTTCTTAAAAATATACTTGGAGTTTGTTCAGTCTTGTCTGTATGACTGCACTAACTTGAAACACCACAGTACTATTCATGGGATATAATTAGTAATTTATTCAAATTCAGTCTTACCCACTTCAGCACTATAAATACTATTACTAATGTTCTGCAAAGATATAGTGCTCTCAGAGTCTTGGAATTAGTGCCATAAATATTAACAAACAGCTGGTAAATAATGGGTTTTTATTTAAAAGATTAAAGATCGATTTCGATGATAACTCTTGTGGTTTTGGTGTCTAATGTAAAAATACTTTTTTTTTTAAATAGATATTCTGATAAATGGTAAAATGTAATCAATAAGATTCTCATTCTTTGATATTTGGGTTCCTTATACTTTTTAAGAAAATACAGTAGTTCTGTGTTAGTACATGGTAAATATAAAATACTGATCATCTTTAATGATTTGATGATTTCCATTACTGTGGCTAAAACATGCAACACATTAAAACCCTTTTTCAATTCTTTATTATCATCATTAATTTGTTTTCTGTTTTACACTGCTTATTTGGAATATAGATAAAGCTTAATCTTTACTATTAAAGTGTTTTGATTTGATATTTTTAACAGACAAGCCAATTAATGAATTTGCTTTTTTTATGCTGTGCAGCTGTAGTCACCTAGAGTTTCATTTTTAGAAAAATAAAAATGTGTCTTTGTCTCTATGTGTGTTATTAAAAGAGTAATACAGAAGTCTAGAAAATTTCTCTAATTTTTCTTTTTCCTCTACTTTCTGTACCTCGAACAGGCAAATCCACAACTACTGATCATATAGCCTGATTTCTGTCTTTGCCTTTGTCTTCCTGTTTGAGTTTTTATATGTTATGTTGTCATTTTGAGGATCCGGTTCAGACAAACCATATGTGTTCCTTCCTCCCATGTTTTTCCTCATATAAATGTGGATATACTTTTAAGTATATAGCAAACCACTGTATGTCATCTGCTTCTATGCAGTTTCTCTCGTGTAGGCATTCCCTCCTTTGTTTCTCTTTTAAGCTCCAGATTAAATATATTTGCTTACCACATAAACAGTTTTAAACAGCAGTATTTTTCTCTTTTATTGCAGTCAATCAATGTAAAAAGTCATTTGCATTGCATTGACAACATCATTTTGCACTGTGGTAGACTGTTTGTGTCCCTTTTAATTTTAAACTGACCAATACATGTTAATGCTTCCTTGTTTGTTTTTATTTTTTAATCAAGCTGCTTTTACCATTATTGCTTTTCTGTTCCCTCCCCTTTTTCATTCCCCTCCCCCTAATGTGTACCCTACTTCCCCTTTTGTCTCCTAGTTTAACCACACCGGGTTCCAGGGCTTCAACTGCTTCCGCTTCCGCAGTTCTGACATCATCAGCACGGCCACGCCATGTGAAATCCCAATCCACGTCCGTCCACCCCAGCAAGGTCACGCTGCCCCCCACGGACAACCACTGTGAGGCGCAGCGGCCCAGGCAAGTGAAGCCATGCAGGAGGAGAAATTGAAAATGATAGTCAGAAAACAAAGATTACAAACACTGCGGAAGCAATAAAATAATTTGATTTGCTCCGTACTCCTTCAACTGAAACAGAAAGTTGAGAGGTTTTGTAAATTTTAGTTTTTAATGATCAAGGAATAAAAAATGTCATAGATTGCAAGTGAAAACAGGAGGTTATGCTGGATATTCTTTCCTAAATGTTATGCCCTCAAAAAAAAGTCTCCGTTGATTTGCTCAAAGCAAATCACTGGAATCATCATCAAGCACTCTTTTCCAATTCAAAGTCTCATAGCTTAGTTGTTTTAGATGGATGGACTAGGACAACAAGCTCTCCTAACGCTCACTAACCAACTAAATCTGCGGGGGGGTGGGGGGGGGGGGTGTATCTGGGTTTCTGCCACCATGCCCCATACCAGCCACAACCTCACAGCTTTTATTAAAATAGTGTGAAAAGTTTTGACTTTTACAGTATTTCCACTGCTCACTGTTACCACATTTTGGCTAAAAGAGTAATAACATTTTAATGTATTGCAAAAATGTTTCCAGACTATATACTGTAGCTATTAAATTGTATGGAGAAGCAAAATTAGAAGTAATATCTTTAGAACATATTACACACCATCTGAAAATGAGATCAATTCATAGTTTACTTCCACTTCTCAGGTTTGTTCAATAATAAAAAACACGTATGTTGTATTATGTTACAGCAGACATTAAAATAGAGCAGGAATGTCTTGGTGCACAGAACAAAAGAAAGAAAAGTGTACAATCTAAAATGATGGTGGTATGGAATATTGTATGCGCAACCTATGATGCATAGTAACACTAAAAGCCTTGACCTCTCCAGTGAATTAAAAATATGCAGTTTTAACATTAATTATGAATTTGACTCAATCCCGTACTGCAGTTTTCCACTTAAATTTAAGAGATGTTCATTTTTATTTGTAATAGAATAACTTGTTTTTAAACTACGTCGTTTGTCTGACAACAGATTCCTCACAGAATGTCAGGTTTTTTTTACTCACGGGTTTATGATTAACCAAATGTCTGGTGCAGTGCAAGCTGTTCTGCAGAAATTCATTCATACATTACTGCCCCAATCTTTTCTGTTACTTGATTCATAATATACTTATAAAATAACAAATTGTAAGCATTTCACAAAAGAGGGTCGTTCCATATTGTTGCAACACATATAAATGATTTTTAAGACCAAAGCATAGCTCCTCGATAGGCAGATACACAGATGTTAATGGATGAACAAAATATTGTATGTATGTATCCATCCCCAAAAATCAGTAACTACAAAGTGCCAAACCAACACAGGCAGTAAAGAGCCTTAGTAGCATAACTTAGAATATTGCCAACTTAAGTCTGTGGCCAATACCACTCCAAAACAATGTGCTCTTGAGAGGATGCTGGCCACAAGGCATGACTGCAGGGGTACACGATTACCAAAAAATTAATAATTGATGATTATTGCTATTGGTATTATAATCATGATTATTAATTTTGATTAATAACACTTCAGTGGTATTCATATTTTGTTTTGCCAACTTTTTCAGTCCCCTCCCCCAATGTATCTTGTATTCTGTATAGATATAATACAGTAGAACCTCCATTTAGCAGGAAATTACTGATATTGAAGTAATTATTAAATACAATTTAAGTATAATGTAAATAGTCCTTTTTTTCTCCTTCAAAACAAATACTATGCTTGGAAATACTACCATCACCACCACTCCTCATACAAAAATTTAAAATGTGGGAAAATGTTAAATATTGAAATGTTAAATTGGGGATGTGCTACATGAAGAAAATAAAAATTGCACGTGTGTGTAAAATCAAAGCAAATAATAAAACATTAAGTGACAGTAATGCAAAATTAAGAAGGTAATGTAAACAATGTGATAGTTCTGTGGTATAGGTGTGTAAAAGCATTAAATGTAACAATATAGCAAGCTTAAGAATTACTTAGATGGTCACACACTATTATGCTGCTGCTCTTGTCATTCATTTAATGTACTAGAAAACAAATAGAGCATCATCAAATCAAAAATGAACATAACAGACTAAATACTTCAGACATTCACTATATGCTTTCACAGACAGCCACTATGGTATGCCATGTTTACTTTTAAATGCCAACGGATATTCAGTATTCACTAAGTGTAGCTTATGGCCAAAGCACTGGAGTTTGTTTCAGTCATCGATACCAACAGTGTTCATGACTTTTGTCCCTGTTATCTGTAATCCCGCAAGCCTCAGCCTCCGTTCCTGATGAAGTATGCTGATTGCAAGCATGTTTTTCACTGTAAATTTGTTGTTAATGTAATGAACTGCTATATTCAGGCATGTTTCCATGACTGTAGTCAACCACACATCAGCTGGTTGTTGTTTAAAGTGCCACTTGTTTTAGATCCTTTTCAATTTCTGTCTTAACATTTTGAATAAAGTAAAGGCAATGCAGCTTCAGAATAACTGCGGGAGGGAATAGTGCATGTTTTTTATTGGGTGTTGGATCATTTTTTAAAACCTTCATTATGCCCTGTTTTAATTGGAGCCCTGTCTTTAGCGATGGCTACTGTTAATCTGATTTTGATGACTTGCTAGATACGGACATGCTTCATAGCGTGAACAGATAATGGTGTTATGGACCGTATGTTACTGGTACTTAGTGCTGCTCTCTTATCTTTCATTCGAGCAATAAATTAAGTGGTTGAATTTTAGATGGCTATGTATATGTAAATGTTTGAGTGCAGTGCTGCAATAGTTTACACAGTATACATTTTTGGTCAACAACATCTTGTTGAGAACAAAATAATATGATATTATGGATGATTATCTTAATTTGTTGCTAAAACATTGGAGGCTGCTGCAAACATAGAAAAAAGAAATTCACACTTTCTAAGAGATGTTGTTAGAGATATTGATTGGCAAATTTCCACACTGCATGGCAATAGTGAGAAGATTATAAGTACTGCCGGTGCCAGTGCTGCATGGCTAATTTTCATCCATAATTAGCCTTGTACCACGATTACCAATCAAAACAAGCCTTAATGGAGCCTTCTCCCTTCCCTCATCAGAAAACACATTAGACCATGTCAAATAATAATATCAAAAGATTTTACTATTTAAAAAAACTTTCTTCCTTCTTGATGGAAGAAAAAAGTGTGAAACATTTGCACCAATACATAGGAAACAAAAAAAAAGTTACATCTGCACCCAAAGCTGCAACTTCAAACAAGGGAAAGAACCAGTCACATACTGCTGCTTCATGGCTTGGCTAATGTGTTCCCAAAGACTCTATGAGTATAATAATATATATATTTTACTTAATGCTAGATTGTGGACGTTTGTGGTAATTTGGTTGTGGTTATCATTCTGTGTGTGTCTTTTGTTGTTTGAGGCATGGTAGCGCAGTGGTTAACACTGCCGCCTTACAGTACAAATTTTGGCCACAATAATCTCTCCGGCATAGCTGACAGGCACTTAGCCATCAGGGACACTTAAAAGACAATTACACCATTTTAATGCACTTAAAACTAGCCCATTTCCTCCTTCCCTTATGACTTCAGTACATTTCCTTGAGTTTGGTGATGTTCCCAAAAGTCATGGTGAAGTGATTCCTAGGGTGTTCACTCATCACTATTAAACATTACATTTCAAAAAAAACTCATTAAGGACTGTCACCTATAACTATTCATATGATATGAGTGCTTCGGATTCGCCATGCTCTTGCCCTCAGGAAATGTGTCTGTGATTGATTACACTCATTTGCTGATTAAAGCACTTTGTAACTGGGAAAATTCAAGAGTGGGAGTACTTAATGGAATACAGTAACCACCACTTTTCACGATTAGTATGTCACTGCACCTGTAAACATAATCACGATTAGTATACGATTAATTGAGCAGCTCTGCATGACTACATATCATTTTACCATATTTTTTTCTATTCTGTCATTGCCTCCATTGAGTCTACAGTCAAGTCTTCTTGCACTGTTTATTCAGGCATTTGGCGTCTCCTGATGTTACATCTCCAGAAAAACATAGCAAAGATTACACTATAGACTTGTAGAACATCCCCAGTAGTTTGTTGTACCCATTAAAAGACAGTGTCTGCTGTGGTGCTTTGTTTATAGTCAGCCTGTCTTTGTTACCCATTTCAGTCTGTTGTTCATTTGGCCCTGTTTATTTATAGGACTGCAGTTCTTCTCCCATTATAGTATCTAGCCTTAGGATTTGCTTGGTACATCGTAAAGTCCACCACCAACTTTGTCTTAGTAAATGCTCAATTCTAGGGGCTTCTTCTTTCATCACATAATAATTCCTAAATCAGCTTTCAATACTCCTCCTCATCTCAGTTGGTGATGCCACATGCAGTACACAAATTTTTAGAGAAGGTGGCATAAACTCAAGCTGTGCAGTTGTGTAGATGATAAAAGAAAAATGAAGACAGAATGATTCCCTAAGATTCCCCTGGATTGCGGATTATCATCTCTGAAACACACTCCTGGATCCTTCAAGAACTGTTGTCTGTCTTGTTAGATTGACCTTGACTGTGAGGTATCTGGCTGTTTCACTACGAGATGCTGGGTATTATTGAAAACACTTGAAAAATTCAATTAGAATTTTACAAAATATACAAAAATAATACACAATAATACATAATATAAATAAAATTTCTAGTGTAGACTGAAATAAGTGGAATGGAAAAAAAAAGTTGATTGCATTTTTTCTTGTATAGTTTGTGCATTTCACAGATCAGATTTTTCAAATCTGAATGTATATCCAGCATACACGTAGCTGTCTCACATAGCACAAAAGCATTTTAAGTTGTTTAGAGCAGCATACCATTTAGCAGATTTAAAAAAAATTATGTATGATGGGAAATAGTTATACAAAAGTCTTCCCAAAAGAGTATATAAAAGAGATACCCAGTGAATCAGCTAAATTTAAAATAATAACCGATCTTTAGATGTTCTGATCATTACTCAAGCATTATGCAGTGTTTCAGGAAACCTTAAACTGCCAGAGAATGCTTGTCATCTGATTGTGCAGTAATTATTTTTGAGTAAAAAAAGTGTTAACAAGAAGACAGAAAACTAATTGAGTTGCTGAAGAAGTTACTGTAGGATAGATGAAGATACATAATAAGGCAATTAACCCTGGAATATAGATAAACATAATAATACACTGCCTGGCCAAAAAAAAAGTAGCCACCTGGATTTAACTAAGCAAATTAGGTACAAGCCTCCTATTGGATAATTACTGCAAGGGCGATTATCTTTCAGCTGGCAACAACTTATTTAACCCCAACTGGTGCAATGAGTTGCTTCTCATTTCTTAAACAACCATGTCGAAAGACACATCTCGGAAAAGATGTGGAAAAGATTTTAGTCTGTTTGAGAAGGGTCAAATCATTGACATGCATCAAGCAGAGAAAACATCTAAGGAGATTGCAGAAACTACTAAAATTGGGTTAAGAACTGACCAACGCATTATTAAAAACTGGAAGGATAGTGGGGACCCATCATCTTCGAGGAAGAAATGTGGCCGGAAAAAAATCCTGAATGATCGTGATCGGCAATCACTTAAACGTTTGGTGAAATCAAATCGAAGAAAAACAACAGTAGAACTCAGGTCTATGTTTAATAGTGAAAGTAAGACCATTTCCACATGCACAATGCGAAGGGAACTCAAGGGATTGGGACTGAACAGCTGTGTAGCAGTAAGAAAACCACTAATCAGTGAGGCAAACCGGAAAAAAAGGCTTCAATTTGCTAGGGAGCATAAAGATTGGACTCTGGAGCAATGGAAGAAGGTCATGTGTTCTGATGAGTCCAGATTTACCCTGTTCCAGAGTGATGGGCGCATCAGGGTAAGAAGAGAGGCAGATGAAGTGATGCACCCATCATGCAAGATCTTGGTGAAAAATTAATGCAACACTGGATGGAACTAAATCTTGTGACATTGCAGAAGCTTATCGAAACAATGCCACAGCGAACGCGTGCCGTAATCAAAGCTAAAGACGGTCCAACGAAATATTAGAGTGTGTGACCTTTTTTTTTAGTGCCGACTTTTTTTTTGGCCAGGCAGTGTATGTTGAACCTGGCTGTACATTGGTGATGTATTAGACATATTAAAAATGTTAACATTTTATTCCCCTAAAAATAATTTCTGTTTCAAGCCAATAATAAGTCTTTTTCATCCAAAGGGGAAAGTGTTCACTAAAATGTTTTGTTGAAACTGATAACTCAGCCCAGTGGGTGAATGTTATCAATTTCATCTTCAGATCTGAAATAAATCTTTTTGTTAGTTAGTATGCCGTTCTGTTTTTTGCTCTTGATTACTTTTAGTCACTCAGTTTTGATAAATCAATTAGATGAAAATTCCCCTAAATACCAGTTCATTGGAATGTGTTAGTGATTTTGCCCCTGTGATGAAAGATGCCTCACTCAGGCTTGGTTACTGCCTTTTGTCCATTTTTGCCAGAATAGACTTCAGCTTCCTGTCACATTCAATAAAATGTAAACATGTTTAGAAAATAAATATATGACAACTTAATGTGTTTAGTCATGCAAGTTGATTAAACATTCTACTGTTTTAGGTCATTTTAGTGCAGACGCCAAAGTAATAACACATAATAGCAAAAATAATAATTATTTGTATCCAGAAAATAGACAAGTCTTCGGTACAGTGGAAGCAGTGCAACTACTATAAAAGTTGAAGTATTCTCTACCATTTCTCAAAAGATCATCCAGTTTTCTTCTGTTCCTTCTAAACCATATTTAGTAATAACTTGTAATTTATGAACAAGTAACCTGCCTTCTACCCAGTGTTGCAGATTCATTCATTACCGCATAGTGAGAAACCATTGTGTCCTCATTTACAAAAGTGTTAAAAAGCTTCTGTGTGTCTGTGTATCATAACACATTTGTGAAAATGCTTTAGCCTGTGAGGCTTGTTATTTTTCTTTCCTTTAGGAACCGCTTGATGTTCTCCTTATATAGCAGAAAACCTTTGAAGATATGTTCTGATGTTATTCTCCCAAAAATTTTGATTGCTTTCTTTTTAGCTGATACGGAAGATACCGTACTACTTTGAGTGTCACTGGATTGTTTTATTATGTACATTTCTATAAATATTTGAACACTTCTGAAGAATGCCCCATAACGATTCAGGTATTCTTTTTTTTTTTATTCATTCATTCATTCATTCATTTTATTATTTTATTTTTCTTTTTTCCCCCCTCCCCCTCTCCTCATTACACAACAGTACGGCCCCTCAGCGAGCCCCTGTGGCATCTCCCTCAGCTCACAATATCAGTACTGCTGCTGTAACAGACCGTACCAACTTTCCTAGGGGTCTAGCCAGTCGAAGCACCTTCCATGCAGGACAACAGCGTGCTACCCGGGACCAGCATGGAATAGCCTACAATGGTCCACCAGCTTCACCTTCACTCTCCCATGGCAACAGTCAGGCTCGGCGAGCAGGACCAACTGGCATCTTTAGCAAGTTCACCTCCAAGTTTGTGCGCAGGTGAGGTTTTAGTATATAATAAACTTCTATTTGCAAAGAGTGCATTTCAGAAGTCTGGGACTCCATAATTAATTTGTTGACAATATTGTGGATTCTAAACTGTACAGTGCTGTAAAAAAGGTTTTTATTCTTTCTATTTTGCATATTTTACACATTTAGGGTGTCAGACTTTTTGACAAAATACCATATTAGAAAAAGGGAACCTAAATATACATGTAATATAGTTTTCAAATCATTATTTTCTTTATTCAAGGAACAAAGTTACCCAGCATGCCTATCAATCATGTGAGAAAGTGATTGCCTCCATAAACTCAATTACTGATTTAGCACCTCAGAGCTAAATCCTTCCTATAATTTGATAGCTGACTTTTACATAACTGTTGAGGAATTCTAACCAGCTCCTCTTTGCAGAACTACTTTAATACAGATGCATTCATAGGTTTGCATTAGGGAATCCATTCCCGGGAATCCCGGGCTCCCGGGGATGACACAGTGCACGGGCATCTCACATGTGAACGGTTTTAGATCAACCGACACTTATTTTTAATAAAACTACTGCAATATGTTGACACAAATAAAAAACTAACCTTATCTACAAGCAGTTCATGCTTTCATATAAGTACATGTATCTTTAATTGCGGTAATAAGAGCGTATAAAGCACAACGTCCTCGCAGGTGGCGCAGTGGTAGTGCTGCTGCTTTGCAGTAAGGAGACGGTGGAAGATTGTGGGTTCGCTTCCTGGTTCCTCCCTTTGTGGATAGCTTTTTGAGTACTGACAAAAGCGCTTTTGAGATTACTATATAAATGTAATGAATTGTTATTATTATTAACGTGTCCAGCGTGCAGTCGTCCAGGCAAGAGTGCACCTTCGTGCAGAAGTACGCCAGCCGCTGAGAAAGCACGCTCTGCCTCCACTGAAGTAGGCGGCACAATCATCAGATACCGATACACTTGTTCTAAACAACGCCCGCACTTGCCATTGCTCTGAAACACCGCCATTTCAGCTTTTACAGATGCATCCAGTTTCTTGTCATCATTCTGTGATGGAAAGTTACTTGGCACAGATAATGCGGATGCAACAGACTGACGCATTTCAATTTCAAGTTGCTGTTCAAAGCTGTTGTCTGATGAAGTGCAAGCTGCAGCAGTGGCGCCACCTTAATTATTTTCAGCTATAACTCTGTTATTTCTTGATCGATTTTTACACGCAATATATGCGAGCTTGGCCGTTCCCGTTTTCCCGGGAATTACAGCAGTTTCCCTAATACAGCAGATTACAGCAGATTCCCTAGTTTGCATGCATGAACTGCTTGTTTCACGTCCAGCCACAGCAAGTCTGTAATTTGTCTAGACTTTTCCAAAACTTTATTTTTGTTTCTTCTGAGCCATTCAGTTGTAGATTTGCTCTTCTGTTTTAGGTCATTGTTCTGTCACTCCATGTCACAGACAGATGACCAGACATTCTCCTTAAAGAATATACAATATGGTAAAGTATAGAATTCATGGTTCCTTTTAATAATGACAAGTCTTCACGGCCTGAGGCAGCAAAACATCTTCACACCATCACATTAGCTCCCTATGTTTTATTGTAGGTGTGATGTTCTTAGTGTTGAGCATTACAACAGACATAGTGGGACCAGTATCATCCAGAGAGCTGTATTTTTAACTTGCCTATCCATTGGAAATTATTCCAAACGTAATAGCCACTTTACCATCATGGTAAGAATCAATATGTGGTGAGGTTTAGGTGTAACAGGCATGGCTGCAATCTGGTCTAGTTGTGTTCAGCTACTTGTGTCTAATATCATTTAACTTAAATATGTTAAGTAGAAATTCAGAAATTGTCGTGTTTTGTCTGGTTCCCTTTATCTAACATTACATTTTGTATAAAGATCTGAAGCTGTTCACTGTAACAAATATCCAAATATGGAGGACATCAATAAGGGGGCAAATACATACAGCTGACAGAAGGTGTAGAACAAGAACATGCTTTCTTAGACTTTTCTTAATGTGTAGACTTGCTTTTTATGATGATTTACTCCTTCTGCTACACACGTATTTCTTAGTCATCATTACGCACAGCCTATAATTAAGGATGCAAAAAAATGGCAGTTACTTTGGTAATTATTTTGTAACTGATTTCCACTGAAGTGGTCCTCCCTTTGCGTTAAATTACCTTAATATATGATACGGTACTGTATTTACATGGACTGGTCAGCACCTTATGGTAAAATGTACAAGGCTGGTGTCATCTGGTACAGCCAGACCTCCATAAACATTTGTGCTTTCTAAGAAAAAGCATTTTATGGTAGTCAATTTTGAAGCCCATAAATATTATTAAATAAGATTTTTACAAAGTACATTACTTCATTTCTTAGCTTTTTTTTCCTTGTGAGTTATACTTCATTTTGCAAACATAAAATGTGAAATTTATAATTTTTCTAATTGCAGTCGTCTTCAAGTATGCCTTTATTGCATCATGACCCTTTGAGTCTGGGTACATTGACTGCTCACTGTTGTGTGGCTTGCCTGTTTCAAGCAAGATCAATCAGTAAGACTGTATTTCTTGCAGTAATATTAACAGCATGCACCATCACAAGAAAACATTATAGATCATAAAATTACAATGTACCAGCAGAGGGAATAAACCATGGAAGAAAAAAGCATTCTCTATGTCTTGCTAATAATGTCTTTAGCTTGTATTCTACATCTCTCTTCAGGAGTCTGAATGCTAGAAATGTAAATTAAATAAGGTTCATCCAGTATTTGTTAAACCTGATTATAATACTGGTGCTTACAAATATGGCAGAGGATATGAAATAATTTAAATAAAAATAACACTTAAAAGAATTTATATCCTGTGCACACTGTTCAAATACTTCGCAAGTTATTTGCTTCCCCAAACCTCTAAAATGACTTTTGCAAAATTGAATACAGAAATTAATGTCTTCTCGTACTGCTTACAGGTAAGTCATTCTATCATTCAGTAGTGCTAACATACATTTTTCTGAGATTTTACTCTGGTACTGTTCATTTTGGATATAACTGCCGAAAACTTACTGTTTCGTATAAATCATGAGATTGTGAGTTACATAAAGGCCTTGAAGGTTTATGTTCTTCCATGTTTGTTACAAGTGTATTTAAAAGTAGTGTGCTAATTGTCATTTGTTGTTTTACAATGCTTATGATTCAATTTACTAATTTAAGTTATGCTTTTAAAACATTATTGAGCCTGCCATGTAGAATGAAGAACAGAGGCCTTTGAATTCAATAGAATGTTAATGTTAGATTTTACATTCTTCCATTATTATTTAGATATAAAAAGCAAAGGACTTAAACAAGTTTATGTATTTTTGACAAATAGCTTGTGCTTGGTGAAAAATCCTGCATTTTGTGTTTTGGTGTAAGGAATTAAAATGCAGGCAAAATAAAATTCTGAAGCTGGATAATGTACAGTAATGTAATGTATTTTGTAAACTTTTAATAGAAATGTCATAGCAATTAGTAAGTATGCTTAATGCATCCAAAACGCTCTTCATACAAAGAATTTGTGAAGTGAACATGAGGTGTAAGTCTGTCCTCACAGGAGTGCCAAGTGTATTTTTAACTATGAAACAGAATTAACTAACCTTCAGATATTAGCATATGTTAATCTGGGTTGTGTACTTATCAGTTTGGTCCATCTTACCTACTACAATAAAAGCTTATACAAATGTCATATTTTTGTTTTCATAGTTTGTCCTAAACTGGGGACAGAATAGTAACTGATTTTCATAACACAATAAAAATTGAGTAATGGTAACAAATAATTTACAGAAGGCAATGCACATTTGTATTGACCTCTGTTTTGGTTGTGCCATATTTATATGACATATTTAAGACAACCACACTGATAAGTGCAATGCTAGATGGAAGGAGCCTTAAGTATAGTATTTACATAAAACTATTTTATGAAATTGGTCACTGTGCCTCTTAAATTGAGTTTTCCGTGGTATTTTATAAAAACTACCTGGGAGGGCAGATTCACTGTGATTTTAAGCTTAACATAAATTTAAAGCATAACTGCAACACACTTTTAGAATCAAGTATAGTTCATTAGTGATTTAAAAAAAAATTAAGTTCAAGCATAAACCAAAATAAATTCTATTAAAGTTGTTACTAAGGTTTAGTGTTGGAAGAGTAAGCATCAAATGTGTTGCCGTTTTGTTTTAAGTAACTTTCTATTTATCCATTTATTTATCTCTCATAAAAAATGCATTTTGTTTACCAGTATGACTTTGTCAGACATCATGGTTGGGATTGTCTATTCACTTGTTTTTCTCCCCTCTTCAAGCACCTAAAAACAAACGTAAAAAAATTAATACTTGTACAGCCCAGCAGCTTCTTTATTCTTACTTAACAAGATCATATATTTCCGTGCACAAACTATTTTGGTCACAGATTGTTTTATTATATATTAAATAACTCAAAGCTTAATAAAGCATTTTACACAATTTTGATTTTGGGTGCTTGTAAGGATGGGGTATTATAGAATGCTATTCCTTTTTCATCTGGGGATTTTTGTTTTGAAAATAACTCTTATATAATGTTCAGTCATTATGGAATCCATTGTACTGTATCATCCTTTTTAAACATTTCAGATTCTAAAATATGATGATCTGAAATTGCTTAATCCAATAATTAACTTAAATATTTATAAATTTAAAAGAATGTAATGTTAACATTTAAGGATTGCACTAGTTTAGATGCAGTGTTTATCATTTCTTGTTGAAAGCTTTACCTTGAAGCAATGTTAAAGATATGGCCACAGTTGCTTTGTAGCATTTTTGCATGGTCATGTATATTTCTAATTAAATTTCTGCATTAATATATATATGACCAATTTACTGGACTCAGTTAACTAGGGTGCCAAAGTCTGTTCCCAACAGCTGGAATTAAAATGTGTGACTGAAAAAGGAATAGCATATTGTTTACTGGTGGCTGGTATGTGCTTATATTCTTGCTGCTGTTCATTTTGGTAGGGTTAGGGGGATCCCAAGGGTGAAGGAAACTGAAAATTTACCAATATTTCCTTTTAAGGTCAATTAATTTAACTTGCTACTAAAATGTAACATTGTTGTATAAGTAATTCTTCACAGTACAAAACACATTATTCAGTTAACTTGGATAGCATTTATACTGATCCTTAAATCTTACTGCAGTTTTAAAATACTACACTAGGCTGTCTGAGGAAATAAAAAACTGAATTCTTAAGCACTTATACCATTCTTTAACTGACATATCTGCATCGAGCCATTTTTACTGTTACTCATTTCAAAATGTGTATTTTATTGTGCTAGTACAGTCAGTTCTTTTTACTTTTGACATTTATTGACATAAGTTGGCATAGTGAAAAAGGCAAAAATGTTGAAAAGAAAACTGAAGTATACAGTCTGCTTTGGTTTGCAATGAAAGAATATATATATATATATATATATATATATATATATATATATATATTACAGTATATTAATTTAAATTACTTGGAGGGGTGATTAAATATTTTTGTTGTGCTTCAACCTAAAACGGGTACTATGTAGGGTCGATTTTATATTTCACCAAAGATTACCTTGTGTACACTAAAATAAGTGAGTTACAAGTTTGTACCATTTGTCGTTAATAGTGTATGTGCTAGTTTGAGAATCAAGTAAACGTGGATGAGGAAAAACACCAAATAAAGTATAATTGAATTTCTAATCCTAGAGGACAGTAAACTTTTAGAAATTTCTTCATGCCTAGTAAGTGTATACCAGGACCAGTCCCCTTCAGATTCCAATTCACAATATGAACTGAAGAATTCCTTCATGGCAGGACATATCTTGAAGATGGCATCACTGAATGAAGAAAATGTCACAATGCAGTAAATTGTAATGGAAAATCGAAGACTTTTGGTACAAAAGATAGTGGACACTCTGGGGTTAGTTCTAACAGTCAACTGAATCTGTTCTTAAGCAAGTTCTGTGTACATTGGGTGTGTAGAATATTAACTCCCAAGGTAAAGAAAGCATCTCTGCATCCAGTGTCCACAGGAGACTTTTGAACAATGAATTCAGAGTGGGAGATTTTTAAGTGATGTTTCATAACCAGGGATGAAGCATAGATACATCACTTTGATCCAGAGTCCAAACGACAATCAGAATAATGAAAGTATGGAAATGCTCCAAAACCAAAACAATGCATTATAAATGCCATGTTGCGTGCATTTTTTATGGTGTTGAGAGTGTAGGTCAGGCTGTGTGGTGTTGTGATTAAGGCTTTGGACATCAAACCCAGGTTGTGGGTTCAAATCCTGCTACTGATAAATGTGTGACCCTCAGAATGTCACAGAAATGTAACCAATTGTATCTTAAATGTTGTAAGTCATCTTGGGTAAAGGCATCAGCTAAATAAGTAAATGTAATGTAAAGTGTAATATTGATTCATGACTCAAAATTCTCATATAACTGATCAATATTACACTGTTTGTTTTTTTTGTCGCTTGAAACAGTCAGCCAGGAAAAAATGGCAAAGAAAGTTGTCAGTCATCACTCGTTGCTCTTTGAAAGAGATTCCTCATGTACCCAGTCCTTCAGACTGGCCCCTCCCAACTGCTGTCTCTTTCCCAGTCTGAAGGTTTACTTTGACATGGTGCACACTATGTCAGAGATGAAGACATCAAAATCATTTATAGAACTGTGGTTGTACAAGCAAGACATATTTATAACAAGTGTACTGGCGTTCACAGAAATTACGATGAAAAATAACTTGTTTGGGGGGGAAGTACACAATGGATGGTGCTGCTTTATAGATCAAGCATCCTGAGTTTGAACTTGCTCTCAGTTGTTTGTGGAGGTGGGACATTCTCAGTGTGCCTACATGGATTTTCCTTTTGGTGTTCTAGCGTTCCTCTCACATCACCAAAGGCATGCAGATTATGTTAACCACAGATTCTTAATTGGACTCTGTGTGAGTGTGTGTATGTATGTGCACAAGGTGGGTTCCCATGATGGACTGGCACATTGTCCAGGACTGTTTCCTGCCTTGCACCCCATGCTGCCACGATGAGCACATAGGTTAGTGCTTTTGAGAATGGTAATGTAATAACTTTTTTGCTGTTTTTTTTCTCTTAATAGGTGTGGCTTATGATTTTTGATCACCCGCATATATATTTCATATAAACAAGCTTATAGAAGACAAAAGTAGTAGTTAGAAGAATTACAACATCTTTCCCAATGATATCTATATTTTCTAACCTTTAGCAACCAAACAAGTTCATTTAAGTAGAATTGTTAATGATCCTGATACTTTGAATATTTTACATAAAATAAACATTTCTTCAATTTTATTTTTTTATATTCAGTTTCATTTTCTCTATATAGACATTTTCACAGAATATTACAAATAAGGTGTCTTCAGTCTACCAATATTAATTAAGAGCTTTCACTACTAAGGCAAATAATATGTTGAAAATACAAAGTCAAATTCTGCTTTGATATGTCAGTGGTAAAGTTTAATGTGCTGTTGTTTTTGTACAAGTGCTGGGACTTCTCATGTCCTGGCTAGTTTCAGCAACATCCAATTTATTGTGATTATCTGAAAAATAAGTGTTGTTGAATAGCAGATCACTTGATATTATATAGAGAGATGGTCATGTTCAAGTTATTGTTAATATTGTTCATTTGCAAAACAATATCTTGACTGATGTGTATAGCTTGGATAAAAAAAATTTCCAACTTAATTTGGGTTTTAAACCTTAAACAGACCTGATGTCTTTGCACTTTTAACCATAAAATTCATGAGCAAGTTAACGCTTTAAAAAGGGCCTTATTGTTAGTTGAGAAACTAAGTTTTGTTATCAGTAATATGTGCTTTTTCTAATTAAGATTAGGGAAGCATTTCTTTTCATTTGACATTTGCATCTAAATTTGTAGTCTGAAAGATTTTGCCATAAAAACTTAATTCACTTTTAAACGATGCCAAAATATCTCTATAAATAAAAAGTTTTTCAGTAAACATACTGTAACATTTATTAATGTCATATACTTTACCACTGTATATTTATTATATCCTAATATATGCAACTTCCAATTGTTTTAACTGTCCATTCATTTAAAACAAATATTATTTCCACAAATGTGTTCTTGGCTGTAATAGGCCATTTTATTTAATTTGTAAAATATTAAAATAGCAGTATTTTTGCATTACCAAAATTGCTTTAGGGATAATTATATTTTTGAAGGAAAGTACAAAGCAGTTTGCATTGTAGATCAAATAGCTCAGTAGGTCTTGCTTGAACAGCCATTATTTTTTATACTATGTAGGTAAGCAGTATTTCATAATTCTGAAATTCAACCCTTTATTTTATTATTTTATTTTGAACTTTGGTGGCACCATATTAAACACATCAGCTATTTTTATGCAGACCAGATTATTTTTTACATGGATAAAAATCTATAAAGGATTCTGCAGTAGATTTGTTGTTGAATGATATTTAACTCTTAGATATTTGATTTTGTAAAGATAGGATGCTGGTTTTATATTTCATCCATCTCTTACATATTCCACTCGTATTACTGTTACTTTTTTTTTTGGTAGACATTATAGACCTTATTTATTTATCTTATTTGTACATCTCAAAGTGAATATTACAAGCTGATAAATGTATGTTTATTTGTATTAGCAAATTATATATTACCAAATTAAATAGTTTTATAGCATATTTAGAGCAATGTTCAGAATGGTTTGAATTAATACAACACTCATTTATTTTTCTAAACTGCTCAGTATATTAATAACAAAACTTGATTTCTAAATCAAGTTATCCCCTCCCTCCCAATAAACTTTTTTTTTGGTGGTTTTTGGGCGGGTTAATTGCTACTAAAGTAAAGGGCTTTAAATGTGCAGTTTTGTGTTTTCAAAGCTTGCTCTTCATATATTTTTCTTTTTTGTTTTGTTTTTTTTTTGTTGTTTTTTTTTTTTTTTTTTTTTATAGAAATCTGTCATTCAGATTTTCCAGAAGGTAGGCATGTTCAAGCGTATGAATTATTTTTATTTATATGCTGCTGGTTTTGTTACTAACCTCTTCTTGTACTGCATTGCTACCAAAATCTGTTCTTTCCTAGTTGACCCTTTTCCTTTCCACTCGTTATTACACATTTTTCACACTTTCTGCAAATAACTCTGTCTGTCATGGTGACCAATGAATAAGCGGTTCAGGCACAGCAGATGCTTCAACAATGACAACATGCAACACTTGTAGCAACAAACATTTCTCCTCTAGGCATTTTATTGTATACCACGTTTTCAGAAACATTGTAAATGCATTCAGGTCTTTTAAAATTACATTGAGATATTGTGTGCTTTAAGTAAGTACACATTTTTAAAATGAATTAATTTCAAGGCTGATAACAAATAAGCCCTGCCCCAATTTTGCTTTAGCAAATGATATAAGGTCTTCTTGTAGTATTTATTTACATGGGAGAAGATAATGCATTAGTAAAGGCAATAAGTCGTCTATTCAATGTGAGCCAAAAAAAAGATGCTTTTAATCATACAAGTTTTAAAAAATAGTGTAGATATTGATCGGTTAGATTCGGCTGAATCTAAGTTATATTGTAATTAATAAGTGAATAGATGCATAAGAATATGGAAATAGTAGAACTGAAAGCAAACAGTATGTATAAACATATATAAATTACTCTGCCATAAGGAGTAATTTCATATTTTCTAAATGTAAAAAAACATTTAGTTGTAAAATTTAACAGCACTCACTGCAAGTTACTTTTTTATTGTATGCAATAAATAATGTAATCCAATGATTATGACATGAAATTTTTACTTAATAATTACACAATATTTTTTTTTTTTTTAAACTTCAACTTACTAACTTAAATTCGGCCATTTTCCTCCAAAACTATCAAATCTGTTCATTTTCTGAATTCACAGTCCAGTTTGTAGATGCTAGGACGACGACTTCTTTACAGCAGTAACCACAAGGCAACCATGGGAGCACCAGTCCACTGTAGAGCACTCTTAAACATAATTTAAATATACCAGTAAAATTTACTGAATTTAGACTGTCAAAGGTAACCAGAATGTTATGTAAATCTGGAAGGAAATATACCATAGTCTTGAACCAAATGTTAGTTGTTTGAAGAAGAGCAATACCCCTTTAGGATGTTAAAGAGGATAGAGAAAGCCTTTATCTTAGAACCTAAAAAGCTGTGCCATTAAATTCTTAAAATGGCAGAATAGATGTTAAATTTATACTATATATGTAAGAGCATCATCTAGCAAGAAAATCAAAACTAAACAATGAGGACAACATTCCATGATTCTGACTTAAACTGCTCAACACATACTACAAACCAGATAGGAAGGTTTCTTCTGTCCTCTGAAACTGTTAGTAATCCAAAATAAATACATTACCATCCTCTTTCAAAAAAACCTGGACACCAAGCAGAAAAAAAAAGTGTTAAATTGAAAATCCTTCAATTACTATTAAAACTGTAAGTAAAAGGCAAAACAAGAAAGCAGCATATTCAGATATTAGAGTTTTGAAAGAATAAAGTGGAAACTAAAATATTTGATTCACCCCATAAAGGTTGTAGCAGTGTAAGACTATAATTCATATTTAGTTATTTAATCTCGGAAATAGAGGTCTAGTAAAACAGACTGAATTGTGGTTCTCTCCGCTCCATTACACTGTACAGTTAATTCAGCCTCAGGAACAGACCTCAGTTCAGAGTAGGAACTACAATACTAAAAGAACCTGAGAGTAGGTATCCCTCTTCAAATGAGGAATTTGGAGTCAGATATGATAAGGATTACACCTAGAGAAAGGAGGGGGGGTTTCAATATGGGCAGCCACACACTGGAAAAATATGTGCACACCAAGTTGCAGGACATGGAAGAGAGCATATACGGCTAAAAAATAGCTGATGCACTCCTGATGATGTAGCTCCTTTTAATGCCCTTACAAAAAAAAAAAACTTTTAAGAGCCTTTTTATCATGGTCCATAGCTTGTGTCATATGAATGAAGCCTTAATGTGCCTGTTTCAGAGAGCCATTGTAGAGCAGACATTCAATGAACTCAAAAGAGAGAAAGGAAGAGATACAACACCTCAGGCATATCATACCCAAGCTGTGACCCTAGGTTTTAGAAATAGTTACAAATCTGGTTAATGGTGCATCTTTATTTCTGATGGTTAAAAATTACAAATACCATTAACCATTGCTTAGTTTTTAAGCCAAGAATAGAAAAAGGCCATTAAACCAGTACATAAAGCAAGAGAGAATTCCTACAGAAGGCCAGAAAAGAAAACCACAATGCTTCATATTGCATTTCCTGTTTATCTTGGTTGTTAATTATTTTATATATCAAAATATTGTAGTACTATGTTTTCCTAAAAGTTGTCTCACTATGTACTAAAGTTTAAATGTCAAAAACATTGTGAGTGTGAAGGATTACATAGTTGGGTTTGTCTCCAAAAACTACTGGTTTCTCTAAATTGATCTCTTATAGAAAGCGTGGCAATATGCATGCATCTCTATTTAGGCTGGTATTGATCCTTTTTTATTTCAAGAGTTATTTAAGAAAATTTGAAATTTATAAGCATTCTGACATCGTTAAGTAAGAATTATCATATACTTTTAATTTTTTTATGAATGCTGCACCATACCAAAGTAATATGTTTGATAGTTTGTAAATAGATTTGTACATTAAAATGTATCAATAGGTAAAGCATAATTGGTAGCTTCAACACAGCAGTCATAATCAATGCAGGTCTAATTTTATATTTACTAGACAGCTTAAAAGTACTTAAATGTGACTTCCCAATAATTTTATAAATGTTGCTTTAATTAACACATGCTATTAAATGAGTACCACAAGACTCCAAATTACGCAGAGGATTAAAGGGAAATCACACTTACACATGTGGACCCTACATTACTTCCTCTGAGACACTCATTATAACACAAGACATGTCTTGAATGCTCCATTAGTAGCTCTAAACTACATCCTTTACAATAATTTAGAAATTTTTACTGTAGCTTCTTGGGTGTAGAATTGCATGATGTGCTTTGTGATGGATGTTTACTATAATGAATTTTAAGTTACTGTAGTCAAGATTTTGTGTGTCCTTTTTGCAGCAGGGGAGTTGGTATGAATGCCAAGTATCATTTCTAGATTAGGGACAAGCGGCAGAATGTCATAAGGGTATTTGTTAGCTATTATACAATAACAACACAAGGATATGGGAGGTAAAGGAAGTTCAGAAATTCTTGTTACACAGGTGCTACTTATACTGGAGAGGTTTTCACATGTTACATGCTGTTCATAAGAATTTCACTGTGCTTTGTACATGTGACTATACTAGTACTACTACTGCTTTGATCACATAATCTTGTATTAGTTAAACAGCTGCTTTAAATATATGGAGTTGTCAAATGTACCTGTTCAGTATTTTTATACTGTTCGCGTAAGTGAGAGTTTGTTGGTCCATGTTGCTGTAACTAGAGTCCAAATGATCTGGTTAATTTTTGGTTTACTATACTGCTGTTAACATGGCCACTCTACTTTCCATAACCATCAAAGAAAAGCAGCGTGAATTTATCCATATTTTTTTAGCAGAAAATTTATCAGGATCACAGATCAACTGTTAACTTTTAGCACACTATGGAAACATTTTTTCTCAGTTAAGTGTCTTCAAATAGATTGAACAGTTCAAAAAAGACATACAATGAGATCATCCATCCATGAACATTATTGTGGACAATACAGTAATCCCTCCTCCATCGCGGGGGTTGCATTCCAGAGCCACCCGCGAAATAAGAAAATCCGCGAAGTAGAAACCATATGTTTATATGGTTATTTTTATATTGTCATGCTTGGGTCACAGATTTGCGCAGAAACACAGGAGGTTGTAGAGAGACAGGAACGTTATTCAAACACTGCAAACAAACATTTGTCTCTTTTTCAAAAGTTTAAACTGTGCTCCATGACAAGACAGAGATGACAGTTCTGTCTCACAATTAAAAAAATGCAAACATCTTCCTCTTCAAAGGAGTGCGTGTCAGGAGCACAGGCTGTCAGAAACAGAGCAAAGCAAACAAATCAATAGGGCTGTTTGGCTTTTAAGTATGCGAAGCACCGCCGGTACAAAGCTGTTGAAGGCGGCAGCTCACACCCCCTCCGTCAGGAGCAGGGTGAGAGAGAGAGACAGAGAAAAACAAAACAGTGAAAAATCAATACGTGCCCTTTGAGCTTTTAAGTATGTGAAGCACCGTGCAGCATGTCGCTTCACGAAGCAGCTGCACACAGAAGGTAGCAACGTGAAGATAATCTTTCAGCATTTTTAGACTATTGTCCGTATCGTCTAGGTGTACGAACAGCCCCCCTGCTCACACCCCCTACGTCAGGATCAGAGAAAGTCAGCGCAAGAGACACAGAGAAAAGTAAATTGAGTAGCTTCTCAGCCATCTGCCAATAGCGTCCCTTGTATGAAATCAACTGGGCAAACCAACTGAGGAAGCATGTACCAGAAATTAAAAGACCCATTGTCCTCAGAAATCCACGAACCAGCAAAAAATCCGTGATATATATTTAAATATGCTTACATATAAAATCCGCGATAGAGTGAAGCCGCGAAAGGCGAAGCGCGATATAGCGAGGGATCACTGTATTGAATATACTCATGACATAGATCGGGCAAACAGGAGTGTGTGTATGTGTTCAACTAAAGTGTGTTAATAACTAAGACTATGTCAAAAAGTGACACTTAAATAAAATCAGTATAGTTTTCTAAATATTTTATGGACACATTTTGACATAGTTTCATAATTTTTTACACCTTAAAATAATATTTTGCTATACAAGGTTCATTGCAGTGTAACAGGAATGTCTGCGCTGTGAGAGCACTTTAATGTATGAATGCTTAGAAAATATCAGAACTAGCTTGAATAGATTAATAAGAAGACTAAATTATTATGTTGTGTAGAACATGGACTCACTGCAGTAAGATTGACCTTTTAGTTATCCTGTCTCATTGCAAAACTGTAGAACCCACTGTAGTTATCCAAGACATAATACATCCTAGAAGTGACTCTGCATACTTGTGAAGACTTTGTACATTTTGAGACCTTTCTGTCTCCTGAGAAATTCCCATATAATTCCAGACCAGTCAAAAGAATCATGTCTGCAGTCCACTCGTGTGTCATGTAGCTATGCTTGTTACATCCCCCTACTTGTCACTAATCCCAGGAATGGGGGATCCAGAATACATGTTTAAACTATATTAGTTTTCTCCTTTTTTTAAATTGCAATTTTATGTATTTTAAATCTATGTATTATGGAAGAAATAACATAACAGTCAAATACTAGCTTCAGTACAACAAAACTTCAAGATTTAAAGAAATCTTAAAATTGATCCCATCTGTCAAAGAAACTGTTCTAAAACCCCCAACCTTTACCACAACAGGGTGCTAATTAATAATAAGAAAAAGACCTACTGTTTTATACGTTTTACTAATAAAAATGATATGACTTTAAAAGACACAGGAGCTCAGCAAATTTATTTTTAAATAACCTTAATTAAATCTTGCCAAATTCTAAAGAAGCTTTGCACAGTTTCACATAATTAATTTTTTTTTTCTAATTTCAGAAAATATAAAATGCAATTTTTCCATTGAGTTATAGAGGTGCATTTGGATTCTTCTGACTAAGCAGAATCAGCTGACACACTATCACCAGATAGCCATGAAATACTGTAACTCCAAAGACTAATGTGACAGGATTTGCAATGATCAAACAACCTACAAGACTGTATAGTTGAGGGTGGGTGTGAATGCAAAGGTATCACGTATAGGGGCAGCAGACAGCCATTTGTTTTTTCCTTGAAGTAATATCTACATTGGTTTCATATTTTCAGTGAGTGTTTTATATTCTGATTGCTAGTAAATTGATGATAACTGTTAATGATGAGAGCACAGGTCAGCATGCAGAGATGACTTCTTACAAGATCATGTTTCTAGATCCAACCAGGCAGGAGCATATTCAGCATTAACATCTTACTATTATCTCAAATTACGAACATTTTCAACCCAGTGGTATAGCTAAAAAGTTAAGCAACGCCAGGCCAACACCTGCATTCAGTTTCTGTGAAGCTAATTTTTTAATAGGCATTTTGCCTTGAATATAAACAGGTTGGTAATGGTGTTAAGCATTTTAAAAAAGGATTTATTAATAATTATAAGAATATTCTGAAACAAAATCAAAATTTTGGGAAGGATATTCTTTTTAACTATATTAACTGCCTGCTAGAGAGAAGTAAAGATTTTACAGTCTATTGGCATCTTGTTTAGTGCTTTCCATCAGATTGCCAAAATTGTGTTTACAAAGATCTTTAAACTTCCTGGTAACAGTAACTCTCAGGTACCTGAACTATTCTAAAACAGTCAGTGGATAGCCTTCTAATTTACTGTTACATGCTAATGAGTTTTCTGAAAAAAGAATGCTTTTTCCCCAAATGAATTTTAACCACCTTAGTATTTTGTTTCTCATTTGAAAGATGAGGCTAAAGCAATTTGTTTCAGCAAGAAAAATGGTTGCAACAGAAACTTGTAAATACCAAAATATCAACATAAATACAGTCGGAAAGGTGTATTTGGTGTCCACTGCTGAACAAATTCAATTTTGCAACCTGTCCTTCATATGATAGGTTTTGAGACAGTCACCAATGCTCAGCTTAATGTTGCAATCAGGACAGTATAAGCATGTTTCTTTGTGCACTTTTCCTATTTTTTCTGTTACTTGCACATGACAGGGTCGAATGTCAGCAAAGTCTTACTGATTTCCACATTTCCCCTGACATGAACATTAGACACTTGCCGCATTGTGAGTAATGCTCAGGGGCTAACGTCTTGCTTGTCCTTGCACTTTTAATCACAATTATTTTTCCTTTATGTCAGGTAGCTACTGACACACCATGCTGAAGCTTCACACAACCGAATTAACCAGGAGTATCTTGGTGATTTGGTTGTACAGTGCCGCATCACTCATCAGTTTCACTTTCCGTGTCAATGTCTGATGACCAGTTCACGTTGTCATTGCTATTGCTTGATTCGACATATGGTTTAGTTTAAGTTCATTCTAAAGCTGCCTTTAAGGCTTCTCATTTACCTCTGTGTTTTTAGATTGATGCTCCACCCCACTCATGAATATTGGTGAGTTGCCATAGATTGGCAAAACACACAGAAATAGTAATTTTTTTTTTTTTGCCACATGATGTTATTTCATCCACTAGATGGCAGCAGAACACTGTCCCGACTGTTACTCTAGCCAAAAAATGTGAAGCAGATCATTACACGTTACCCCGTGTCTGTCATAGTTAACTAATCGCATATAATTCCAAGACCAAGTCTCGCTCGGGATTAACCCAAAGAAGGCTAAATCCAGAGATCTTGTAAAAGCCATTTAGTACTTTTATTAAGATTGCCAATGATACATTTGGGTGAGTGGTAAGCAGAAGATATCTTTTGTGCTATTCCTTCCCTTATAATTCCCTTTATTTTGAGTTTGCTAAAGACAAATAGCCGGTTGCACATACAAACTGAAGTAATCAGAGTGTATGTTGTTTACCCACACAAAAGCTTGTAGGCTCGAGTAAAGTAATTTAACCCAGGCAACAATATCTGACTCAAACCGAAATTTGTGCAAAACATTAATGAGGTATCCACATTCTACTCTTTGAAAAGCTTTATGCTACATATACCAACACTGAAATGTGTTGGAGCTTGGTTGTTGCTGGATGTAGTGTACACTCCCTCATGCAGCAAACATTTGACAGTAGTTGCCTGCCTTCAATGAGACCAGTTCTGTCTTGTGATATTAGAGCATTTTCTCAGTTCTTTTTGTGAAAACTTTGGCCACTACCTTGACATCACAATTCAGTAATGAAACTGGCCTGTATGATGCACATTCCAAAGGGTGTTTGTTGAGCAACGTCTTTCCAAAGAAAAACAATGTATTGTAGGCCAGAACATTGTTAGCTGTCTCCTTCCAGCAGGGAGAAGCAGCAGTTCTATTCTGAGGTCCTCCTGTATTCAACATAAAAATATAATTATTGTGAAATAATTTTTCCTCAATAGAAATATAAGACATGGCTGATACAACATTGACAGAACTCTTTCCATCCATGTTTTGACAGACAACACAAAAACCTAATGAAAATAGCACCACGCAGAGTTACTCATGTGGCTGGAATAGAGTTACAGCCATGTTAGGTTAGGGTGGCGCACATAGCACTTAGGGTAGGAGTAGTAGCAGTATGTGCTAATGTTTAGGCTACAGCAGGCCCTGCACTTCAGGAGTGGGAGCAAAATAAAAATCATAATAGAAAATGTTAACAAAAACTCAAACAAAATCAGCGTTGCCATAGAAAACACTTCAACAGACAGCCCAAGGCACAAAAGACAAGGACATTGTTGAAAAGAAGGGTCAGAGGAATTCGGCAGTGTGGAGATATTTTGGCTATTTAAAGTCCAACAAGAAGCACAGTAGTGTGCATTACAAATTGTATCAAAAGCATGTCCCCACAAAGACAGGTAATACCACTAATCTTTTGTACCATCTGAACTAGTGTCATCCTTTAGAGCGCACACAATGCAAGACTTTACAATCTCGGACCCAAGCAAGTGCTGCACTAATGGGGATTCCTTGTGTCTTTCTTTTATTTGTCTTGGAGCATAAGATGACTACAATTGAATGAACATGTCAATTTTGTTTTCTTTCGTTTACATTTGAAAGCTGCTTGAATTTGTATTGAGAATATATACAGAAAATATTTTGTCTATTTATTTGTGGATTTGTTTCCCAACCATTTAAACAATTTAAATATATATAAAGGAAAGGATACAGCATAGAAGTAGTTTTTTGAGATTTTATTTTGTATTAATAACTATTTTATTTGTAACTTTTTGGAATTTGAGTTCTCCTGTAAAACTTGAAAGCGTTTGACTGGTCAGAATTGAGACTTTTTAATTTTGTATTACCTATTTTATTTACTTGGTTGTGCATTTTGTTTGTATTCTTCTGTAACACTGGAAGGTTTTGACTAGTCAGAATTAAGATTTTAGTTTATTATATTATACCTATTTTATTTATTTGAAATACAGTTGTATAATGTTCTACAGTACATTTGTCATGTTCAACTTCTAACAGAAAATAATGTTTAAACCAAAATTCATCTTGTGACATCTTCACATATTACTTCTGAGTTTAAAGGAACCTTTAAGCTTGACAGAAAGTAATTTGATTTATATTGTGATATATGTTGATATTGACTGATATTTAAAAAAAATAATAATAATGTGAAGTTTTTTTTTGTTTTTTTTTCCGCCTCATATCGTCAAGCCATAATTCTCTAGGTGGTCCTCTGTGTCACAGAGAGTGAACCTAGCAGCCCTTCACGGGAACCTCAGTTCACCCACAGTTGTATTTGTGATAGCAGAGCTTGTGACCATAGGCATTCACACAAAGTTTGAACATTGTACCTATATACACACAGTGTGCTCCTTTGAATTCTTACGAAGTACACCTAACTCTGTAGTTGTCTAGATATGCAACATAACAGATTACATTCTCAAATGTTCAATCTATTTGAACTGGATTTCACAGATTTGACAACTAGTTGATTTTTTTTTCAGTACAGAAAACAGTCAGTGCAACCATCGCCAAAGTAATCAAACATTGTGATATGTTAATATAAAATTGCACAAAATGCATATTAGAAAGCTGTGTTATATTTTTAATGTCATTGTACATGTTATGGACACTAGAGTGAGTAACTGAGCCCCAACTCCTTGACACAACTACACTGGAAACAGTCCCAGGTTCAAATTAGTCCTTTTATTAAACAGAGTACCTTTACACAGACTTTCTTCCCTGATACAGCATACTTTTCTTTTTGTTACTTTTCCATTTCTTTCTCATCCATGACAAGCTTTGAATTCTTCTGACTCTGACCCTAAACCCCTGTGCAAAGTGGAATACTCCCTTTTTAAGCCCAACCTGGGAGTACTACCAGTACTCAAACTGTTATCTCCAGGAAGCACTTCTAGGTTAGATGTAACCACCTTGGAATATGCATTCATCTCCCAATAGCTCCCCCTGGCAGCCCCCACAGAACCCAAAAGGGCAGCCCTATGAAACCACAACTTCCATGCTGACTTGCCGGTGTCCATATAGGGGCTAAACACAAGGGATGCTGCCAAACCAATGTAGGTGGTGATGACCTGCTCATAGAAGGCAGTCTCTCACTGTCATCCATTTCTGCTGGCTTCCTGACTAGGAAAAGGACCACTATCCATCCTAGTCAGGATGCTTCTCCACCCAAGTCATCTATCCCACTATGTTGGTCTCCCAGCCAGGTAAGAGATTCCTGTCCATTACTGATTAGATGCCAGTCCCAGTGCACCACCATGCCCACCTCTTGGCCCACAGAGGTGAAATGTCACACCTCCCTTCCTGACTATCCATTAAACTGGCCTCCCAGTCAGGTAAGGAAATGTGGGTCTGTCCCGGCTGGGATACCTGTCCACCTATCATAATGTAGTTAAAAAGATTTAGCTATGGTAATCTAAATAGTTTCTATAAAGTGAACTGTACTGTATTATAAAGTGAACTTCAAAAAGGTCAGTATTTAACAATTGGGTCCATTCAGCTGGTTCTGACTGATATAGTAATTTCCAGAAATATTGGCACCCTTCATTAAAAATTGCAAAAATAAAAATTGCAAAAATTAATATATATAAAGGGACCACCTGTGCAAAGAGTGATATTTTGTGCTTAAACAATTGGGTAAGCCTCATGCTTTTATTGTCAGACTTTTGAAAAAAAAAATTTTCCAAAAATATTGGCACCCCAAATGTCAGTATTTGGTGGGGCCTCCCCTAGCAAGAATGACAACTTTCAGCCTCTTTCTGTAGTGTTTAACATAGCTGTAGAACACTTGTGGAGGGATCTTGGACCACTCTTCCATGCAAAACATTTCCAACTCATGGAGATTCTTGGCTTTTCTTTTGTGAACTACTGTCTTCAGTTGAGACCACAGATTTTCAGTTGGGTTGAAATCTGGAGACTGAGATTGCCACTGCAAAACCTTTATTCTGTGTTTCTGCAGCCATTTCTTTGTTGATTTTGATGTGTGCTTCAGATCATTGTCTTGTTGGAAGACCCAACCACAGCCCAGGTTTGGCCATCTTGCAGAGGCAACCAGATAGTTGGCTAAAATGTTCTGGTATTTAATGGAATTCATTATGCCACTGACCTTAACAAGAACCCCGAACCACTGGCAGCAAAACAGTCCTAAAGTATCAAAGAACCACCACCATATTTTACCATGAGTATTAGGTGCCCTGCTTTGTATGCAGTTCCCTTTTTTGCCAAACATGGTAAATGGTGTGCATGGCCAGAAAGCTCAAATTTTGTCTCATCTGAACACAACATATGATTTCAGTTGTATCTCTAATGTTGCTCGGCAAAGTAGAGATGCTGAGATTTGTGTCTTGGACTTAGGAAAGGCTTCTTTTGTTACACTTATCCATAAAAGTTCTTGTCATGGAGGGTGTCGTCTTACAGTTGACTTTTGAAACAGTGAATGCCCAAGATTCGACTAAACTTTGCAGTTGTGAAACTGTCATCTTTGGGCTCCTCTTTGCCTCTCTTAGCATTTGCCTCGCTGAGCATGGGACAATATGCAAATGGGGTCTCCTTCCTAGCAAATTTTCAACAGTTCCTTGCTTTTCAATTTTTGTTATGGTCCTGATTGTGTTTACTGGTAATTCCAATTGAATACCTATTTTTTGTAGCCATTCCCAAGTCTATGCAGGTCAACAATTTATTTCTTAACTGATTTGAGAGCTTTTTGGTTTTAACAATGTTGATGGATAACAAAAGGACCAGTGTGTTACCTCCTGTTTATACCCTAGTGAATCAGGAAATTGCAATAGACAATAGTTCATAGACACCAAACATTCCTAGACACTAAAAGCAACGTCAAGAAACATTTTTTCCCCAAAGATGCAAATTGATTTGGTCTTGTTTATAATATTCTTCAAGGATGGCAATAATTTTACTAAATCCATTTTTAACAAGATAAACTATTCTGAAGATATAACAACACTTTTGCAGGAATTGTTTTTATTAAGTAAATAGTCAAGAATTTCTCCAAATATTTGGGGAATTTTAGAATCACTATGTATTATATTAATGTTTTTGTTCACTTTTTTGAGGGGTGCCAATATTTTTGGAGTTAACTGTAGTTATTTTAGTGAAACCTGTTTTTCATTATGGTTCAGAACTAAAAGCAGTTGCCATGTGTTTTGAGTTCATACCCCTTTTAAAGCTCAATCGACATGCTTTAAATGTGCTGAAGACATATTTAACCTAAAATATATTAATAAATATATAACAATGTAGAGGAGTTTCATTTTAGTAAATGTTTCCAAACTGAATAGCATAATTGTCAGGCTGTACTGTATGTCCATTTACCAAGATGGTGTAAATTAGTAACCCTTTGTGAAGAGTGGGAAGTTGCCATACTACAGGTAAATAACAGAAAGTTTACTGCCATAATTTTCTCACATGACTGCTGTTATTCACTTTGCTATTTCATATGTCAATAACATTTTCACCAGTTTCTTAATTAGGTCTAATAATGTTTTTTGTACAAATATTAATGTGGGCCCAAGGGGTGTTTAGCCTGTTTTTCCAGTTGTCTGAAAGGTTACTGTCTTTCTTTTTGGTGCTTTGATCTTTGCGTCTTAAGGTTCCTGTGTCTGTCTCAGCTGTTTTGCATGAACTGTGGGGTGCGAGTTGTACTTTTCTGCAGGGTGTTGGTGATGAAACGGGGTTAAACGACTGGTGCTGGCATAAAATTGATAAACCAAAAAACATAAGCCATAACAAGTCAAAAACTAAACTTTTAATAATTCTTTTTTGAGGAACCCGTATGAGGGAGAGAACAGAGAACGAGATGAGGGGAGCAGGTGAGAATAAAAACATATCTTAATCAATACTTATATTAATGGATAATTGAAAAACTTGGCCTTTGGGAATCTTAACCTACCTCTCTCTCAAACTCCATTTTCTATTTTTTTCTCTCTTAATTACAAATTATTTCAAGTATATCAAATTTTTCTTATGTTGCGACATGTTCATTGAAGTGATTTTTTTTTACTTCCCTAAAAAGCATTTTTGATCCTGATTTCTGATTTTTGTCTCCACATTTCAGTTTTAGTTTTCTTCCTTCGTCTATTTACTTTTTCATAAATCACTTGTCATGCTCTTTGTAATATAATTGATGTAATTATTTTGTCTTCAAAAATATTAAATTAAACATCAATCTAATTTTGTTTCAGTTGCATAAACTGACTGCAAATGTCTTGCAAAATTATTCAAATACTTACTTTTGTGTTCAATTTTATAAAATTGACAAATTTTTTTTTTTTTAATCTTCTCTCGAGTACTTAGGGCAACATCTGTGTTACACTTTGTCTCTTTTAAAACTATATTCAGATTCAAAACTGAAAATATCAAAAATATGTAACATGATACACAAGGTGTTATGAACAATTTTAAATGTATGGAAATGTGTAATGTATTGCATTTATAATTATTTATATTCATGGATATATCTGGCAGCAAATGAAAAAATTGTTGTCTTGAGTAAGCTGACATTAACTTGATATACCACACATATTGTGAAACAGAGCAGACTGGTACAGGGTAAATGATCCTAGAATATACTTTAATAGATATGGAATTCTTTGGTAGTTAATCAGTTTACTGTGTTTTTTAAAGGTAAGATGAACAAAATCAAAAACGACCCATCTCCGTTAATTGATTACAGAGTAAGCGTAGTAGACGTTTAACATGACATTCTGCATGAAATCTTCTCCTGTGATCTTGGCGGATCTTCTCCTGTGTTTGAGAGTTCATCGTGTATATTGTGTGTGTGGATATGACAAGGGGGACACTCAGGAAGCCCATAAAAAGAATACAACAGCATGTTTTAACCCAATCATGCTGCTTACATTTATTTTTAGGATAAATATGAATATTTTGATTTTTATATAAAGACGAAGTTCTTGCTATTAGTTTTCACGTTTCTCTTGGAGTACTTGAACCAGCCTCTGTAGTAGATGTCTTTTCTCTTGCAAGTCTAATATCCAATTCATCATTCTCTGTACTCATTTCCTTTTGTGTTCTGATTTTGAAGCGTAACCTGTGCCAAGAACCTACGACTAGGTTTATAGTTATGTGTGGTGGTTTTGTATTCATTTTAGAAAATTTTTAAATTTATTTTATCTCTTATTAAACCATCATTCTGGTTTTGTGGGTGAAAGCGTGATACATTTTTTAGACATAACAGCCCATGGTTTTTATTAAGGTAGTGGCAGGTGACATTATTTTGGCAGAGTATATATGACATCATATTGTTGCAACTGAAGATGGCTACTTTCATTTCCACATGCCCAAATCTTTGTATAATACTATAGAGAAAAAAAAAACCTCACTGTGATGTCGCATAGATAGGGAAAGGTGATTAGACTAGGTTCAAGACTTTTGGGGGTTTTTTTGACTGTGTTATTTGCATGCTAAGCAAGAAAGCCTACAAGCAGTATAGTATAGGAGAGCATGGTAGCACTATCCCATCATTACCTAAAATCATCTGAAGTGCACACCATGAAATTAGTTGACTGCTAATCAATACTACATGAAATGATATTCAAGAGTAGATGTTGATGCAGCATTGTACGTAAATGTAGTGCTTTGCTTGAATGTGTGCAACTTAACAACTGTTCAAACGATGCATAAACATCTTCAGCATAGAAGTGTCCAGGATATAGATACTAAACATCATCCAGGATTTAAAAATTGTACAAGTTAAAGAAAGCTGGATTATTGATTTTCATGCGCTGGAGCAGCCAGAACTAGCATATGTACCCTAGAGTGTTTCCTGTATTGGTTCCATAAGTACTGCACTGCTTCCTTATTAATAAACTAGCCATCCCCCGTGGCTTTGCCCGCATATTAGTGAAACAGAACAGTGAGGAGGGCCCCACCCAGCTCTCTACTCCTGACGTCACTCTTCCCCCTCCCCTCGGCCCGCAGCCTCTGTCTCGGATTAGCGCAAATATCTCACTCCTGCAAGTGGACTATGATTCTTAGCCCAATGAGAGAAGTAACAAAATCAACCAGAATGTTCAAACAAATTATAGAAAAAAAAAAGATCTAAATCCGTTAAGTAGTTCTCGTTTGCTAACTAAGTGGAGTTAAGGTTACACCCCGAGACAGACGTGTGAGTGAGGAGGGCCCCACCCCGCAGCCCGATGAGTCGCTCTCGGATTCGCACTAATAAATCGGTACCGCAACCGAACTATATAATACTTAGCATGATGAGAAAGTCGCAAAATCAATGGAATGTTCAAGCAAATTATAAAAAAAAATAAAAAAAAATCTAAATCCGTTAAGTAGTTCTTTCGTGAAAAGCGGACAGACATACAAACAGGTTTAAAAAAAAAATATAAGAAATTTCGCAGTTGGACCACGAAATTTTTAAAACCGTTTCTTTGCGAGCAGTAGGGTAACCTACATTCCAAATTTAAAGTCCTAAGTCCTCATGGTTCGGGAGATTTTGTGATGAGTGAATCAGTGGTATTTGGCTTTTATATATATATATATGTACTTATATATAGATTGGGGATAATTATTGATGGCTGGACCACAAAGCAAAGCCTACAGAGGTCTTGCGCAAGATTTCAATAGTAAAGTTAACCAAGCAGGTACATTTCTGTTACTGCCTGATTCCTTCAAAAGTTTTTATGTACAAATATTCACAAGTCAGTAATAAATCAAAGTTAGGTAATGCCACGCCACCTTCTGTTTGAGATTTTTTCAGAGCTGTCTTTATTAAAAGTTGCCTTTTTGCATTCAGTATTAATTAAATTACAATTATGTAATTTAAACTGATATTTAATATAGACAGGCAATGAAATGAAAACCTTTGAAGAATATTTATTTTAAAGTTAGAAAGCAAAAAGCACTGCTGCAAAGCATAGACAAAATTTTAAGAAAATACTAGGGGGCTTAGCCCCCTGCTTGCTTCGCTTAACAAACCCCCCAGCCTGTGCTATGCTCCAGCCACTTTGCATCTCTGCCACTCATGTATGTGGATTTCACTTTCACCACACAACAAATCTTTTAATTCTCGTGGATACGCCTCTTCATTGGGAAGAAACACTACTTTTCCTTGATGGCAACACGAATTAGAAGATCTACAAGTCTCTGACTTAATGTTCAAATCCAAACAATATCTACATACTTCTGTCATATAACCTATGTCCATATATTCAATCTCTTTTCATTGTTCCGTTATTTCACAGTGTAATATTTTCCGTTTGTTGGCACTAATGTGATCTTTACTATCATTTTTTTTGAGACTTTCAAAATTTAGTACTTGCAGTATCTGTAACCAGCTCTGCATGTGTATCACGCCAACGTTTTTGAACCTCTTTACAACGTTCTACTTTGTCTTCTACTCTTTGTCTTTTATTTCTGGCCCGAGTGTGGTTAAATCTCTTGACACAAAGTCTTGTCTCACGGTACTTGAAATTATCTCTCTGAAAAAGTCACATCTTGTCCCAGGCTAAAAAGTCTTATCCCAGGATTTTTTTATATAATAGAGAGATACCTGTTGTCTATTTGGAATATTTGAGATTCATCCATTAGCTGCACTGTGGCCTAAAACAGTGTTTCTAAACCTTTCTGGTGTTTCTTCACAAACTATGCAACACAATTTGCAACCTACTACCATTATTAATGATAGCAGCACACAACCCAAAAGTGGGTCAGATCCCAGTAGTTCAGAAAAACTGGCCTGAAAATGTGGTCAGAGCCACACCATAGTTAGCCAGTCGCATCCCAGTTGTGCCAGAAGCTGAGATAGCTAGAGAACTTGTAGAAGCAAGAAATCAGTGTCTGGTTATAAAATGTTTGTAGTAAAAAAACTACTGTTGCATAAACTGCCTTTACCACATATTTATTTGAAAATTATGATGTTAGGTTAATAACAAAATCATTTTAATTTCCAGTTTACTGTTGAATAAACGGGGGAAGTAATCAGACAAATTAAGACAACATACTGTAATGGTAAAATGGTAAATTAATACATTTTTGTGATCAGTATACTTTTAGAATACTGTATTCTCTGTTTATTTTACAATTTTAGACAACTGACTCATTATTTGTTTACCAGCTTGCACAGGATATCTGTGAAACTGAAAAAAATCAACTTAGGCAAGGGCAAGCACTATTTTCTTTGACAGGCAACAAGATTTGTTTGTCAATCTTGTTCAAGTTGCTTTTTATACAGTTATAATGCAGTTCAAAACATGGCAATAACACCAGGGCAAAGAAAGAACACGGCTTTGGGCCAGAGTTGTCATGCTACTGAATTTAGCTACTCCAAATTAAACCATTACTGGAAAATAAGGTCATTGTCAATTTTTATCACTGCTTAATTAATATTATTCAGCGGTCTGTTTGAACATAAATAATGGAATTGCCTTTTTAAAAACTCTTTCTAGAGCTTTTATATATTTTGGAACATATTTCTATTAAAAAATGTATCTGTTATCCTTGAAATTAGGATATTAAGACTGTGGAAAGTACAAGCACCCCCCTTAGGTCAGCAGTTCAATTTAAGAGCACTCTATTATCGATTATCATGTGTGAACACCGGGGCTAGTACACCCGCCCTAACCCAACACAGACAGGAAGAGACACTAGTGCAGCACACAACACACTTTTGTTTACAGTGGGGAGAGCTTTTCTGTCTCCCCAGAGAACACCACAGTACAAGTCACAGTCTTGTCCACCTCCTCCCGACTCTGGCTCCCTGAATGGAGTGAGGCGGCCTCTTCTATGTCGTTCCTTGGAGTGCTCCAAGTGGCTCGTTAGGGCCTTCTTATACTTCATGCTCAGAATGAGTATGTGCACACATCATCCTCCTCGGAGCACATTCTCAAAAATGAATGTGACACGTGCGTGAGTTGCAGTACCAGCAAAAAGTCAGGTGTGTTCAAGTTGGAACATGACGGCAGAGTCTGTCTTTACTATATACATGTGACAGAAAGCCACTTTGAGGATACTCTGGGATCGATGTGCATGCCTCAATTTTTGATGAATGGCTCGATGTGGTGAAACAAAATGCCGACATACAAATGCATTTGTGGTGCTTTTATATTCACGCGTTGCATATTCCCCAACGTAATGACACGATACATTTTATAAGTCTCACATAACATCTTCTCTGCCGTCTTTTGCACCTTCACAACAGCATCAAACTATACAACAGCTTATTTGAAAAAAACTTTAAAGACATGGTGAAAAGGTCAGTTTTGTGATTAAAGTGGAAATTTTGGCTTTAATCTCAAAATGTCCACTTTAACCTCATAGTTTACTTTATCATTAAAGTAGACTATCATAAACATCATCTCAAAACCGACCCAGTTGTGAATCGCTGCGTGCTTCTGGGGTTTCCTCCTGAGCTAACAGCAATCACCACACAGAACACATTACATTTATGATATTCCTGCTCTCTGCACATTTAGATCTGTTAGATTTATACTTGATATCACTTTCATGATGAAATGCGTTAAGGCATGTATGTTACATTTTACAGATAATACTGTTACTGTAATACTGAATACTGTTAATAATTACACGTGTGTGGGCGGCATGGTGGCAGAACGGTAGCATAGCTGCCTTGCAGAGAGTCACATCCCTTGTGTTCCCTGCCTGGAGTTTGCGTGTTTTCCTGGTGGGTTTCCACAATGTGCACCGGTTTCCTTCCAAAGACATGAAGGCGTGGGGATTTGGTGACACTAAAGACACTAGTGTATGTATATGCTTGTGTTCACCTTGCGATGAGCGGATGCCCTGTCCAGGGATTGTTTCTGCCTCGTGGCCGATGCTTGCTGGAATGGGCGCATCCCTGGATTGATGGATGGATGGAATCATTAAACATACTTGTCAGAGATATTGTGGCAAGGTGTCCTCGGAATTTAATGGATGTTTCAGGCAATTCACAATACAACAAAGCCAAACGTTTTCTCACTGTGATGATATATTGCACTGCTACCTAGTGGAATCTTCCAGAATTACGTAAAGTACGTGCGCAAGTATAAACAGTACAACGCTTGCGTAGCAGTAGCGTCCACAAGCGCACATGTCGTGTGAAGTATAAACCCGGCCTTAGCGTTACCTGGAATCAGTCCCAGGTGTGATGGAAGTTCAAGATAAGGCTCTGCAGGTCCCCGTGGCGGCCCCCACGGAACCCAACAGGGTTGCACCAAACTCCAACTCCCTACACGTCCTGCGGGAATCAGTGGTGCCACAACCACCCAGGAGGGCTATGCCCTCTCTAGCATTCTGGGGAGGTAGTGCCTCACAGATGCTCCCTCCCCTGGTACTTCCATTGAGCTGACGTCCCGGCTGGATAATGGCCGTGGCCACCTGTCACACATGTTAACAAAGAGATTGATTTTTGTAGCTGTTTTATACACTAAAATGCAGATTAGATTTCCTAAGCTACAACCAAACAGCAGTAATTCTAGATCTGTAATAGTTATGATTAACAGCCATTCAGCCATACTTTAGAAACATGCATAACTACAACAGTAAACATAGTCATCAGCAGAGTTTACAAAAATATTTGCACCGTGACATTTTTTCCAGAGGTACAGTATAGTGTGTTTCTTTAACAGTCTTTTTCATTATCTGTATGTTTAGGAGTGTGAGAAAATCAGTGAAACTTGAGTAAAACAGTTGTTTTCTCTGCAGGAAAGCATGGCATACTGGACATCTGTAAGCTGTAGCTTCAAGTGACTTGATTGTATGCCTCTAACCAACAATGCATAAGCATAAAGGAAAAGTCTTATCCTGAGGCTTCATTTGACTGTTTAGTCAAATTTGACGGTGCTCCCCCGGCACCATTTCAACTTCCTTACAACTGAGTGGCCAAATTCACTGAGAAATATCCTATTAAATAATTTCTCTTCTCCCTGGTCTTGGTTCACTAGTGTTAATCTTACCCAAAAATTGCAAAGACCTGCGTGCCACTGTTCTTGTTAGTATTTTCAGATAAAATGTCCACATCATTTCCCAGTGCATTCTTTCTTTCTTTTGCTGATCATATCCTTAAGCCAAACAACTTGTACCAACTGCAGCAGTCACATCTACCGAAGAAGGTATTTCTAGGTAGGTTTCTATCGAAAATTGTGCGTCTCTTTTCACTTTAAATGCAAAATTGTGTTAGTCAGTTTTTACATATTCATATCTATGGTTGTATAATCATCTCACCTATCTCAGAGTTTGGAAAAGTACACATTAGTGTTTCACTTCTAATAGTTTTTAATATGAAAAACATTTGTTTTTATCTAAAATGAATGACGTGATATAATAGAATTAGCCAAAATGCACAATTAAATATTTAATATATACAGAAACAGTTTGCATAAGTAATTAAGATATTCAAAAATTTGTGTAATACATATGCAGATTTTTTTTCCAAGTATGGTTTATCTCTTACATATTCATACGTGTGTATATACAGTTATATATACTGTAGGCTATAGGGTCATTATTGTCACATGTACAGAGTACAATGAAATTCTTACATGGATGTGTTATCAACATGCAACAGGTCGCCACTTACTGGCACCATAATTTGTGAGTATACAACCTCGCCTGAAAACCTTTGTGGAGTTGACATGAATTTTTTTTTATTTCGATATTACTTTAAAAACTGTTACCATTTTATAGTCATATCCTTATACTGATCATTCTGCAACTTAGCTAATTGTAGTGTATGTTTGTTACTTATACTTTTGTTGTCCAGTTATATTTTTATACTTGTATATTAAAAGTTAAAAAAACTATAGCTGTTCATATGGAATATATACTGTTGGGCATATTCAACATTGTTTGAAATATGCCATCTTTCGGAATATACAGTATTTTGTGATATGGATTGCACATCGCAAACATGAGCAGTGATATAGAGAATTGTATGCCAAATGCCATATAGTTTGAAACAACTCAATGACTTGGTAAAGAAAAATGTAAATTGAAAAAAATATATTGGGAATAAAAAAAATGGCAGAGGGAGTATTAATTTAATTTGTGTCCATTAAACATTCTAGTAGTCTGCCTTTATTAATGTAGCAAAATGAGAACAGCAATAGGTCGTGTAAATAAATAACAAATTCCCTTGACAACTGTAAAGATGGCATGCTGATCTCCCAAGACACAAGTCTGAGACTTCTCCTGCCCTTCATTCCTTTTGCATGACAGCCAGTGGGTTTCAGTGGGATTAGTATTTCTTCTATCAGCCTTTTTTATTTTATTTTTAGTTTATAGTGACATTTGTACACTCCCATCTGTTGGAATGAAAAATGAAATGCTTTTGGTTAATACAGATGACATTCTTTGCAATGGTCATGTCCAGAATAACATGCCTTGAGTGGGTTTGTCACTTGTGACATTGTAAGTATTGTGAACTGCAGTTATGCCCTGTTGAACTCATTTCAATTTACTGATGCTTCTGCAGTCAGAATTAAGCACTAGACCAGTAGTCCACAATTTATTGTAAATTGGGACAGCTAGTATATACTGTAGTTTTGTGAAAACTGAAATATGTTAAAATGGTCTGTGTCTTTCTGTGTTAATGTAATTTTGTACAATGTAACACCTTCTTTCTAATTTTACCTTGCATTCTTTTTAGAGGAGTATAAGGCTATATGCTGCCATGTTTACTGAAAGGGAAAGGAAAATAAAAGGACAATCTAGGGTGACAGGCAGGCAGTGTCATATAGTGGCTACGACAAGGGACCTTAAACTATTGTGTTTAGGCTGGCAGCTTTTATTGCATAATTCGTATATAAGATGTTATCTGCTTGATTTTTCACTCATACAAATATTTGATATACATAATGCACATTTAACACAGCTTCATGCCTGAAGTGCACCACCTAAAGACCTCCTTCCACATTTTAAGTAATTTCAAGCTATCAAATGTTTATTTCACCTGATAAACTTGAATATTTCATATAAAGAAAAAATAACCCACTTTTTGCAAATAGTGACAAAATTAACCTCCAGGAAGTAATGATATTTTGGAAAATCAAAGTTCCTAGGTCAGCTGGCCTCCCAGTCCCAATACAAGAAAATATTGTTTTTAAAAAGGGGAAGTGATACTCTTGCCTTTCAAGAAGAAACTCATCATGTGGAATGCTTAGCTTTTGAAAGAGAACTTGCATTCACAGCTAAAAAGCACATTTTCAGGTAATGCACATGAAAACAAAAAAAAAAACTTGCATTAATGCAATTAAAGATACTTATTTTAAATCTCCACATTAAAGGAGAAGAGTTAAACAAAAGTGTATTGTAGATAATACTGTTATTCTGAATGAGTATTTAGTGTTACTGTGTAATCCTCACGTTCTGCTTACTGGTCACCATGAGGACAAGTCAGTTGCTCATTTTAAGGGGGAGGGGTGTTCGTGACTATACTTAGTCCTTTGTCTGATGTAATAAACAATCTTTATTGCATAGACAATTGCACTGTACAGTTTGTAGACTGTTGCTGATCTGTTTATGCATGTTGCCTGTATTTCATTTTGCATATTTATCTCATACTTACAAATATAAGTGTCATTCATAGGACCATACTTCTTGAGGAGCAATAATTTTTTTTTCCAAAGTAAAAAAGTTTTTTTTTTTGTTTAGTTTTCTGACTGTCATCTTTATCTTGCATTCTTAGGCCTGTTATGGCAGGAGAAAAAGAAAAAGATGAGAACAAAGATGCAAAACCACGATCGTTACGCTTTACCTGGAGTATGAAGACCACAAGCTCCATGGAACCCAATGAAATGATGAAGGAGATAAAGAAAGTGCTAGATTCCAACAGCTGCGAGTATGATGTGCGTGAAAAGTACATGCTATTTTGTGTTCATGGAAACCCATCACATGAGAACTATGTTCAGTGGGAGATGGAAGTATGCAAACTGCCACGTCTGTCACTCAATGGTGTGCGGTTCAAGAGGATAGCTGGTTCATCTATTGCGTTCAAGAACATTGCCTCCAAAATTGCCAATGAGCTTAAACTCTGACCAACAGAACTGAAAAAGCAAAAGGTTTCTCCCCAGTCCCTAATATACAAATATCCCAATTATCCTCCCTCTTTCTGTCTTTAATTCTTCATATATATGTGTGTATGCATGTATGTTTATATATATATATATATATATATATATATATATATATATATATATATATATATACATACACACACACACACACACAGTATACATATGAAGATTTAAAAAAAAAAAGTCACTCTTTTGTTCAGCTTTATTTAAGTATTCAAGAAACGTATGTCTCCTTGAAAAGAAACTTTGAGAGTCTGTGGTAAGCAACATTTCTAGGAACTTGATAATCCTAAAATAAAAACACACACACACAAAAACTGTTATCCCATAACTGGAGTGGTTTGTAGCAGCGTGTGCTTTAGTGTCTTTACATTGTTTTTGGAGGTACTGCAAAATAAAAAATCTAAATTTGATCATAAATCAACCTCTAGAATAAATACATATCAGAACATGTATGCCCCACAATTGACAGTAGCTTTAATCTCCAAGGAATATAGCATCTGAAATCGAATAACTGTTAAATTATTAAAAACTGAAAAGTAGCTTCATACAACAGATAACACAGAACAATGTACAGAGTCCAAAGGAGCAGTATTGGTGGCATCACTAAATCCTGACTTTTTGGTCTGAAGATGTTTCTCATAAGCACTGCTACTGTCATTTAATTTGTTTATTTGTCTGTCTTTATTTCTTGGCGTTATTGTACAAAGTCTTTCATTTGCACAGGTTCACAAAGGAAGATAACGTATTGGTGTCTTCTGACCATTATTTTTTATTGCTACTTAATAATGGAATATAGTCACATACCCCATTCAGTGAAGAGAATGATGTGAACACAGAAATGAACACATTGTGCATATCAGAGGGTGTGATATAGCATTTTTTGCTATGGTTTATATTTGTCTATCTCTGTATGTATATATACACATATATATATATGTATGTATATATAAGTATATGTATATATATATATATATATATATATATATATATATATATATATATATATATGATTGTGTATGTGTGTGTATATATACCAGTATATTTAAAATGATACTTTAGTCAGTATCGTTTTGTCTTGCATAATATTGTGGGACTACTATCTTTTTGAATAGACATATGGAGTAATACCAACACGGATTGTAATGTCAGTGAATGGTTTGTAGTCTCTGCTCAATATCTCTCTTTATTTTACATACATACATACATACATACATATATATATATATATATATATATATATATATATATATAATGTTTAGTGTTTTGGGTTCCTAATTTTAAATGAGACAACAAATCTAAATTAGATTATTCTTCACTAGGCTACACAGACCTGTGTTTTTGATAAACATGGAGCATAATCTTATAAAGGTGCTGGGTTTAGATTTTTTATTGAATTTTGTTGATGTAATTATGTTGATTCTGATGTTTTTTCATTTATATATAATATGGGTAATCTTTTTTGTTAGTTTTTTTTTTTTTTTTTGTCGGGGTGGGGGGCATTTTTTCTTCAGGTTAAATGATTATAAATAATGATACATTATTAAAGAGGCATTAAGATGCTTTGAGCTTCCAAATACAGGCTGTAGACATTTTTTTAAAGAACGGTTTCTTTTAATTACTACATTTTTGATTTGGCCATTTGGTACCTCATAAATTGGCAAACTATCAACTCAGCTGATAAATGCAAAAATGGCTATTGGTACCTTTTGTTGGATGTCCAAAAGATACATGCCATTCCTGAACATATTTCTTCAGGTTTCTATCTTTTCAGTGTTTGAGGAAAATCGAGAAGAACGAAAAAAAAACGTTACACCCAAAACAGTTATTGCCCTGAACATTGCTTAAAGCAGAGATGAGGTGTGTTCCTACTTCGAAGAGCAAAAGGAGAGGTTTTACTATTTGAGTGCAGAAGTGAATATGATTTGCTTTTACAAAATACTCGTTCCTCCGCAAAGGAAAACTGTTTTTCTTGTACTCTGACGTTTGAGTATAATCATTGCTGGATTGTATAATAACACTGAAGTTTGAGATGTCTGGACAGGGCTTGGGTGACTACCGTACAAAGTTCATTTGCCATTTACTGCTCAGTATTGCTGTTAAGTCTCTGCATACATGTAAAAATCAAATGATCGCAGGGAGAAACTTGGTACGCTAGTATGTTTTAAATATTCAAAAATACCCAACAAATGAGACAAAGGATCAACACGCACATAGGAAAAGGAATGGCATACAGTGCTAAAGTGCTTATGCATGTATAAGGATCCTTTTTATACTGATTTCTATGGGCTTTTTTGGTTAAAGTTCTTTAATTTGTTAGAAATACATGAACATGTTACCCAAATCTTGCTCTCAAGCACAGAGTTCTATAATGCCCCCCCCCCCCCCCTTTTTATTTTGCTGGCTCAAAACATGTTTTGCACAGTCAATTTCCCCCCCTTAAAATTAGCTGGTTTTTGCCCAGCTGTCAATAAAGAGATTGTTTGGTTGTGAAGTCGGGCTGCCTCGAGTCGAAAATGTTATTGTCCAAGCCAAGACTTGAACTTCCATACTGCACTTTCTTTGCTGTAATTTCTTCGCTATTTGATTTTTGCACCACGTTTGGCTTTGTAAATGGATGTGTTTGCTTTAAAGCAGATCTGCTGATTTGTAAATGCTGTTGTTAAAATTTATATATGTGTGTATAAACACATACATATATGTGCTGGCAAAAAAATGAGTGGTTTTTGTTTTTAAATAAAATTTTGGGCCTTGTCCCAAACTGTTGATCTGAATCAGTACTGTTTTGGCTAATTTAAAATGTTAAACATTATTTTATATTGTTCTTCTTCATGAAACAGACATTTCTAAAGTTAGGATATAGCCAGTACTAAAGGTTAACTGAAATATAGCATTAACCATGTTCAACTGTTTTTTTGCTTTGTTTTTGGCCTTTTTAGGTTTTGATTTTTTTTTTAATGGTTTATTGCACAATCAATGCAAAAAGAGCAATGGTGAGGGATTTTCGTAAATTTCTATAAGTGCACCTCCAAACCTTATATTCTTTGCTTCCACCTTCCCAAAAACTCAGGACTTCTGCTGTCTTCAGGTGGTCCAATTTCTCTGCCAACCATGCTAACTAGCGATTCTTTAGTTAAAAAGATAAATTAATACAAACATAATATATAGAGAAATTATATGATGATTTCTTTTATAGCATTATATTTTGATCTGTTGTTCCTTACAATTTTGTAATGACTAGAAGCAGTTGCTTTTTAAATATTAAGAATAAAATAATGCACTACCCGAACATTTATTTGACCTGTGTGAGTTTGCACTGACTGCTAACACTCTGGCAGGGTTTTAAAAATAAACCCTAATTGTATGATTGAGTGTATCTTGAATGTGTCATGTCAAGAGCAGTGTTTACCATGGGTTTTCTGTAAAGGATTTGTTCATCACAAAATATACTAAGTTTATGACTACAAATCTGGATTTAAGTATAGAAAGTATAATGTGGCGGCATTTGCCTGTTTGTTAAAAGTTTGATTAGATTCTGTAGGTAACACTATATTAACTTTTTACTACATTCCCTTTTGTCAATTACTGCATTTACAGGTCTGGTTTGCTTTAGCTCTGGGCATCATACCATCATCCCTGTGCAATAATTTCTATGAATAGTGTTAAAAATGAAGTGATCAATAAAACTCTTTAATGTTTTAGAATTTAAGCATCAAGAATTACAATTTAATGAAAGTTACATATTTAAAGCTGACTATTGTAGGAGTGTGAAATTAAATATTCTATTATCTAATTCTATTCTTGTTCATGCAAGACCTGGCTTTCGAGACCTTTCAGATGTGACTCGTATTGCACTCAGTGCTGCAAAATGCAAAATAATCATACTACCAAGCTGTACACACACCCTTCACATTTAGCTGTTCTTGGCCGTGCCTCTTGCTCACCGTATTTGGCAGCAGACACCTCTATGACTCACAGGGCCCTGTGGCTAGATGTGTGCATTGGGAGAATCTTGGTCAAAAAAAAAAAAAAAAGCATGATACCATAAATTATTAACAAGTGTTCATTGACAAGAGATTTTATTATTTTTGCATTTGATACTGTACCGGAAATCTCCTTAAAACAAGTTATATTTTGTGTACATTTAACCAGCTAGCTACTTTTAACAATATGCTATATTATTTCCAGGAGATGACAGCATAGTTTATTACATACACTATAACGTTCCCATCACACAATAATATGGTTTAAAAACTGCAGTGTTAATTTTGGTGAATTACTGTGACATTTTTGTAACACATTCTTAAGAAATGACTGAAAATGCTGTTACAAAATGTATCTAAAAAAAAAAAAAAAAAATCAGGTCTGGCTGCATACCTACACTGGCATCCCCCTCTGTACCTACTAAAGCCAGTGGGACCCTGGCTTTGTCTCATAGAAGCAAGTCACAGTACATTTAACATAAGAGTAGTGATAGATATTAAAATATGGCATCGCCTGATGGAAATTTATCAGTCAGCCGATTGCCCTGAAGAAGTGCAGGTCTAAATGTCCGATTGGTAGCATTCTGTTTCACTGGTACACAAAGTACTGCATAAGACAAGTCTTGGGAAGGTTCAAGAGGCAGAGAATTTCAGAGGACAGAATAAATAGCAGCCCCATGGAAGAGATGAGTGTTTCTTGATGGATCACAGGGAAGAATGCATTAATGAGCAGGACAATCAAGGGCATTACAATACTATAACATTTACATTCCACAATGTTACAATTTAAAAATACTTTTTATGTTAAATGTACAGTGATTATTTCTGTGAACCATTACTAGGGTTCTCTTGACTGAAATAGCCAAAAGTATGTCTGCCACTGTTGCTGTGCAGCCAGACTTGATTGACTTTTTACTTTTAATTATTTGGATAGAATTTCATTTCTTAAAGAGCATATTATGAAAATACTAAGTCACCAAACTTAAGTCAAGTTTTAAACTTTATCATATCACAGAAATATGTGTGAAATTGTGATATCGTACTTTGCTTTATTGTTTATATTTTCTAGCGTAATTAGTTTTTAGGAGATTTATGCTATGGTACAAATGCAGAAATAATGTGTTATATATATTTCTCTTCTGGTTCATCCTGCTTCCACTTCAGAACTGGTCCCGCCCACACGCAGCCAACATGGCATTTCTCGATTCCTATTCGTCCTCCTCCAAACCCTTCCCCACATTCTTCCAGTGCGATTCCTGCAACAAAACCTTTCAAATGTGAACCTCACTTGCTAAACACAAGAAAAGGCATTCTTCCCAACAACTATATGAGTGCCAGAAATGCAGTAAGAAGTTCACTACACAGGATTGTCTGACTAAACACAACAAAACTCATTCACAAATCTTGCAATGTGACATCTGCAAAGCAACGTTTCCAAACCAACGCAGTCTCAGCAGACATACACACAATCCTCTTCCCGTTACCACAGGTGGTACTTCACCTAATTCCTGTCTTCCCATCCAAGAGTACAACATTGGGACTCCAGACCAGCAGTGCAAACACTGTCATACACTATACTGGCCTGCTGAGCGTAATACATCCAACAAGTACTCGAGGTGCTGCCACGACAGTAAAGTAGCTTTACCACCTTTGCGGGAGCCACCTGTGTCTTTAGAACAGCTTCTTACACAGCAAACATCAGAAGGTAAAAATTATCGTGAACACATTTGAGAATACAACTCTTCTCTAGCGTTTCCTTCCATGGGTGCACAGATAATTCAACCTCCTGGCCACGGACCATACTGTTTTAAAATACGTGGGCAAATTTATCACCAGATCTCTCCACTATACGCTAACACATCTACCTCTCCAGGATATGGACAGTTGTATGTTTTTGACACAGTGCAAGCTACTGAAGTACACTTACAAAATAAAGCAAACTCGGCATGCAGCAAAAATGTACTTCTCCAGCTAGATTCCATGCTCAGAACCATCAACCCCTTCTCTAAATCATACAAACACATGCATGAAATCGCTCAGTCCAATCCAATAGCATCTGTACAAATGGTTTTCAATGAAAACCCTAGGCAGGATTTACGACGATACACTGCCCCGACATGTCACACTGATGTTGCAGTGATTTTCATCTGAGAAGATGGCGAACCGCCTGCTGAAAGGGACAATTGCATGTTTCCCATAGGCAACTCCTGTAAACAGATTTCCACGCTCAATATGATCTGCGATCCTATGGTTTACCCACTTTTATTCCCTTATGGAGACATTGGCTGGCACAAAGATTTACATGTTCCTTATAAAAGAACCACCAAGCGAATAAGTCTTACTCAATGCCAATTTTACGCATACAGATTAGCAATGAGAAATACATTTAGTATTTTGCACTCCAGCGGCAAACTATTCCAACAGTACGTCATAGATGTGTATTTTAAAACAGAGGGCGCACGTCTCAACTATCTCAGATTACATCGACAAGGTCTGCACGTGGAATGATACAAAGGACTATCAAACGCACAGCAAGCAAACGCTGACAATAACAATGTACGTGTAGGCAATATGATCATATTACCGTCCATATTTCCAGGAAGTCCAAGATACATGCAACAAAACTATCAGGATGCCTTGGCCATTGTACGTAAATTCGGAAAGCCTGATTTATTTATCACTTTCACATGTAATCCTGCTTGGATGGAAATTCTACATGCACTGTCGGATACCCAAAGACCAGAGCACAGACCTGATATTGTAGTACGAGTAGATCTTTCGACTCATTATCTGTTGTCTCCACCAAAACACCTATTCACAACTGCGTCTTTCAAGAAGTATTTATTTCTTCTTAATTTCTGAATTCCTTTCTCACCGTTTTCCATTCCTATTCTTACACCGTCATATGCTACGGCGGGCTTCGGCTAGTAAAGTATATTTTATTAAAGTCCTACACACTATGATGCCCAGGGCACTCCAGCCACCCCAACACAGACAGGCAGAGAAACAATTCTGTTCATGTGGGGAAGCACTTTTCTATTCTCGCCACAGTACAGAAAGCATGAAGTGCACAGTTCAGCACAAATCCTTCTTCTTCTTCTTCTCTCTCCACTTCCACTCTTCTCCCGGCAATCTTCGTCCACCTCCTCCCAACTCCAGCTTCTCAAGTAGTAGCAGCTTTTTTTTGTTCCGCATCCATATCTGCCTTTATGTCCACACTACACCTTGTGCCAAGACTCTGCACTTCATACCTCAAGCCAAAGGGCCCTGTATGATTTCATAAGGTCCTGTCGCTGGAGCAGCAATGGAGATGACTGCTACAGAAAGTCTGTAGCCAGACTGTTCTTAATTACTGAGCTTTCATGTTATGTATGGTGGCTCCTAAATTCAGTTGGGTACCACTAATTGAGTTTCTTGAGCCTGGCTAGGTCTTCCTGAGTCCTTGAAGTCTGTTCATAATTTTTTTTTTTTTTTTTTTTTTTCCCCCTTGAGGTCAAACTTTTGTCCTTTAATATATATACAGTGCATCCAGAAAGTATTCACAGCGCATCACATTTTTCACATTTTGTTATGTTACAGCCTTATTCCAAAATGGATTAAATTCATTTTTTTCCCCAGAATTCTACACACAACGCCCCATAATGTCAATGTGAAAAAAAGTTTACTTGAGGTTTTTGCAAATTTATTAAAAATAAAAAACTGAGAAATCACATGTACACAAGTATTCACAGCCTTTGCTCAATACTTTGTCGATGCACCTTTGGCAGCAATTGCAGCCTCAAGTCTTTTTGAATATGAAGCCACAAGCTTGGCACACCTATCCTTGACCAGTTTCGCCCATTCCTCTTTGCAGCACCTCTCAAGCTCCATCAGGTTGGATGGGAAGTGTCGGTGCACAGCCATTTTCTCTCCAGAGATGTTCAATCGGATTCAAGTCTGGGCTCTGGCTGGGCCACTCAAGGACATTCACAGAGTTGTCCTGAAGCCACTCCTTTGATATATTGGCTGTGTGCTTAGGGTCGTTGACCTGCTGAAAGATGAACCGTCGCCCCAGTCTGAGGTCAAGAGCGCTCTGGAGCAGGTTTTCATCCAGGATGTCTCTCTACATTGCTGCAGTCATCTTTCCCTTTATCCTGACTAGTCTCCCAGTCCCTGCCGCTGAAAAACATCCCCACAGCATGATGCTGCCACCACCATGCTTCACTGTTGGGAAGGTATTGGCCTGGTAATGAGCGGTGCCTGGTTTCCTCCAAACGTGACGCCTGGCATTCACACCAAAGAGTTCAATCTTTGTCTCATCAGACCAGAGAATTTTGTTTCTCATGGTCTGAGAGTCCTTCAGATGCCTTTGGTGGATTGCTGCAGAGATGGTTGTCCTTCTGGAAGGTTCTCTCTCCACAGAGGACCTCTGGAGCTCTGACAGATTGACCATCAGGTTCTTGGTCACCTCCCTGACTAAGGCCCTTCTCCTCCGATTGCTCAGTTTAGATGGCCAGCCAGCTCTAGGAAGAGTCCTGGTGGTTTCGAACTTTTTCCACTTACGGATGATGGAGGCCACTGTGCTCATTGGGACCTTCAAAGCAGCAGAAATTTTTCTGTAACCTTCCCCAGATTTGTGCCTTGAGACAATCCTGTCTCGGAGGTCTACAGACAATTCCTTTGACTTCATGCTTGGTTTGTGCTCGATATGAACTGTCAACTGTGGGACCTTATATAGACAGGTGTGTGCCTTTCCAAATCATGTCCAGTCAACTGAATTTACCACAAGGTGGACTCCAATTAAGCTGCAGAAACATCTCAAGGATGATCAGGGGAAACAGGATGCACCTGAGCTCAATTTTGAGCTTCATGGCAAAGGCTGTGAATACTTATGTACATGTGCTTTCTCAATGTTTTTATTTTTAATAAATTTGCAAAAACCTCAAGTAAACTTTTTTCACATTGTCATTATGGGGTGTTGTGTGTAGAATTCTGAGGAAAAAAATGAATTTAATCCATTTTGGAATAAGGCTGTAACATAACAAAATGTGGAAAAAGTGATGCGCTGTGAATACTTTCTGGATGCACTGTATATGACTTTTGTTACTCCATGTTTCTTGCTCCATGATTTTGAAGGTCTTTGAATTTTGGAATTTGGCCTTCTGTTTGCATTTTCACTACATCTCTTGGTGCTTTTTTTTGACACAGGAAAGGCAGACAAATGCACAAATTCATTGTAAACAGCTGATTTGTCTGCACTGAATGCTCTGTTTGAGTAAGGGGATGGTTTTCTTACTTGACATTTGTTTCAAGAAATTTAGTAATATTTTTAGTGATGCATGTGACACTCTGGGGCAACTGAAGTAAGTTACTCTATAATTGGTGTGGTTGATCTCTTCTGATGGAGTTGTGTGATTACATACAAGTGCTGCTGTGGATTATTATGCTGCTGTTCAACATTGACCAGGTAATGCTCTCCACAGATACTTGGTTGGAGTTGCAGCTAGAGTAAATGCAGATGTCAATATGTAATCTAATCATTTTTAGATATTGCATCTTAGAATACAGTTACATGTGGAAGAAAATTACACCTTCAGTCTACCTCCTCTATTTGCTGTGCTGCTACTAAAAGTAGCAACACATGTAAATTGTAGTTTTACTTTCATTTTGTACAGGTAACATACTTTACATTTTAATGGCCCATATTTTTTTTAATTAAAAAAATAAACATCAGTAACTCATAAGAAGATGAGATAGGTGCTATTGGGACTGCACTGCACTGCATGGTAGCTATGAGAAGATAAATCCATCTGTCCATACAGTCTCAAGCCCACTTGATCTATGCCAGTGTCAGGTGCTAGGGTCCATTGTAGCAGGTTCAAAAATAGGATAGATAGTTCTGGGTACTGTTACTAGTATTTTTGGTTTATTTAGAAAATTGTGTATTTTACTTTAAATGGCAAATCTATGCATAATACAGTATCAATACAATATGCATTAAGATGTCTGCTTAGAACAGTAAAGTACAAGAAATTGTGTAGTGCCAAGTCAGGAACTTCTAGCCCATTACCAATCTGTCCACATCTACCCTTGGTCAGTGAAAAAATGAGAGGACTACAGGTTGACATTAATTAATAAAATGGCTGACATTCACCAGTTATTTTATAATTTATAGAAGTACTACTTTTCACCTAATGTTTTTTTGTTATTTGAATTGTGTTTCTTTGATATACCATTGAGAAGTGCCAAATATTTATTTTTACTCAGAATGCATCAAATTTGATAAAACCATAATTTGGCACCAATACTATAGTATTTGACAGCAGATTTTAAAGACTGTACATACATTGATGTGATGAGTGATACTCTTGTTTTTTGTAATTCAAAGAATCTTTGAGAGTGAGTTCTTCCAAGGGTGACCCTTCAGGTGCTATTAGTGTGTTACTAGTAATTAGGTTAGTATTTATAAGAATGTTAAATGCTAACTGTCCTACCTGTCATTGGCTTTTGACAACAACACAAGCCACCAGAAATTCCACATAATTCAAGTCACCCAAAGCTTTACTGCAAGCTTCACCGTTTATCATTTTGAGCAAGAGATCTAGAGTGGCTGGCAAGTTTAACCACCCTTTTTATTCATAGCTTTGAGTGAATCCATCCTTATATTAGCATGTATATAAAATGTGCTGCACATCCTGAAAGGCTGTTATTCTGCATCATCTCTCTGTTTCACACTTTTACTCTGCACATTGACTTTCTTTCTTAGAGAGGTTCACACCTACTCTCATGGCTTGCATATCTGCTTTCCTGTTTGTTCTATTCCGCATACACTGGATATAGGCTTACTAATGCATATATTTTGTTCACATTTCTGTACAGCTCATGGCAGAGTCATGGTCTTCTGAAGCATCTAGTATACAGTAGGAAGTAAACCTGGATGTGGCACCATTCTGTCAGAGGGTACACTCAGATACACAATAATATTCATTTGTGTCAGAGAAATTTACCATTTATCATCCTAACTGCACATGTATGAGTTGTAAATCGTTTAGAGAACACCTATATAGACTATATGCCTGATTTTACTTAGCTCAAGTCTGAGCTAGGAAATTAACCTAGGCCTTGGAGCTCAGAGGCAGTACTGGTAACGTAACACTACCTTACATAATTTTAAAATTATCAATTATTGCTTTTGATTATGGAACCACCAGAAGGTTTTGTTTTAAGATCAGAAGGGAAATCTTCACCAAAATGGTTGTGGCACTAAATGCCATTCACGAAAACAGAAGAAAAAGAGCATGGGAAGTGCACATTCAAAGCAATTGCCACATTTATTAAAAAGTATAATGCACAGCTTTGGTGTCATCTCAAACAAGAGTAAGCAATGCTAAAATAATGAGTTTTGAATGGTCATTTAAATCCTGGGGCTAACAGTGTCTTCCTAATATTGGTAGGATGATCAGCCCACAAACTGGAGAAACAAGTTGAAGGCTCTGCCTCTTACACTGGGTAACAGCAAGCACGTCTGCATCTTGACATCACAGTGCACTGCTTGAAATATAGGCATAATATTGTAAGGTAAGGGGAGTGAGCATAAGAAATGTAGAATTTGATTGCAAAGGACAGCATTCAGAATTGTTCCTAAACATAATTAGAATCCAGTGCAGAGATTTAACAATTGGAATTATCTGGTTTTTCTTATTAGTTCTAACTGTGATCCATGCTTCCATGATTTTACTTACCTGTAGTGTAGTAAGTGAATGATTAGCCTGATAATACAACCTTGCAATAATTAAATTTGCTGGAACAAATACATGAACTAGCTTTTGAAGACTTCAAAACATGTGAAAACACTTTTAAATGTGGGATATATCTAGATAAACAAAAGCAAGTTGTAGAAAGTCTTTAAATGTAATAACTAAAAATCAAAATACTGTCAGAAATAACTCCTAAATTTCATGTTTTTTAAAAGTCAGCAGCATTTCCCATCTACAAAACTACCACTCACTTTTCTAATTTTCAAGTTGTCTACACCTACGAAAGGCAAGTTAATAAGGATGCAGGGTGCAACTTAAGGACACTGCCTGATAGGCCAATTAAATATTTAAGCTTGTATGCATGAATGTCCTCACAAGATTGTCAAAATCAGTTCATAAGTCCAAAAACAAATGTGACCTTTTTTGTTGTATCAGACATCTGACTATTATTTACAGCATGTGTAATCTCTTACTGAAAAAAGAGGCTTCAAATCAGACTACAACTGTTAAGAACAATTGGATTAAAGCATTTAATAAATTACCACTTTTAAGAACTTAGGAACAAGACTTTTCAATAAACATGTGTCAGTTCAGTATGGGCTGTGCAAATGGCCTTTTTCAACAGACCAGTTAGAATTGTGTTAAAAGGTAGGTATTCCTTTTGATCACTGATTTTTCAGTTTTAAAGTGATAAATGACAAATGTTATGTGTTCTGGATTTGGAAGCTGAATGATCAGGCTGCAGTCTTGTGTTTTATAGTTCAACATTTAAAAATAAATAAAGCATTTGATAGCAGTTTTGAGTGAAGCAGTGCAAGTTTAGTTATCTAATTTGTCTTGTTAGTGTTTTAAACCATAGGGATGCTATTCTTGTCAATTCTCAACGTTAAGTATTAATTAAAGTGTGCTTTGCAGAGGGCTTTCCTATTGTATAATACTCTCAGTTCATGCAGACATTGAACCTCTAAGCCTTGTTTTCCATTTGTGAGCATTTTGGTATCATATAACCTGGATGAATCTCTTTTCAGTTTAATTATCATTACCCCAAAGAATCTGTGTTAGTCTGTAGTTATACAAAGCTTACCTACAGTGGATTCAGAAAGCCTTCACTTTTTGTACACATTATTGTGCTGTAGATGTCATTTTAAAGGGATCAATGTACTATTTCAGACCATCAATCTTCACTCAGTGACCCATAATGACAAAGTAAAAATATTTTCAGAAAGCTTTTCAAATTTTATTAAAAATCAAAAACTTAAATCTCTCATTTATGTAAGTATTCAGAGCCTTTGCTGTGGTACTTCAATTTGTGGTTAGATACATCCTGTCTGCTTTAATTATCATTGAAATGGATCTAGAACGTCATTGGAGTCCACCTGTGGCAAACTGAAGTGACAGGAAAGGCACACACCTTGGTTATACACAATGCCCACACTGCATGTCAGGACAAAAACCAAACCATGATGTCCAATGAACTCTAGACCACCAAGATCAAATTGTGGTAAGGCATAGATTGGGGCAATAGTATAAAATCATTTCTAAAGCTTGAAGTGTTCTGGGGAGCACAATGGCCTCACTAGTTGTAAAATGGAAGAAATTTGGAACTACCAGGTCTTTTCCTAGAGTTGTTCATCCAGTTAAACTGAGTAACTATACAAAAAGGGCATTGGCCAGGTATTTAACCAATGGTAAATATAGCAGAACTTCAGATGTTCTCTCCTGAGATGGGAGAACCTGTCAGAAGGACAACCATCTCAACCACACTCCATCAATCAGGCGTTAATGGTAGAGTAGCTAGACAAAAGACACACCAAACAGCATTTAAATCACTGGGTGCATGAGGAAAAATATCTGATCTAATGAGACAAAAGTTGAACTCTTTGGACAGAACTCCAAGCAGTATGTCTAGTGAAGACCAGGCACTGCTCATTACCTGCCTAATATCATCCCTAGATGAAGCATGGTGGTGGCAGCATCATGCTGTGCAGGTGCTTCTCAGAGGAGGGAACAGGGAGAGTAGTTGAAATTGAGGGATGGATGAAAGAAGCCAAATACAAGAGAGTTCCTTGAAGAAAACTTGCTCCAGAGTGCACGTGACCCTTAACTGGGGCAACAGTTCGCATTTCAGCACAACAATAACCTGAAACATACAGTCAAGACAGGAGTAGTTGTGCTACTCATGTCTAACTGTCGAGTGTAATTACAGTACATCTGTGGAGAGACCTGAAGATGGTAGTTTACAGACTCTTCCCATCAAATCTAATGGAGCTTGAGAGGATCTGCCAGAAAGAATGGGATAAACTGCCCAAATGCGGGTGTGCAAAGCTATAATTGCTGCCAAAGGGGCTTCTACAATGTACTGAATTAAGGGTCTGAATATGCTTATGATTCCAGATTTTGATTTTTAATAATTTTTGTAAACCTCTCTGAAAACATGTTTTCACTTTCCCGTTAATGGGTTATTGAGTGTAAAATTGTAGGAAAAAAGAGGGTATATTAATCCATTTAAAATGAAATCTACAACACACTAAAATGTGCAGAAGGTGAAGGATAAGGAGTACTTTCTGAATGCACTGTATATAATTTGTCTCCATGCTCAGGTTTGAGGTTCTCAGAATATAAATTGATCTTAAAGTTGGGCCTCTTTTTCAACAGTACATTTACTATTAAGACTAGAAGTTAAATAAAGAAAGAAATAAACAATGGTCTTACGTGATTTAATTTATAGCACAGAAAAAAATTGACTATTAACTCTGTAGCTGGTAAGTTTATGTTGAATTGAATGTAGGACATTTCATATTCCTGAAAGCTTGTGTTGCTACCTACAAATATTTTTTTTTTTTTTTTAAAATACCACTCATACGGTATTTACTTCCATTCAAACAGTGGCTGTCAGACTCTGTGGTTGCCTCAGAAAACTGAACTTTTTCTTTTCAACTGGTAATGAATCCCTTGGCATGTAATTTAAAAATGCAAGCACTGTTCTTTTGGTCAGTGAGATCTGTAAACCAAAAAAAAATACTAGGCAAATGAAGTACACAAAGGACACTTACCTCTCTCATCTCCTGCATCTCCCTGTGCAGTAAACAGTCATTTTCCTCAATGCATCTTTTCTTCACAGACAGTTTAGGCAGCATAGAGTAGAGTGATTAAAACAAAACTGAGCAAGCCTGGGTCAGGAGGGGCACGTGGACAGTGACATCTAGTGGAGTTCCATGAAAATGCTGTGTTTTGCACTTGACTATGTATTTCCTGTGCGATAATATACTGTATAAACCTGGAACACTTGAAACGCTACCAAAAATGAATTTGAAAACTAACAAATATGGTGATAAGCATAATAATAGCCTAACACTGCTTTTAGTTTACTATCATATTTGACGACAGCATCTTGATAAGGTTTATGCTGGTAAGTACAAATGCACCTTTAACAAATTGCTAGTGATGAAACAAAAAGAAAAACACTTTTATTTAATAATTAGAAAAAAATGTTTTTTGAAGATTAGAATGGATAATGCTGGATAAGCATCCCATTAAGAACAGTTTTCTGCCATGTACCTGATGTTACCAGCACAACCCGAAACACTGTGCCACCCAGTAATAGGAGAACAACTTGTGTATGGCCTATCACCACCACCATAAAACATCAGTTGTAAGGCAACCATTGGACATATTTGAACATATACTCAGACACAAACATCTTTCAAAAGAAGGACAAAATTCAATGCAGACATGGAAGAGGCTGGGATTCACATCCATATTTGCAGAGTTTTTAAATGAAGAAATAAAAGAGTTCAAAATAAGTACATTTTAAGATTGCTGCCAAAAACAACTGGAATTTTGTTTTGAAAAACTGGTAATGTCTGTTATACTGACAATTACTCCTCTCAAAATGTATATGAAATATTGCAAAATAAGCACATTTGCTTTTTGATCTTTAAGATCTCTCTAAAGCTAAGTTTGACTACGAAAATGATGTGATTGCCTTAAAGTAGATTATCTGGCTGTAAGATGTAAATTTCTGATAATTTGTACAGCATATATATTAATAACTAAAAGTTGTGGTTTTGCATCTTTACCTTGTGGTTTTTAAGTCGACACATATGGTATTAGTGATATTGAGAAATAACCTGCAAAACACAGGGAGCTGGAGAGAACAAACATACCCGGTATGCTGTGTATACAGTACATAGAGTATTGTATAAATATATGTAGCATATGTTACTAAAGAGGATCTTTCATAGAAGAATGTGCTTGGTTAGTACTTTTCAAAGCAAATAACATTTTAGTCAAAGATCAAAGATAAGTAGAACTTAATGCAGACTTCTCATACTGAGGCATGTTGATTGCTAAAATGATTCTGATAATAAACTCCTTATACTGAGCATTATGCACTGTCAAACTGGTATCTCTTGACTGCCTGGAGGGGGGTGTCAACCTCAGATCCTGAAGGACTACAGGTTTTTATTCCAGTCATTTTCTTAAAGAGCAACCAAGCAGTGCTGCTAAGGAACACCCTTCTTTAGTCTTAATTGTAACTGAATTGCTTCTTAAGATTCAGAATCATTCATTGCTTCTAGTAGCAGCCAATCAATAATGAGATGTAAAACACACCAGCAGATGGCCAGATAACTTGGGGGTTTCAAGCTCACTTACTGGAGGGCCACCATTTTCATCTCAACCAATTTCTTAATTGGACACCATTTTTCGCTGTTCCCAACCGGGGTCAATTACTGAACTGTGCCTGATGCTGCTACGATTGACCCTGATTCCCAACAAGGCTGTAATGGAATAAGTAAGGTAAGCAAATTAATGGATGGATGTTGTAAAAACATGATCCTTCTGTAAGCTGATGCTAATAACTTATTTTCTATAGGTTCTTTTGATTACAGAAATATGAAAAAAGAGTTAATAATTGCAGATATATCAAGCAAAATCCTAATTTAAAAGTTGATTCTCTTTTTGGTTATTGTTTTTAAAATGGTTTTAATCAACAATGTTAATGCTGATTGAATTTAACATCAAACTCTGCTAAATTCTGTTCACAGGATGGACACAGGAAGTGTATCAAACACATCTCCTTTTGCTGTATTAAAATTCCGGCATGGCAACTGTTGTACATATACGCAAAGACAGAAAAACTCTTTGCATTTGAAATCTTAAACTTCTCACTGTGCTCTGAAAACTTTTAGCAAAGTTTCAGAACTTCATTTTTTTTCCAGAGATTAGTAACAATATAACTTTTGGCCAAGTTTTGTCTCCAGTAACTACCCCCAGTTTTCTTTAATAAAATAGTCTGGGGCTTTGGGATATTGGGAGGAATACGGCGGTCCCTAACTAAAGACAATATATAAATAAAATTTATTATTAACTGGATTTTGGGGGCACTTCCAGTTGACATATGACTGACTGCAGCCGAGTAAAAATGACAGTTTCAAAAAGTCTTGCCCATTTTACCTGGAGAAGTAGATCCTTGTAAAATGATGTGTTCTGTCAGTAACCCCTACTTTCTCTCCTGTTCTTTTTCTGGTTTTCTGTGGTGGAGATCTGCACCACCACCACCCGATCAAAGCACCGTGATGTCCCTACATTGATGGATTAAAGGCCAGAAGTCCACATGACCATCATCATCAAGTTCTTCCATGTGAACCCTGAATACCATGAGGACTGATTCAGATCATTTATGTTAGGTAGAATGTCACGAGGGAGCTGGGTGGTCTCTGGGCCTCAGCAACCCCTGCAGATTTTATTTTGTTTCTTCAGCCGTCTGGAGTTTTTTTGTTTTTTCTGTCCTCCCTGGCCTTCAGACTTTACTTGTATTCCATGTTAATTAATTTTCCCTAATTTTATTATTTCTTTTGTCTTTTTTCTCTTTCTTCATCCTGTAAAGCACTTTGAGCCACATCATTTGTATGAAAATGTGCTATAGAAATAAATGTTGTTGTTGTTGTTGTGGCAGGCAGGTTTCGTGGTGTTCTTGCTCTTGCCTACCTGACAAACCTCATGGCCCAACTGCCTCAGCTGAAGTTTTTATTCTCTACTTGTCAATTTATGCCAGTTTGAAATATGATATCAACCATAGTGTGCCATGTTTTGACAAGTTGTGCATCACCAGGACTCCCAACAAAAGAGCTGGGGAAAGAAAAAGCCAGATTTGGGTTTTCCTGTAAGTGCCCAGATGCAAGTGGGGTGTATCTGCCTCTGAATTAATCCACGCTGGTGCTTGTGCTTTATTAATCCCCCACCCATCCCACAATGAATGCACACTTACATAAAAAAGATGTATATTTAAGGAATTCTCTTATAATTATATTTTTTTTTGTTTTGTTTCTAAATGACAGTCCAATGATAACACGGGATGGCCAGTGAGGACAGAAAAAAAAAAAAAAAAAACTCAAGCTGGAGAAAATAAAAACTGCAGGGGTTTCAGGTCAAAAAGACCACCTACCCCCCCGCTGGGAATTCTGCCTAATAATTGATTTTTTATTTCTATTAAGCTAAGTGTTTAATTAGCCTTTTTCCCTTCACATATGACAAAAGCATAAATTGGTTCCTACAAAAACCTGCAGCCACTGTTGTTCTCCAGGACTGAACTTGTGGACCACCAATTTACACAGTCATCTGCAATTTTCTTTTAGATAGATTCCTTTTTGGCCCAAAATGAAAGCTGGCATGTACAGAAGCTCAAGAAAAATAGAAACATCATAAACAGCAACAACCAAATGAATTACAAAAGGGGGGGGGGGGGGTCTGACTTGGCTAAAGAGAGTAGGAGCAGTCACAGTGAAGAATTATAAAGGCAGTTAGATATAAAAGAGTACCTGTAGCATTGCTTAGTGCACTTACGATAAATAACTTATTTGTTAAAAGCTCCAAATGACATTGTATCATAGAGCGGCCGTGCAGCTTTGTTCATAATGACCATCAGTTTTGTCTTCATTCTCTGCCTATGCTGCTACTTCTAGCAGTCGAGAGTGCAAACACGCCAACTTTTTTCCACCATATGTTAACAAATAATGTTTTCCTTGAAGTGCCCAGAGCCACCTCTTCAACACGTTTTCTGTTACACTTCACTGCACAATGAGAAGGTCCCATTTCTGAGCAGGGCTACATCTGAAAACTGCCTTGGAGAGATAACATTGAGTTTCATCTGCTTTCCAGAACTGCCCCCTCCATGTTCTATGTGAAAAATGTTTAGCTACTGTAAAGTAGGGTTTACTGCTAAATTTTAATTAAGCAGTGTGTACAAAGGAGCATCAACTGTGCTAGTAAACTATTATGACGGACCCAAATTGTACAAAGTAACACCTGTCAACAATACAGGAAGAAAAGATATTTAAGTTGCATACAAACCTGTGCTTTTCTACAGCATCTGAGAGGACCTCGGGGTGAACCATGCGTTGGTCAATGCTAAAAAAACAGAGTGGCGCTGCTCTAAAGTGAGCCTTTGTGGTTACCTCAGGTTCCTGTGCGCTTAATGAGTGAACATCGATTTCATTAAACGGTTTTCTCAACGTGAGTGATGAATTGGATGGCACGGGTATTCAAAGCAAAACAGACACAACAAATGTACTCGGTGTCAATGCCTGGCTTGCCTCAAGAATTATAGAAAAATCAGAAAAGTCTTGCCCTGTTTGATTACTCTGGCTGCTGCAAGACACAGTTCGATGGTAAAGCATAAAATGCCGCACCTTTCTTTCTACTTCAGCGTCCATTAGTGAGGGCGCCTCTCGAGCGTTTGAAAATAGTAAGCATGCGCGCTTCTTCCTCCAGCCTTTTTCTGCGCAGGCGCATGTCTTTATTTCATTAAAAAGTTAATTTCGCAGCTCCCTCAAGAACAGACGGACAGCTGGGTCTGTTTTTCCTTGGTTATTGTAACACGGTCATAGTTGCCAGAGTGGAAACGTTTTAGAAACTGGCATACATTTGGTAGCATATTTTTAAAAGGATGAGTCCTGTGTCAACGAAATGTGTTGGGTTGCATCAGGATGTTTGTAAGTGTATTGCTTCAGTTTTAGTGATGTTGCTTTGTTCTGATAATGAAAAAAGTTACTATATCCACGCTAAACAAGGAAGAAGGCAAGTGACACACATGAAGGCTATACAGACGAAACGCTGGGTTTCTTACTATTTTTCTTTGTTCAGCGTGGAAATAACTTTAACTTTATTTTTTTTTTCCTTTGCAGATGCACACGGGCACAGCTTTTCACTGTCTGTAATGTTGTTTCACCTGAAAAGACAAAAAAAGCAACACACATGGCCACTACCGTTCATTAAATTTATTTAAAGAAATCCATTTTAAGGCTTTGTTATGCGAGTTGCACCCCGGAATGTTAGCCTTTTAAAAAAAAAATACTCTCAAAATTGAACTGGCCAAGCAGAGGAATGAAGTTCACAGATGGATGTCGCTTGGGGCTAAGAAACTGCATTTGAGTGGCAATTTGGTTGCTTGAAATTGACTAATCAAAATTGGGCTCGATTTTGCACGATTCGGGTGGAATTTTGTCTGCGATTGGGTTGTAAAGTGCCTGTCAAAACTGGCAAACCCGAACGCCCCTGCGTCCCAGCTTAAGATTCTTGTCCTGGTGTCTACAGTGGTCCCAAAGAGCGAAATTAACATTAAAAAGTGAAAGCGTGAAACTTCTATCAGCATTTTAACTGTATGTGCATTTTTCTATGGATACTTAAAACTTCCTCCCCCACTGGTAGTTTTTGTTCCTTTCATGCACCCAGTGATGCTGCTACTATATGTGCAGCTGGTATGGAGAGTGTCCCTCTGGGGAACTTCATGTGAACGCCCTTCGAAAGTGGAAGGTTACAATGGGACAAACTGTGAAGTTGTGGGCAATTTTTTAGTTTTCAATTAATGGACGTCAACAATGTTTAGAAAATTACAAGTAACTTTAAAGACAAGAAAATAAACTTTATTCATACATACATTGCACGTTGTTCTGTTTCAGCCTGGGCTCCCCTCTGGGCTGCAGTTCATAAACCTGTTTGTAGCTTCTGTTTTGTGTGGTGGTCCCCCAAGAGGTGGGGATTTAAAAGATGTTTAACAGTCATTAACAGACACTTGGACTTGAACCCAGCATATGCAGGCTTAAAAAGATGAATAATCAAATAATAAAAAAGACTTTATGACTAAGACCCTCTGAACCCCACCTAATTAACCCACACCCTCTTGCAACCCCCCCCCCCCCCCCCCCTTCCCATTTGCTACATGTTGCCTTTAATTCCTGTAAGTCTAATCATTTTCCTCTGACGATTCGGCGAAAGCTATTTTAAGATACAAATATATATATATATAGTATATAGTCACACATATACGCTTAGGGGGCAGCCAAAGGGTCCAAATGAGTGTGAAATAATAAAAGATAGAGGATTGGAACAGAGCACTAATGGCTTTCTCCCTTTTTTAACAGACCATCAGGAGAATAATCCTTCTTTTCCAACCCAGTCCCAGTGGCTACCATCTCTTCTTGCTCTTAATAAAAACACCACTTCTGACTCCTCTCTGATGACGTCACTTCCACTCCTCCCTCAACTTCCTTCCTGCTGCCATTGTTTATTTCTAGTAGGATTGACTACTGCAATGCGGTGTTCACTGGATGTTCTTTATACAGCCTCCAGTTGATCCAAAATGCTGCTGCAAGAATTATTACAAGAACAAGAAAATACCAACACATAACTCCAGTTCTTAAATCCTTACACTGGCTCCCGGTTAAGTTTAGGGCAGATTTTAAAATCCTCCTTTTAACATATAAAGCATTAAATGGCCAAGTTCTGCCTTACTTGTCTGAACTTATCATGACTTACAAACCTGAGCGCACATTAAGATCTCAAGATGCCGGTCTTCTTATGTTTCCAAGAATTAATAAAATAACAGTGGGAGGTCGAGCTTTTAGTTACAGGGCCCCTAAACTGTGGAATGGTCTGCCTGCTACTATAAGAGATGCCCCTTCGGTCTCAGCTTTTAAATCCCGGCTGAAGACTCACTACTTCAGTTTAGCATATCCTGACTAGAGCTGCTGATTAACTGTACAGACTGCATCTCTGTTGTTAGTCATTAGCACTTAAACTAACCCTCACCTATTCTGTTTTTCTTCTCTGTACTCAAATGTGGCACAGAATACTCCTACATACTCTCCCTCGTATTATTTTTGTTGCTGACCGAGTCGTGAAGGAAGCCCATATGTGCTTGAGATCCTTCCTGACCCTCCAGGTTGTTGCATTTTGTGAGTCTGATTTTTGCCATATATATACTGAAGCGTGTTGTTTTCCGGCAGGTAGAAGAAGACTTAGAACCCTAAGAAGTCACTTTCACTCCTTGTTGCTTCAGTTGGTTTGAACGGGTGCTATTTAGAAAGCTCTTCTGTAATTGACAGAAATGACAAAGCTACAGTACTTCTACTAAATACAGTTTAAAGTAAAATAGCTAGGTGTCCAATTGGCTCAGTGGCTGGAAGTGCTGCCTCACAGGCCTAAGAAATGTGGGTTTGAATCCCAACTCTGTCATTGTCTGTACTGAGGTGCGTGTTCTCTCCATGTATCTGTGATCTTTCCTTCCATATTTCAAAGATATTTTTAAGTTGGGCTAATTGGCCATCTTAAAACTAACTCAATGTGAATGAGTGAGTGAAAGTGTGTGCACAAGGACACGCCTGTGAAGAACTGTTACACCTTAGAAAAATATGAATTTAGTGCATTCAGGAAATGGGTAGATGGATGGATAAAGTTGCTGTGTTCTTCCAGGTAAAGGTCCCCACATTACAATACACTTCAATGGTTCATGGGTTGAAGGTAAAAATTTCAAATAAGAAAAGACAATTCAGCTCATAGAAGCATCAATTCAACTCCCAGTGCATTACATATTACTGAGTTCCTTACCTTATTGGGTCCTAAATTGGGGTCCTGAGGTGATTCATCGTGTGGTGGGTGCTCCTAATCCCCTTACCTTATCAGAGTGAGCCCAGCAACTTTATTAAAAGGCCTCACTCCAGTCACAATTCAGAGCTCATGACCATAGGTGAGGATGAGGATGTAGACTGCCCTGTAAAGTTTAATCTTAGGATTTTAGCTCCTTCTTCATCACCACAGTCTTGTAACATCTATAAAACTGACACCATGGTGCCAATCCTTCTCTTAATCTCATGAGTATCTTGATCGTCACTCATAACCAGGACCTGCAGGCACATTTATTCCCTTACCTCTTCCTAGAAGACCATTACGTAAAATTTGGAGTGCCACTTCTCAGCCTGAATAAAGTATGTCATACAAACCTGCAGAGATCAGAGCAGTTGACACTAAGAAGGACAACATCATCTTCAAACAGGAGATGCAACTTTAAATTCCCAAAACAGATAACTCTTCAAACCTCGACAGCATCACAACATCCTAAGAAAAGTGAAAAGCGATGACTCATTCTTGGCAGAGTCCAAGGTCCAGATCAGGGGTCTCCAGCTCCAGTCCTGGAGGGCTACTGTGGCTAACTCTTCATTCTAACCCTTTCTTAAGTAGTGACCAGTTGGTGCTGCTAAATTACCTTCGTTTCCCTTCATTCTTATCGGCTTGTTTTTAAGGATTCAGGCCTCTGAATTGGTTCATTTTTTTTCTTAAATGGCACCCAATTAGAAATAAGATATGAAGTGAGCTGGAGACCCCATATCTAGACTGCAAGAATGCAAACAATATTGGTGTCTAGTAAATGAAGAGACTGGATGACTTGCTCTTGTAGCAGCTTCCAGAAGATTTAGCATGATATATAATAAAAAAGATTTTTCCAAGTTCACAAAACAAATGTACACAGAATTGGTAAACTTCTATGATACTTCAGAAAATGTGTGTGAGGACGAGGAGTTCTTCTTCTTTACGTGCAGTCTTGGGGAATCTGGAATAAATTACAGAGCCATGTAGGTGAAGCAGAAACCTTGACAATCCTTAAGAAGTATCAGGATGAGATACTGTGACTTCATGGCTGTTAGCTAAACAAACAAGCTATACTGTCATATAAGCTGCTCCACTGTTCCATATCCAAGTTGGAATCTCTCTTGATCTGAGGTTCAGCTTTCCAGTATCTTGTCTTGTCTTTGTCTTTCGTACAACACTAAAGAGGAATGTTGGTCAACACAACCCATAAAATCTGTTTTATTTTTCTGAATTTGCAGTCAAATTGCAGAAATGGAACTAAGTATCCCAGTCTCCATTTATTTAGAACCATCTTGAGCTTCATTTTTCTCTGTCTGGCAGTTCCTCTTGTACCAGTTTGCTATGAGTAGCCCTATTAGGAGCATATATCTGCAGGCAACATATTGTATCTATGATTATCATCGAGACTAACATGCCTCTCTACCAAAGTCACAATCCTAAGAGGGGATGTTGCAGTTCTCAATTGTAGCCATCATTTACATAATAATAAGAAAATCACAAGAAGTTACAGTGGCAGTGGTGCTGTAAGAATTATGTTTCTAGACTTCTCTAGCGCCTTCAACACCATCCAACCTCTGCTCCTTAGGGACAAGCTGACAGAGATGGGAGTACATTCATACCTAGTGGCATGGATCGTCGACTATCTTAAAGACAGACCTCAGTATGTGCGTCTTGGGAACTGCACGTCTGACATTGTGGTCAGCAACACAGGAGCGCCACAAGGGACTGTACTTTCTCCGGTCCTGTTCAGCCTATATACATCGGACTTCCAATACAACTCGGAGTCCTGCCATGTGCAAAAGTTCGCTGATGACACTGCTATCGTGGACTGCATCAGGAGTGGGCAGGAGGAGGAGTATAGGGACCTAATCAATTAGTTTGTTAAATGGTGCGACTCAAACCACCTATACCTGAACACCAGCAAAACCAAGGAGCTGGTGGTGGATTTTAGGAGGCCCAGACCCCTCATAGACCCTGTGATCATCAAAGGTGACTGTGTGCAGATGGTGCAGACCTATAAATATCTGGGAGTGCAGCTGGATGATAAATTAGACTGGACTGCCAATACTGATGCTCTGTGTAAGAAAGGACAAAGCCGGTTATACTTCCTTAGAAGGCTGGCGTCCTTCAACATCTGCAATAAGATGCTGCAGATGTTCTATCAAACAGTTGTGGCGAGTGCCCTCTTCTACCTGGTGGTGTGCTGGGGAGGCAGCATTAAGAAGAAAGACGCCTCACGTCTGGACAAACTGGTGAGGAAGGCAGGCTTTATTGTTGGCATGGAGCTGGACAGTTTGATATCTGTGGCAGAGCGAAGGGCGCTCAGCAGGCTCCTATCAATTATGGAGAATCCACTGCATCCACTAAACAGTGTCATCTCCAGACAGAAGAGCAGCTTCAGCGACAGACTGCTGTAACCGTCCTGCTCCACTGACAGACTGAGGAGATCGTTCCTCCCCCACACTATGCGACTCTTCAATTCCACCCGGGGGGGTAAACGTTAACATTATTCAAAGTTATTGTCTGTTTTTATCTACATTTTTATGACTCTTTAATTTAATATTTTCTTTATCAGTATGCTGCTGCTGGAGTATGTGAATTTCCCCTTGGGATTAATAAAGTATCTATCTATCTATCTATCTATCTATCTATCTATCTATCTATCTATCTATCTATCTATCAGTCACAACAATTGTGCTTTCCTGTCCATTGCCTAGTATTACACCCCAGTGACTTGGTCATCGGTGTCTTCAGCTCAGTACAAAATAAAACTGGGCGCAGCAAGAGATTTGAAAGCACAATTAAAAAGTTGTGAGGTGATCATATAATCAGTTCCCCCGGCAATTCCAAGTCCTATCATTCGACATTCTCAGAGGCTATGAGGTTTGTCAGTTACGCTCAAAGTTGACATTTTGCTGAGTTTCAACAGGTGAGTAAATTACATATCTTTAAAATAAATAAATAAATAACAGCATACTACTTCGACATTGTTTCTTTTTGGTCCATTTGCTGTACTAGTAACCTCAAGCAGTGACTTATTGTCTGGGTCTCAAGATTTCCTATCTTGTGGCTCTGACTTATTGCTTTCATTTTCCTCACCTTTTCTCTGTTACGTGTTATCTCATTCCTGCCATTTACAGCCTTATGGCTTTGAAACGTTCTTATGTTCCACAACCTCCAGTGTTCATGCCGTGACTCATTCTGTTAATCCAATACCTTGCATTCTCCATGTCATGAAGTATTGTTTCATAGGTCTTACTTTCTACCTCCAGGCTATATTTATTGTTTCAATTCCTAAATTCAATGCTGTTCTACATCTTGCAACTTAGCGCCTGCAGACTCTGATTTATTCTATTGTTCAAAATATCGTCTGCTTCCTGACTGTTAAGGTCATTAGTTCTGACAATTTAGAACATGATGACTGCTTCATCTTCCTTTCCATGACATCCTGCTTCTATTCTGTAATTAATTTTCTAATTCCCACAGTTTACTACTTCCAAGCTTTAACTTATTATGTACGACCCAGAGCTTTTGATGTCCAGGGTGTATTTTATTATCTTCACAGGTGATTTTCTACCTCCACATTGTAATTTCTTGTTTGATTTCCATAACTTGCTAGATCCAGACTCTGACTTATTGTTTCTTCCCCCTAATTGTCTTCCAGATAGCTGTAATGTATGTCTGGTTTTCATAGATAGAACTTCATCTGTCCACAGCTTTTTAAGGAAGCTCTTTAAATAAATCAATAATATACACACACTATGGTCTGTACACACACCAGAATGCCTACAAAGCAAGAAGATTAAAAAGAACGAGAAGTTCTCACTTGGCTGTCCCAGTCAGAGTGACGCACTGCCGTATGCAGACATATTGCTGTTAGTCTAAGTGAGCCCCTGGAGTGTTTCCTGACACACTTCTGTTGAATTCTTCACTGGGTACCTCCAGGCTGTAGTTTATTGTCTCGATCCCATGACTTGCTACCTGCCGCCTTTAATTTACTGATTCCCAGAATGCAACTTGTTACGTCCAGACGGTCTCTTCCTCTGATTTTCTACCTTCAGCCTAAAGTGTACTCTCTAACACTGATGATCTTCTACCTCTGAAATCTATTGTTTCATTCCTGACTCCCACATCCTGAATTATTGTTTCTTGTGCCACCCATGCTGCTTTGAAGTTCCATCATTTTTAGTTTTATTTCTGTAACTGACAGTTGTTGTTCTTGGAATTGTGTCTTTTCTTAAGTTTGCAACCACATGGCTGTGAATTATTCACAAGTTGTCACAATTTCCTGTCTCATTATGGTAGATATCTTGTTCCCAACCTTTAGTTTATTATTCCATTTCCAAAAATTGTTGCATCCAGGATTTGCCTGCGATTGGCAGAGCTGTTTGTACCCTCGACGTAATGTACTGTACAGTTCCTGAGGTTTACTACCACTTACTACCTGTAACGGTCCAGTGGTGCATGTACAGTACGAGTGGGATCAGGAGAGTGCCCAGCCTGACGTTGCACCACGTGCCCCTTAGAAATTGTGCCATCCACAGTTTTTCCGCTTCTTGGTGTCTTTGTAACTAAATGTCTTGCCGGTTTGAACTCTCCCACGATTGCAACTGTCTCATTCCCACAATTTAGTAGCCTCGGGCTTTAATTTACCATCAAGTTTCTAGAGCGTGGTAGTGCCATGTTCAAATGTACGATTATAATGTTCACGGGAGTTCATGGCTTCTTGTTTCAGGTACCGTGTTTACTAGCGTTGGTCAATGAAAGGAAGCTTCATTTTCACAATTCCCGGCTTTGCAGTCCCAACTTCTCGTCTCATTCCTGTTGTTCACTTTGTCACTGCCATTTTCTTCCAGTCGTCTGCGTTCTTTCTCCGTGTGCTACTTACTGCTTTGGTTATCAAGTGATTTCTGCCAGTCTTGCTCAAATATGCCCAGTTGCTTGTCAGAACACTCTGAATGACTTTTGTGACCAGCTGTACAGATAATAAGATCAGGCCTGCTCTGTTAGTGTTTGTCAGCTCCCAGTAGATGAAACCAACAGGTGCCAGGGCTACAACCCTCGCGGCTTTAATTGAGCTTTTATGAAAGGCAGATGCGTGGCACTTGAACGCTGCCAACTCTCACTAGAGCTTGAAAGAAGTCATTAGACAAAGAAAACGCAGAGGGGACGAGGGCGGTTGGGGGGGGGGAGAAAGCGTGGTGTCTGACTGCCCACCTTTCTGCCCGAATCCATTAACGTACTCATTCTGGGGGAGACATGAAGGCAAACGCCTGCACGGCGCCTAATTAACTTCCTCACTCCCACAATACGCATTCATGCAGGAAAATCTAAAAGGCTCTTCATGGGAGAGGAAAAATAAAATGGAGCAGCTTCCCCACACCACTCATTTTTAATTGCTTTCTATTCCAAATGTCTTGAGAGCGATGAAGAAAAGGTGGCAGGAATTCACAGACTGGAGTGTTGGACCTCCCTGCTGTTCAGGCAGCTTTCTAGTGACACAAAGGGGGAGGGACTTTAGAAACGAGGGGTCTTAGCAGTCCCACAGATATCAGGTGATCCTCAGTGCAGGTTGTCGTCTTGGGCCATTTTTGCGTGTCTGGGTTTTGCCCGAGTGACGTTTAGTATTTATCGGCCAGACCCTGATTCGAGCCCTGCACTCCACATTGGGCCATGTAAGCTGTCAGTTTACTACATAACAAACCTCGACAAGTTGTCCACTGGCTGTACCGGCTTCTGCCTGCCGCATATTAAACATCCAATCCCAGCCTGCATGTCACAGCAGCCGCCGCGATTCTCGCTTCCTTGTAATTCACTCTTGAAGTCTGCGGCTCGTTGGGGGCAGCGAGGCTGCCAGGCTCATTTGTCTGGCCAGTGACAGGCTGTCTGCAAATGGTGGTGGCACGTTCACTTGCTTTTTTGTATTCCCGTTCTCATGGATTAACCCTTTTACCATCTGAAGCGCTCGTTCTGACATCACGCTGGCTGCTCCGACTGGCTTTGTATCAGATGGCTGTCACAGCAGCTCCCTTTGTTCGAGCCTTGTTCTCAAGTCAATGATGAAATGCATTTGTACAGCAGATGTTTCTGTCACGATTTGCTCCAACTGCTCTCAGCTTTTGAGTACACCATTACGAGAATCTCATGTTTCTGTTTGTTGCACTGACTCGGAGTGAGGGCCTGGACGAATGCACTGCTGTTCTCGGGGGCCTCCATTTCAAACAGGGGACTGGTGGGATAATAAAGGTTGACAGTCGTGGGGATATCGCTGTGCTTAAGGCCACTGGGTGGGTATTAGACAGCTAAGGTTAACCAAATAAAACTGAAGGCCGTCTTAACGCAGGCCTGATGGCGCCACCTTGGTGGTGGGCGATCAATGGTAGAACTGGACATGCCATAGAACATGTTGGCAGTATGAATTCAATTTAATTTATGTAGCAAACATTTTTATGCAAAATGGCTTGTATAAAATATTTGTAGCAGAGAAGTTTCATCCATTATAGTCTGTACACCCCAACCGACAGACTACATCAACCTGCACTCCACACCCTGACGTTACACGCAGTACTGATACTACAGTGTTACGGTAAACACTTTTGATTAGATGTGTAAACATCTGGGGCCTCGTTTCTAAAGTTTGCATATGCACAAGAGGAGGGTTGATACTTTCCATGGAACCGTCTGGATTTCTACATGAAAACTTGACACAAAACCTTCTGTATATTTACAGCGATTCTGACTCGTGTGTACGCAGCATTTCAGACAAACCAGGAAATGACGACACCTTTGATCAAGCAGTCAAACCAGCAAAATGTCTCACATATAATCTCTCTATTATATAAAAAAAAAAATCCTGGGACGAGACGCGACTTTTTCAGAGAGATACTATCACGTCCCGCGAGATGAGACTTTGTACCAAGAGATTTAACCAGGCTCGGGGCCGGAAATAAAAGACAAAGAGTAGATGACAAAGTAGAACATCGTAACGAATTCAAAAACGTTGGCGCGATACACATGCACAGCAGGTTAGAGATAATGGAAGTACAGAAATTTGAAAGTCTCAAAAAAATAATAGTAAAGATCGCATTAGCGCAAACAAACGGAAATTATTACTCAGTGAAGTAACGGAACAGTGAAAAGAGATTGGATTTAAACTTTAAGTCAGAGACTTGTAGATCGTCTAATTCTATGTTATTTGGAAAAATTTGGCCATTGTGTGCACCATTATATTGTTACAGAAGGAGTACAATCAACATTAAATTTGATTGCCTTAAATTTGTAAACAATAGGAAATCAGTTTCAATATATTGGATAAATCCCACGTCATTGATGTAAATCTGAAGAAATGGAGATCACACAGAAAGAGTAGCACTGCTTTGATGCTGGGTGCTGCCGGTTTGCAAAACCAAGCAAAAACTTGCGTATGCAAGGAAGGAGGAGGAGGAGGACACGCCGATACGGCACATTGCTGCACTCACCACATCATGAACCAAGTCAGGATCCCAGATTGGGACTAGTGTAGCCATATAACGGGTGACACCTCAGCGCCATTTTTATGGCGACTGGAGTGCCAGTTCTGCCGCCAACCCCCAGGTTTTTCCCTGCAGGTTGGAGGGCCGACATGCAGGGCTGGATGCGGATTACCGTCATACTCAGGACGGAGCAATTGCAGGTTAAGGGCCTTGCTCAAGTGCCCAGTGCAGTAGAGTCACTTTTGGCATTTACCGTGAAAATGCGCGTGACTTTACGGCAAGTTTAGTTTTTATACATCTCAAAGTGTGTGTGGAAATACACGCGGCCCCGGGTTGTCATGTTTCATTCAATATTAAAGGTTTCAAAAGAATACATTGACTGCCAACACACCTTTTATAACCCACGTCACGGGCTGTAGCAGTATTCCCATCACATTTGGCCCCATTCCTGTGTGCCACTTTTGGACTTGGCAGAACTGAAGTTGAATTCCTTTATTTTAACTGAAAAATTGAGCACCAAATTCCATCAACAGGGGAGTGGATGCCTGCAGCCAACCCCTTTTTGCATTTCCTTTCTGTTACAATGTCTTTTTTTAACAAGCATTTTAAAAAATCATTTTGTCCCACCTACAAGAAATCCCCCACACTCAAGAAGAAATTGAAGTGGACCCACAGTGAGTGCCGCTAAAGACAAGAGGCAGAGCTCTGCTGGGACGTGTCCTCCTTTGGTTTTCAGTCCCTGATTTGGTCTTTTTTCAAAGTGAGAAAGGGAGAGTGGCCACTTGTGGTCGATGTCACGATTAAAAGAGCTTTGTGTAAAGGAGTTTGTTTTAAATAACATCAGAGTTGTTGTACGCACAAGAACAACATGAAGGGCCTAATGTCAGAGTCAGTGTGTTCGGACAGACACTGAAATGAATGAACACCAGAAGGACACAGTAACCTCATCACCTGTAAAATGTGCGGTAGACGAAGGTGCTACTAAGATAACACAACTGTTTTAACCGAGACCACCACAATCACATTCAAAATCCGACTGTACCGCTTACATTAAAAACATCACATTTACTGATCGGCAGGTTAGGTGGATTGGAGATTCCAAATTGTCCCCAGCGTGTGCCCTGCGGTGGGCTGGCACCCTGCCCGGGTTTGGTTCCTGCCTTGTGCCCTGTGTTGGCTGGGATTGGCTCCAGCAGACCCCCATGACCCTGTAGTTAGGATATAGCGAGTTGGACAATGGATGGATGTTTTTTCTTTATTACGTGGTTCATTGTTTTTGCCTTTGCAGTTAAATATCCTGTGGAACCTGAAAACAGAAGCCGGCTGACAGATCTGTAAACGCCGTCACTTTCCCTCACGTGGACTTATTTTTATCTTTGCAGTTGACGATTCCCTGATCTGTCAAGGTTAGACAGAATTAGCACACAAGAGTCTTGTGTAGTAAAATACTTTTATTGAAAATTTCTAAGAAACATCGTCAGAAACTAGGATCTTCAACACACTACAAAACCATTAAGGAAATAAAAAAAATACATTTTCCTTTAAAATTCACTATTTAGGGGGAAAATCTAAACGAAACACACACGCGTACGTACAGTAATAACTTAAAAAAAAGTGTTTTCTCCACTAATGCTATTATAAAATTGAAAAAATAATTCAACATATGTTTAGGCTGCAGTTAAACAAAGGCAACAATGGAATAAAACTTTTCAAGCAATACACCGGCCTGGAGTCGTTTTACTTTCCTATTCTTCTACAAGACAACAAATTAGAATGTTAAGGACTCGTTTGCTTCTTTCTTCGTCATCGCTCGTCACTTTTACCTTTTTGTTCACATCTGGAAGCCGAGATGGAGTCCATGACTGATAGCACCAATTTGTTAAAGACAATAAATAGTGAGCTAATGACATCTAAAACGTCAAGTTGTAAATTTATAATCAGCAGGAGCCCCGTCATGTTGGTTGCTTACTCTTCGCCACTGGCTACTGGTTAGCTTAACAAACTCTCTAATCAGAACCACCGGTGCCAAGCGGGAAGACGGACAACAGGAGTCAAGATGGAGCACATGGCGTTCTTTCTTGCATTTACCCCGAGTCTGTATCACATGTGAATAAATCTCTTGTTAAATTAACTTCCAGTTTCTCACTTGGGGGAATGTTCTTATGTGCTACATCTCATCGAAACGAGTGGCTCCAAGTGCTTAACGGCATTATCAAAAACGTGTTTGCTCCAAAGAAAAGGTGCAAAACTTTGTTATCACCATTCGTCCCAAAAGGACAAAGCTTGCGGCCGATCATCCGAGAGTTCAAAATGAAAAACAGCCCAACTGTGGGTTATCACCACTAAAAAGAATCGCTAATCCAAGTGTCCTGCTCGTTACGTCTCTGCGGTCACACAACGTCCTTTCTATCTGTAATATTTATTAATGTACGTCATGTCCTATCGTTTTGGGCAGGCTCTGTTTAAAGAAGATGCATCTTTGCCGCAGTCTGACTAACTAAGGCTTCTCCATCAGTCAAAATGAAGCAGGCAGTCTGTTCCAACAATCAAGATAAAGCAATAGGCAGGACTATTAGAAGGTTCAGAAGAACACGAACACACAATTAGGGACCGACATTTCAAAATGGCCACCTAATTTGGCCTCCATGTATAAGTAACCCGATATGGAAAGACAAGTGTCAGTGCTTCACACGTTGAAATGCACATGTGCTGGTGGTGGTGCTCAATCTACACGTACTCCGGTCAGCCAGCAAAATTGATCTGTAATGGCTGCTTAAAAGAAAAGGAAATAAAAAGAAAAGCAGCCATACTGTTAACCTTCAGGCTACAGTCGAGTCGGCCGAGCGCAGCCTTCGTGTCTGGACTAGACGTATTTGATTAGTGTTTTTTTGGCAGAGGGAAGATGTGGTGCTAGTTCAAAGAAACGAGGCAGACAGAATGATGGCACACAATTAGACCGCCTTCTGCCTTCAAGCAATCCTGCCAAGCTGCGCCAACCAAGTGGCACGACAACTCTTTGTAAAGGCGAGTGCTCGGCCATTTAACACGAGGATCTCATCCAAAGCAAAATCCGTGTCTTTATCCCAGGAAGGTCGTCAAATTAATAAAAAGTTGCACATCCTTTTCATTTTGAGGCACTGCAAAGACGGTAAAATATCGAAAGATTACTTGGCTCCTTTTTTAAGTCGGTTTAAGAAATGAAAGCCCAGCTTAACCTACAAAAGAAACTCGAGCCGTGGCAGCAGTCGCTAGTGCTACTGTCAATCACTCGGTTCAGCGTTTGTTTTTTTTCGCTCTGACAAATGACATTCAGGACCCTGCAGGTCACATCCACCCCCTCAACTTTTTCAGCGTTTATTTTAATTGGCAAATTCGCTGTCACTTTGCTTTAAACGGCCTCGGCTGATGTTGTGCCCCAGCGTCCTGGAGTGAACTAGAAAAGAAAAAAAAAAAAAAAGCGGCCACATCACTGAGACTCCATATAATGCGGAGTGACCACAATGTGACATTGTTGGGAACGAGGGAGGAATCGTGTGAGCTTTTCTGCACCACAGCCTGCGACATTTCAGTCAAAGTCAGTCGCGTCAAAACCAAAAAGCCGAGGTGGGCCTTACTGAACTGAATAAGCAGGAAGCCAACTGAGCGGCCGAGCTCTCGCTTACGAGGGGCCCCATTCACGTTTGGTACGTTGGTCTTCTTTATGCCAGTGTTTGACAATCTGAGGTGTGTTATAACGTCTCGGCTTTCCTTTTTGTTTTTTCGCCTGGATGTTCTTTCATGCAGACTGGGGGTCACATTTGGGCCACAACACGTTGGGTTTCTGCTGGGCACCATACTACTGCCAGTATGAATTTGAAAACTATTTGATAATCCTGCCTTATTCCAGGTCCTCGTTTTTGGACTGTGCTCTTCTTTGTTCACATCTAGCTAGAATTTCAGTGGATCTACAGAAACTGGAGCTTCGTCCCTATTTGTGTTGTCAATGCAACAAACCCTGAGATGGCAGCGTGCTTCATGCACTGACTTGCTACACTGCCAGCATATGCACTCTCGTTGCCAGGACAGACATGCTCTGCATCTTCGGGCAGGGTTGGTGTAGGGCATGTTGCTACGGAGACGGTGTGTGTCCCCCAAGGCCACTCCCACAAGCTTGCTAACATTTCCCCATAAAATGTTCCTTGGTTGCTATGGTGCTTCCAGTAGCTTGTTGCTAAGGAGTCCCCATACGACTTGCTTGCCATAAAATTAAAAAGTCAGTGCAGGTTCAGTGTTGTCAGTGAAGGAAAAAGGCTTGAGGCCTTCCACTCACAGCTGTACATGAAAGAGGAGTTCAGCACTCGAAAATGCCCAGAAAAAAAAAATAAGAAACAGCTACGTTACTGCAACAGGAGCAACGGCACACCTGCTGCTGGAATCAACTTTAAAAGCAAGAGAGTCTTGCCTGCATTATTCTGTAGCCTTGGGTCACTGCAGTGCAGCCCAGCCTCTCTCTTCTCACAATCTCATCATCAGTGTGTGCTGTGACTGGGGGGATCCACCTGTAAGCCAATGAGTGAGGGTGGGAGATGAGTAACACTGTTGGACGAGGAAGAGCGAGCCGGTCCCTGCTGTCGAGCAGCTGCCACTGCAGGTCGGATTAAAGGCGGAGGGGGCTGATTCAGAGCTGTCCTGGCCTGCAGAAACTTTCCTTGCTGAAGAGGAGGTGGCTGGCGGAGAAGTGTGGGAGCAGAAGGCAAGCTGGGGCGCAATAAAGGGGGGGGCTGGGACAGGGTGGGTGGTGCACCAGCCCCTGTACTGGCTGGAGAAGTGTTGTTGGAAGATGGGGTGGACACCCCAGTAATCTGTACCTAGAGAGAAAAATCAAGAAAAAGAGGACATTAAAATGAATAGAATTTAAATCTGAATCTACCATAAAAAGGTCATTTTTTATTTATTTTTTTTTTTTTTACATAAAACAGAGTTCCTATTTAAGAAAACCACATTCACTATGAGCAGACCCCCATGACCCTGTGTTAGGATATAGCGGGTTGGATAATGACGGACTGACATACACGCACTATGAACTTGATCGAAAGGAGCAGATAATAATCCGTGTCATTTTTTTTGCCTTCAGGCTGCTGTAGGTTTGTTTCAAAGATGAGAATTAACGGTTTTAAATGTTTCTAAACCACAGCCACCGAGTGCACTCACATACAAAACACTCGTCTACATACGGAATGGGGAGTTAGGAGTGTAGGCTTACAGTAAAGACAGAATGCACAAGATTTGAGGATCATTACAACATTATTTTTTCTTGTTTATAAGATCATTATTAGCATACGTTGTGCTTGAACACTCTTTGGCCTTCTGTGAGGAAAATGAAAAGTGCCATTGCAAAATAGTCAAAATGTGCAGCTTGATGTGTGTGTGTGTGTGTATATAATAATATATTTATACAAAACCCTTGCGATGTTGAACTCCTTCCTCTCTCATCAGTGCCAACGTAAAATGCTGTAGGTTACCTAATGAGAACGCTCACTATCTAGACAACATGTAGCTCATCCTTGCACATCAGATGATTAACACTTTCTAGCTCTTAGCCATTTGCACTTCTGACAGCTGAAAACCGTGCTCTGTTTGGATGAGAAGAGTTGAAAAGGGACGACTACAATTTATCCTCTTTCCATATCAATTTAACATCCAAGCAAAAGGAGATGCCATACCAGGTGGCCTTACCCCTGCTGCTTCATTACAAAAATTGGAGGAAAGATTGAGCAAAGTATATTCAACTTTCAAATCTATCAGTCCAAAAGTAAACACACAAACCTCATCTTCTTCTTCACTGCTGGCCAACGAACCAGCTCCTGAGCTCTTGTTGTCATCCAGGGAGGATAAATTTGCAGTATTACCCTGAATTTCCTGCTCTGCCTGCCACTCACGCAGCACTTCCTCCAGATTGAAGCGCCGTCTGTAGCTGACGAAGAACGATTTAACTTGTGCCACTGTCTTGTTACCAATCACCTCCGCAATTGCTGCAAAATCTTTCCCATACTTTCGAATTGCTAGAAAGAAAGCAAAGAGTGTGATTCATGGCATTTAAAAGTACATTTACTTGTTCATTAGCAGTGAAAAGAAAACATTTTAATGTTAACAATCCCACCTGTCAATAAGCTTTCTTTAGATTGCACATTTGTTTTCAATAAACCTTCTGTACTTCACTTCTGCAGTCAGAGGCAACAGACTATATGTACAGTACACACACACAAACACACAGTATATGTATAGGATGTTCGCCCCAAGGGAAAAAACTGCAGTGCAACAGTAGCCTGCACATATTAGCAGTAGTCAAATAAAATCTACACAGAATATAGTCAACTCTAAACAAAAAAAAATTGCTGTAAAATAATTTATTATGGGCCATATGAGAGGCTGGGCATTAAGCTAAAAGGCACACCACACTGAAAACTGCCAAAAACACAGAAAACAAGTTAGTGTGTTAAGGGGAGCTTTTGTCAGATGTGTCTGAAAAAAGTCAGTGTTTAGGCCTCTGCTCATTTTAATTAATTTTTATCAAGATCATTTATATAACTAACAACCTGGTTAAGTTAACTAGGCAGAACAGCAGAGACCCAAGAGTCACAACAATTATTACAGATAGATCTAGATCAGTGTTCCCAGCCTCGGTCCTGGGGACCCACTGTGGCTGCAGGTTTTTTTGTTCCAACCAGATTCCTAATCAGTGACAACACCTGATAACACTGAGCTCATTTAATTAGCTGGTATTTTTCTTTTATTCTACATTCAGAAAAGCATAGCAGCATGAGTTTTACATTTATAAGACATTTAGAAATATTTCTGCTTTTGCTATAGATTTAAATGTTTAACTCTCTTTTGATTTCATTATACTGTGGAACCTCGGTTTGCGAGTAACTTGGTTTACGAGTGTTTTGCAAGACGAGCTAAAATTTTTAATAAATTTTGACTTGATAAACGAGCGATGTCTTGCAATATGAGTAGTATAAATAGATTTCCTCTTGGGATTAATAAAGTATCTATCTAGTAAGTATACACTTTGTCTGCTGAGTAGGGAATTCATTCCCAGGCTCCCAATTACCAGGAGCCCAGGATTCCCGGACATTTTTCATTCCCGCATTCCTGGGAATGAAACTGCTGTAATTCCTGGGAAAACGGTAATGGCCAAGCTCGCATATATAGCTTGTAAAAGTGTAAAAATCGATCAAGAAATAACAGAGTTATAGTTGAAAATAATTAAGGTGGCGCCATTGCTGCAGCTTGCACTGCATCAGACAACAGCTTTGAACAGCAACTTGAAATTGCAATGCGTCAGTCTGTTGCATACGCATTATCTGTGCTAAGAAACTTGCCATCACAGAATGGGCAGAGCGTGCTTTCTCAGCGGCTGGCGTACTTCTGCACGAAGGTGCGCTCTTGCTTGGACGACTGCACGCTGGGCACGTTAATAATAATAATAATAATAATTCATTACATTTATATAACACTTTTCTCAGTACTCAAAGCACTATCCACACAGGGTGGAACCGGGAAGCGAACCCACAATCTTCCACAGTCTCCTTACTGCAAAGCAGCAGCACTACCACTGCGCCACCTGTGAGGACGTTGTGTTTTCTACGCTCTTATTACCGCAACTAAAGATACATGTACTTATATGACAGCATGAACTGCTTGTAGATAAGGTTAGTCTTTTATTTGTGTCAACATATTGCAGTAGTTTTATTAAAAATAAGTGTCGGTCATTCTAAAACCGTTCACATGTGAGATGCCCGTGCACTGTGTCATCCCCGGGAGCCCGGGATTCCCAGGAATGAAATGCGACATTCATATAGTCAACATCCATACGAGCGTATACTGTTTACTACAGCATTGTGACTGTGTGTGTGTGTGTGCTGTGACGTCCCCGAAAACGAAACGAAAACGGGCAAATGGGGCTATGCATACAAATGTCCATCCATCCATTATCCAACCCGCTATATCCTAAATACAGGAGCCAATCCCTGCCAACACAGGGCACAAGGCAGGAAACAAACCCCGGGCAAGGTGCCAGCCCACCACAGGGCGCACACACCCACACACACCAGGGACAATTTAGAATCGCCAATGCACCTAACCTGCATGTCTTTGAACTGTGGGAGGAAACCGGAGTACCCGGAGGAAACCCAGACAGACACGGGGAGAACATTCAAACTCCACGCAGGGAAGCGAACCCGGGTCTCCTACCTGGCACCTTTCACTGCGCCACCATGCCGCCCGCATACAAACTTAAAAGGTTTAAATAAAACATAAATATATACCTTTATTTTTACTTCCTTAACTTGTGGAGGGTGTATCCTGTAGCAAAGCCCTAAGTTTTGTCATGAAAGCCCCTTTCAGTCAATAAGCCTTAAAAACAGGTGTAAAGCTAAACTTGCAGCACCGCTATTCAATTACACTTGCCTAACGCCTCTCCTAAGGGGAGATACTGTGGGATCTGGGCATCCGTCAAAACACCAATCACAGGCCCGATTAGAAAGCGGGAAGCTGTGATTTGTCGTCTCCCTCCCATGTAACAATCACAGCCCGTGTTACAACGCACTATGTATGTATGTGTATATATGTATATGTATATGTATATATGTATATGTATGTGTGTATATCAATACACAGGATTGAAAGATATAATAACTTTTTAATAGACAGACTTTAGAGACATTTACTGTACATGTTACTACTCGTTCTTTAGTTCACGCCCATTCTCCTACTTGCATCGGCATTCACAGGCATTACTAATCATTCTGTAAGTATCCCTTAATAGACCTTACTAATCAACTATCATTACAAAATCCAACGTGGTTTGTGCCCTTCAGAATGAAAACAGTTTGCATTTACTTTTTTAATAAAAGGCGAGCTTTTAAGCCTGAGAAATCACGCCGTAAATGCACACGCTTAATTGCACATGTGTTGATATGTATGCTTACACAGTATTAAACCCACCAAGACATGGAATCGTTTAAATCAAGGCGCTGCGCTACCTTCTTCCACATCGGCCCCAAGGCGTTTCACGTGATTACGTAGGAGGCGTGATGACGCGACTCCGCCCCCATTCATTACAGTATATGGACAAAAAAGAGGTTCCAGTTATGACCATTACGCGTAGAATTTCGAAATGAAACCTGCCTAACTTTTGTAAGTAAGCTGTAAGGAATGAGCCTGCCAAATTTCAGCCTTCCACCTACACGGGAAGTTGGACAATTAGTGATGAGTGAGTCAGTCAGTCAGTCAGTGAGGGCTTTGCCTTTTATTAGTATAGCTATACATATATATACATATACATATATATACATATACATATATATATATATATATATATATATATATATATATATATATATATATATATACATATATACTGTGGGATATAGACGGCCTGTCACCCTGGCCAACACCCCCAGGCTGCCAGATGGAGCTGTCCCTGCTGCATGGAAGTGCCCCGAATACCAGCAGGGAATCATGGACAATGGAGTTTTCCTTTACAGCCCTGCTGGATATCACAGGGGCCAACAGATGACGCTGCACATATACATATATATTATATATATATATATATATATATATATACATACATATATATACATACATATACATACATATACATACATACATATACATTCACATATATATACATATACATACATATACATATATATACATATACACATACAGTATGTATATATTATATATATTTTACCAAACTTAGTTTTCTAATTTCTATATTGTTCCCAAAACACATAACTTGGGAAATAACACATCACTTAATTGGCCCTGGAGTCCAATTAAAAACAGAAGCTGGTTGGAACAAAAACCTGCAGCCACAATGGGTCCCCAGGACCGAGGTTGGGAAACACTGATCTAGACAGAATTCAGAGTTCGTTTCAGTCACTATTTTAAAAAAGTTAGATTGAATAGGAATTGACAAAGTAAGACAGGTGAAATGGCACATTCTTGTCTAAACTCTTCTTATGTTCTTATATTGAGCTCTTCACATACCCTGCACTGCTAGAAGTTGTTCATCTGTGGTCCACCGAGAGTTCAACTTGGGGTTTCCCTGCAGAGGGCAAAAAGACAAAATAGACAACATATAAGCACATGTTCAAAAAAAAACAAAAAAAAAAAATCTGTATTACACACAACCTAAATGCTTAACATACTGGCTTAAGAAGGTAATTATCACTTTCAAAGTCAGTCAAATGGACATTGCACATTTCATATTGAAAGCAGACTTCTATCCATCACACCTGCAACCTTCATTAAAAGCTACTTGTGATTCAGTCCAAACAGGACTTTCAGATGGAAACAATCACCAAACACAATGATGTCACCAGCACATTATCTTCAAGCTGCCATCTGCTGTTATGTGGATGAGATACTGTATTGTTAGCCAGCGTACTTATTCAGATAGAACAGTTTTGTTGGTATTGTGAAAATAAATGACTCACAACTGCCACCAACATATTTGGCTCGCTCACGTAACTGAAGAAAAATGTAATAGACATCAAATGCCTCTACATGCTATTATTTCATATTAATGCAAAACATTTCTTTCTTTGTCCTCTTGTCTACAATAACTTTAGCATGGTTTGTGAATTATTGTTCAACTATTTCAACTCTGTTGTATAAGATGGATTGAGGGTGACAGGCAGTGACGTGCCCTCACTCACACACACACACACGCACACTGACTTTTTCAATACAGCCACAAAATGGAAAATGACTGACCCTGCTAAAAAAAAAAATATGAATCCATTTCCAGTAGCATATAAAGAATGAGAGGAAGCAGACCTGAGTATTAAACACTCTTCCCACAAAAAGAAAAAAAACTGAAGCCAAAATGAAATAGGATCGGTTTTAATGTTTTGCACACACTTTCACAAGTGACTTCTCAAGATAAGCAGCAAGCCATGGAGTATTCAGCTAAGCCATTGTGCATGCCTCACCTCCAAGGGCCGCAGCTTCTCTATTCCTTGTTCCAAGTTGAGTTTCAGGCTACTGTTGATCTGTTTGATGTGCTGCACCTTCCACAGAAAAAAACAGAAATGTTTTAAAGCTGGACAGTTGCCTTACTAACCAGCTGTCAAAATGAATGACAAATCTTTTATCATTTTAGCAAGCAGACCTTTATTTTAAAATCTACATAAAATTTAATCACAAATCAGTACTTAAATATTGTGTGTTCAAACTATATGAGAAAATTGTGCATACGGATTCAGAAACCATTTTATCAAAGCCAATGACATGAGATTACACAGGTTCCTTCATAACATCCAAAACATGATCTCCTTAGGTTAACTGGAAATACAAACACTCTTGATTTTTTTAGTTTACTGCAATTGAACCTCATGATTTCGGGAAAAGCCCTGGAAAACCAAGAACTATGACGACTTGAATATGATGACAAAATGATTTTAAAAAATAAATAAATAAATCTTCACTAGAAAATTAGCTCCTAGGTTTTTTCATTGCTGTCCTTTAATTATAAATTCCACAGTGGAATGCTAAAAAAAATAACTGCTTTAAAATGTGTTAGTGAAGAGCACTCTATATGAACGAACTGTTTTGCATTGTGCTGTCCTACTCTCTGGCAGAGTTGGGAAAATCATGCTAGATTGTTTAATTATAATTTTCATATACTGCAGGTATTGAGGTATCAATAAAGTAGGGTACTGCAGTATCTTTAGTTGAGATGTATCCTTGACACACTGAGGACAAGAAACTGATTTTTTCTTCTTCTGCATTACATCGGTTAAAAAAATCATGCAGCTGTGTGACATCTGTTGGATTGTAGAAACAATGCATTTAATTGCTATTTCCATAATTAAATCAAATTTTCTCTCAATTTAATGTTAGCACTGCTGCAGAGTTTAGTTTTCACAGACATTGTTATGTTAAATCCACGTACTATGCCACACTACAAACTATGATGGTCTCACTTACCTCTATCTCTCTCTCAACTCTGAGGTGACCCAATTATGATTTTTTTTCATATATTTAACACAGATTGGACTTTAGTAAAACATCCAAAACCCACATGGTATACAATTTTATAAAACTGGATTTTAGTATGTGGTACTTAATTCTGTTTCAATTCAAATTGCCCACATCTGACCTAATCATGGCTGACATTAAAGAACAGTAAGTGATACACTGAGCAAACTTTTTTTTATGCACAAATATTAAAATGTTATTCATGTCATTCCATAGAGCTGTTGGAAGCCATCAACGCAGCTAACACTACACTCCCGCCACTCTTGACTCCTTTATCAAAAACCTTCTCAATAGAGGTGGAGGAAATCACAGCAGAAAATGCCATGGTATTTAATGCTATAGCCCTTCTGCGTTAGCTCTCCATTTTTTACAAAAAAGCTCTGCTTTTAAAGCATAGAAAACTAAAGGACATCAGCAGAAAAACACATAAGGGGGATCCATGTTTATGTTTACCTGCACCACACAAGTAGCACATTTATTTTACATAAGTTGAATGTCTATGTAAACGCTCAGGCAAAATGTAATCCATTTAACACCTCAGACATCAAAATAGATATCTTTACCAAATCTGATTCAGGCATCGAAAACCTGGTAGTGTAAATAGACCCTCGGTAATAGGTCAATTTATACTAAATTTATATTTCACAAACTAATGTACTCAATGAGAAAACAGGGAAGCTACATACTTCAGCTAAACTTACTTGCATTATCTGAATGCAATAAAGCTTTGTGAGAAGGAAAAGGATAAGCAGACCCAGAAAACAAAACTTAGGTGAATGCAAAGCATCAAAGGATATAGATTTTTTTTACTACATGGTTAAATAACAAGAAGGTAACTGAACAATGTTCAGCATGTACAGCTTTTATTCCAGCATTCAATTTTTCTGAAAACAGCTTGTGAATGACTATTACAATTTTAAATGCATTATTTGTATACATTAAAAGTACATTTTAAATTTGAAATGTTCTAATCTTAAGGATTGTTTGCAGTAGGGCTGTCAACCATCAGGACTTATTCGCAAGGACTAGCCGAATTTGAAATGATGTGTGTGGTTATATATCATAACCGGATTTTCCTATTCTTATTGTAAAGACTGATAAGTTACTTGACATTCACTTACACCGTTAAAAAATTAAAGCTTTAAAAGGATGAACTGAGAGAAGGAATGTCCTCACCTCATTAGGTGTAATATGATTTGATCTTTAACTTATTGCTTTAAAATAAAACATTTTTGCAATATGCTACAGAAATCAATAATAAGTTGCATTTATAGAGCGCCTTTCACAAACCCAAGGTTGCTTTAAATACAGATTAAAAAAAAAAAAAAAAAAAAAATCACACAAAAGACAAAAGTTTGTAGAAAAGGAAAGTTCCGTGTTGAGAATTAGTATCTTGTTTTTAATATTTTAAAACCTAAAAATAGCAGTATTATCATACTGTAACCTGATTTTTGGGATAATATTGCACCATAGTGTCCTATGTAATTTTTATTTCTAGTTTATTATGAACTTTTTAATTCTTCTAAGGCAACCTAAAGATCGGGATACATAAAAAAAATTGAACACTAGCAAATGGCTCAACTCAGTAAGAGTAATAAAGTAAGTTAGTGGCTAGGACTAAACCTTTGCTACAACATCACACAGTGTGCCCTTTAACCCTAACAAAGTGTAAAAAACTGAAAAATGTATGAAATTCAGAAGTTCAAATATATGAACAGTTTTTGCATAAAAATATTTGTTTCCAATCCTTTTCAAACTCCCCTTGAAAAAATTAAAAAAACAAAATGTATAAGCAACAGAATAGAGAGATTGCAAAGGTTGGAAACCTCAATGTGCCTAACAACCGCACAATACTGTTGATATTGGTTTTCTACTTTGATGAGTGAGCAGCGAGCTTTGACAGTATTGAAAATCTCAAACGACCTTTGTACACACAATAGGTGCCTTCCAGATGAGCATCGCCATCAGTGGGTACATTTTACGCTACATTGTTGTACCCAAACATACAGGAGGATTCTTTTTCCCATTATCACACCTTTCAAGTATGCCAGACTTTACTAGCAACTGGCTCAAGGGAAGACTGCCCTTAGTCCCTACTCACATCCAGTTCTTGATTGCAGGAACCAGTTCTTATATTATTAACCAAATGTGTATGAGCTCATAACTGATGAATTGTGTGACAGTTTGATTGCCTTTGTTTAACTGTTAGGCTGTTTGTTTCCTTAAAATCCCACTAGGAATTACCTTAAAAGTGAGCGTTTTGGAATAGTGACATACAGTAAATGATCATCACTGGTTGTAATACTTGTAAGTGACAGTAGTTAGCTATTAGCACAATCACAGTAATTTGATTTACAACGGTGTAATATATTGTTGGTCAAATGTGACCACCTCCTTCATGGTACTTGCATAGTAACTGTTCAAAAAACAAAACCTGAACATGGACTAGATCAGCGAAAGGCAACCTTTTTCGAGTTGCGGCGCACAAAGTCCAAAAATAAAGCCCATAAATAAAGTCGTGACGACACAATCTATGGACAATCGCCAATAAAACCAGTTAATTTTACAAGTTTGAAAGACATTTTAATAATAAAGGAATCAAAGGATAAATCTTAAATTTAATTAATGTGAACGTTGACATTGTTTTTGAGCACATATGAGATTGATGCGAGGATCAATTTTCAAAAGACAGACGCGCATTTCCTTGTCGATCATTTGAAGTCTCTTGCGTTTCTTAGACTTCATTTCCGTAAGTGTTGAAAAACCTTGCTCACAGAGATAAGAGCTTCTAAATGGTAAACTGGAAAAGGTCACTGAGTTTACAAAGTTTACTGTGTTGATCATCGGTGTCAAAGCGAAAATAAGGTTAATTTTTCCATAGTAATACTCAGACGATTAAGTGGTGAGAGCTGCAGCTACAGCGATACTCTCTCGTCGGCAAGAGCCGAAATGTAGCGTTCATATTTTCTCGTTCTGTACTTGCTCCGCCTTCTTCTATCTGTACAGTGAGCGAGATCTTCTAACAACGAGACTTTTTAAGTCTCACGAGATGTGTTTTTGACACCGCTGGTGTTGATATTATGATGAATGGTGAACAGCGAAAATTTTAACTTGCATTCAAAATAAATACATTCATTTATTCAACAATCTGATTAACCATTATCTGTTTTTCCAACATAAAATATTTTTTTTTAAACATTATCTTTTTAATCAACCAAAAGTTCAAAAACACTAGCAATTTTAAATATTTTACAAAAGATTTCGCAACGCCCCTAGAAAATTCCACGGCGCACTGGTGCGCCGCCTGACAGTGGACTAGATGAAGAGTCAATCCCTTTTAGAGAGTGTAAGCTGCAACAAAATATGACTGAAGTCAGCGATAATGCATTGGGTATTCCAGATATTTTCATGTAGGGTGGCTCTTGCGGTCAAGAAAGAGAAACTTCAGGAGGCCAAACTTACATGTACCTCTTGAATTTTAATCTTCAGATTTTTCAATATCCATTCCTGACAAATGTTTATCCGTGTTGCACAGCTGGCTTCTCTGAATAAAAGCTTCAGCAGATGTGTGTAGATTTAGTCAATCCCACACTCATCACCATGTTAATCTAGCAATCCATTTTCTTATATGCTTATCCAATTCAGGGTCACACGGAGTCAACACATACCTCCTAGCATTGGATATTAGCCAAGGACCAGCCTTACACATGGCCCCTGTAAACTGTGGGCCACACACCCTTAGACTCGCTCATACCAGGCCAATGTTGAGTCTGCAAATGACCTTTCATACATTTTTGGGGATATAGAAGGAAAACCTTTACAGACACAAAAAGAATGTACAAACTCCATAAAGACAGTACTTAGGCTGGAATTTGAATATAGAGGCCATGCTACACACTGTGCCACAGCACACAGCACAAAATAAGACAATTTGCATTGCTGAGACATCATTCATTCATCTATGTATATACTGTGTTGACAAGCTGAGTAAAAAATCAATCAAAGTAAAGGAAAAGTAATAAATCACAGTGCTGTACACAGCTGTGACTGGTTATTATTTCACCCTGGCAGATGTTACAGTAACAAGAAATGGCTGTTTTGCTTTTTAACATTATATGTTTTTCCTTTATGTAAGAAGCAAAATTAACTCAATTATACAACAACTAAAACTTCAGAATGGCTTTAAGAAACAAGATATTCAAAACACTACACTAAAAATGACTTTTGTTATTGTTTCACACTTTCAAAAGTTCACTTGGACATTTAATCAACAAACTATAACCTGTTTGTCTCAAAATGAAACCTATCAACTGGTAGTCAGTAAGAGACAGAAAACAGTAGTCTTGTACCTGTCTTTTCAGGGATATAAGCTGCGAGTCCAGCTGCCTTAATGTTAAAGTTGCAATGTCTGGGTTGGCAGAAAGAGCTGCAATATCCTTCTGACTCAGATACATGCCCTTTGGTGGGCGCCGACGAGAGCGAAGAGGGTGATGCCGATATTGAGAGTTCTGTGGCTCCTTCCTGATAGGACCAATTTTGCATGCAATATTAGGCTGCTTCTGGAGACTGATCTACAGAAAATAAAAAGAGAAAATTATAAAAAGTTCAGGAACTTCACGTAAGGATATATTATTTATCTTTTAATTGTTATGGACAAAATTGTTCTTTCCTGATACCAAACATGCAGCCAAATCTGTCAGATTCAAATCACTTTCACAAGTGTTACTTGTACAAAATTTGAATATTTATCATCATTTTCTATTTCTTTTCAAAATTTGAAACTTCGGTAAACCAAGACTAATTCCTGCACCTCATGCTTTTCTACTATAGTTGGGGGCTCAAGGCAAACCACCTTTATCCTGTCTCGTGTGTGGAACCTGAACCGTAATTCCATTGAATTAACAAAACCTTCCGGCCCTCTTACAGCTTCTAAATAATGCCTGGGAAACAATCATCCATTAAAAAAATGGTTCACCATAGAAATTTCTTGGTGCAGAATATTCTATTCATTCTAAACACAACCCTCCTTATCATTTCATGTTAATCTACAACACATTCAGACAATCAAACAGCATTGATGCTAAGGTATGTGGTAATAATATAGAAAAATTAATGCCTGTTAACCGTTTGAAAACTGATGCAAACAGCCTAATCAAGATTTGCAACAAAGAGCTTGGGTACACAGGAATATTATGGGATATAATGAATTCAGTGTTATACCACTAGCTTCTGAGCTAGAGAATTCCCTTTCAGACCATAAATATATGAATAAATGGATTAACCAACTTTTATTTACCTTTTTAAAGGACATCCCATCTACTAACCCACACATTTGTTAAAAATCATCATACAGAAGGAAAGAGTAATTCTTTTTATTATCTGTGTTCTACTTATGATAAAACTAGGAAGTTAATAACTACATAATAGCTTTTTTATTTCATATACAAGTCAATTTTAAAATCTTTAGTTGCTTAAGCCACTGTCACTTTACATGACCTCCAGTGGGAGGGGATGTCAAACTTTACAACTACAGCTGATCTGTTCACTTGAGCATGTCATATTACGGTAGAAATTGCAGGGAATGTTAAAGTAGACAATCGTGCAAGGATTTTCCAGAACAGCTTTACATTCAAAAGTATTGTGCGCATGCCCCTTTTCCTGACAGCGAATAATGTGATGCCTGACAGTGCCTGTGTGAAGCTGCAGAGTGTTCATTCGCAACCTCAGCCCTTTTTCTTTTTTCCATTCTAGTGTGGTATGTAAAACCTGAGACATCAGGCAAAGAAGCTTCTGTTCTGTTGTGGTACAAAACACTCCAGTTCCTTATTCCTCATTGCTGCATTATATGCATTATACTGCTGGGTGAGGGCTCACTGGTTATCAGCTCACATGCACAAGACCTTGCTTCAATGAACGACAACAAAATCAAACCTGTTTCTTTTTCTAAAACCCCACCTCTGTCAATTTGCCCTGAATGATTTGTAAATCACTCTTGAAGGGCTTGCCATAGAATTAAAGATCAAAACTATCTAACAAATTTTCTGTACAATGTTAAGTAGAATATAATAGTCAACCATTCAACCTCTGCTTATTGTTGGGTTTTTTTGTTGTTGTTTTTTTTAACTAATGAAGTTAACGATATTGCATTGTGTTTGGCTACACACCAGTGCCTGATCTTCAAAATATATTTGTGGATATTAGGTTAAGAACAGTTCAAATATGTGCAATTGAACAGTACAGTTTTATTTAATATATAAATAAAAGAAAATTAATATAACCCATGGTTCAATAAGTTTACTGATTTTAGAGCAAAAGAAAAAATTCTTTAAAAACAAAATTGTAAAATAATCTTTATTTGCATGTCATAGGTGAACCTGAATGTTAAATAAATAAAAGTTGGCCTTTGACTTTCTCTTCACATAACACATACAATTACTATTTTAATGAATTTCTTATAGTATTTAATGTATTTCTTTTTATTTTGAATTAAAATTATTTCACAAAAAGAATTAAAGTTTGTTCCCCCCAGAATATCCACACAATCATTTTAGCCTATTTTATCTGACTTTTCTTTGCTCGTTTTGGGTTTGCCATTCAGTTAAATCCTATGCTAAAACAATTTGCTAAAGAAAAAAAATACAACTTCATAAATAATTACTCTATTCTTAAAAAGATTAGTCCAGCATGCTGTACAATAATAACTGCAATATAATATGTTGCTACTTTAGTTATCTTCTTTGGACAAGGAACTGGACTAACTGCAGAAAGACAGATAAGCATGGACACATACATAGAATTTTGAAAAATGAAATGCAAATTTTGACCAAGAATGGAATGGCAAGGTACTGCATAACTACAAATATGTAAACATAAACTCAGTTAAGGAAGTCTATGCTGTATACACTACGTTTATTTGGGCCAATAAACATTCAAATACTTTAAAGCAGCATTCTATTTTGTGATAGTCACCCGTTCCAGATTTTGCCAACCTTCAATAAGACTGAAAGGAAAAAAAAATGCACATGTACGCACATGTAATAATATAAGCAACACTTACCATTTCCATGTAGCTGTTAAAATGACTGATAAAACTGACACTGGTTCAGGTGTCCCCTGTCACATGATAGGGTTCTGTATATTTCTTACAACTTCAGGTTGTAATATATACAGAGAGAAATAACTGCACAAAAAGAACAAAATTCCCAACAGTTCACATAATGCCCCTGTCCATTCTTACACATAAATGTTACAGTTTTACCTTAGGTAACACCACAAAGTTGGTATTAGGTCTGAAAAAACTGAAATAAACAGATTTAGCTATATGTAAACCATATATACTCACCTCTTTTTTGGTCTCCGATTCAAAATCACTGTCACTGGCCACATTGCTATCCTTCATCTCATCACTGCTAAAGATACAAAAGTAAAAGGTAAATCATTCATCTATCTACTTTCTTAACCCATATTATGTTTAAAAAAAGGTATAAAAAATGGTGTGGTAACTGTAAACTGTAACATTTTACTCGCTTAAAAAAAAAAAACAATATGAGGGCAACGGACTAGAACTATGCTGTAGCCTCCTTATCATTACGTTTGAGATGGTCACCGACACACAGCCTAACATTCTAATCTGAACAGTCGAAGCATGTCCCAAAAGGAAGGTTTTCTTGCGCACGTTTCAGAATGTACAATAACTTTTCCGTTGCTTGCACATGAGAGAGTAAAATGACAATGCCTGTACCATATGATTGACATACTACTTGTGTTCTTGTAACCTACCACTGCACAAAAATTAGCAACTTACACATTTCCCCTCATATGAACAACAGTTACTGTATTGTGAACAGTGCTTTGGGGCTAACGTCTGTCTTGTCCTTCCACTTCATCACAAACATTTTGCGTTTTTGCTATGCACCTACTTGCACCGTGAGTTCACGGGGCATGTCATGGCAGTTTGATCATACAGTGCTGTATGCATCAGTTTTACTATCCGTGTCAATGTCTGATAACCAATTCACATTGTTATTACTTGCTTGACTCAACTAATGTTTCAGTTTGTTCTAAATTAGCTTTACAGCTTCTCGTTTACATGCCACTGTGTTTTGGCTGAAGACTCAACCCCACTCATGAATCTTGATGAGTTACCTTAGAGTGGCAAAATACATAGAAATATGGAAGATTTTTTGCAGCTTGATGTAACTTCACCCAACAGATGGCAGAATAATAATATTCTGAGAGTTATTCAGGCATAAGTCTCTAAAGCAGATCATTATATGTTACCCTGAGTCTAACTCAAGAATAGCCATATTTACACGCCAAGTGTATTAAATAAGGCTGCAAAGTAACTCTGATAAGCTATACCTGCACTATAAGACTTCAAAAATATAAAAGAAATATAAAACCATGAACATATTACTGTATATGGGTTACCTGTCTTCTTTTTCCTTCTTGCTGATTAGCTTGCGAGCCTGCCGATCCATAACACTTGTACGGGATCGAGTCTTCTTCCAGGAATAGTAATATTTCACCAAACTTGGCATCATCTTGTCAGGTAGCTGAGAAGATGCAGTTGATATTTATTTTTATGCACATGAAATATGAGACTTGCATTATCATTCAAATTAATCTTAATTGACACATTACTATTTGTTTGTTGTATTATATGTAGTGTCTCCTGCAGAGAGCCATTATAAAATACAGGAAATGCTTTGTTACCCATTAGTGACGGCGATTAATTTTCATGCATATTATAAATTACATCAACAACAAAGGGACATCATAGATATATGATCACTACAAAAATGAAACTGAACCTCCCTAAACCCCTTCAACATCAAAATTTCAACAAGTTTTACTTTTGTTATTAAATTATAGGAAACAGCAAAGCCAGCAGACACTCAGCATATATTATATTCTTCATGTATGATAGATTTACAGGCACAGCGAGTTGAGCCATAATCATATTTTAGCATTTAGCAGAATTGATTAGATATGACACAAAAGTGAAACGGATAGTAAGCAAAGGGCAAGGATATAATATATTGTAATATGCAGATTATATTCTACTGAGAGTAAGAGATGCAGTAACTACAACAGATAAAAGCTGAAGCAATACAACACATTCACAATGCCTTATCAATAACTCTCTGCCATTAGTCTAGTTGAAGCCAAGATCAAATAAATATGGTTGCTTTGCTGCATGATTGCATCAATGTTAAACAATGTGCCATAGTGAGATTTCTTTCTGCAGAAGGAGCAAAACTCTACTGAAATTCACCGAAGGACGTTAACTTGGTATGGAAATGAAAAGAGCATGAATCAACATAAAGTTTATAAATGGGTAAGAAAAGCTCAAATATGGAAGAACAAGTGTAACCGATAATTCTCAATCTAGTCAATCATCAAAATCATGCCATCACCATGGCAAATGCCTTTATCAGAGAAGACCGATGGATTATGTTGCCTGCTGTTGCTGTACATTTGGATATTAGCTATGGATCTGCACATGCCATACAGCATGATGACTTGGGTACCATAAAGTTTGCAGAAGATCTGCACAAGCAACAGTGCGTGGAGGTTGCAACCCAATTCCTAAAATGTTATATGAAGATCCAAGTGATGTGGTTTTTCTGACCAAATTTCTATTGTTTCTCATTCATGCAGGTTCACGCTGTACAACAACCACAAGATCAGACTTTATCTGACAGAATATGCATCTTTTTATCCAGGCTTTGGTCTTGTTACATCTGGACTGCTGTAACTCACTGCAACCCACATATACTAGAAAGCTGTTACAGATGGTCCAGAATGTAGTGGCCCATCTTATATTTAACCAGCTGAGACCAGCACATGTCACTCCTCTCTTCAGGTTGCTACATTAGCTCCCTGTAGCAGCACGCATGAAGTTCAAATTCCTGATGTTTGCCTACAGAGTAGTCAATGGGTCAGCACCTGCGTATATAGAGACACTGGTGAGGTGCTATGTTCCTTCTCGCCCATTAAGGTCTGCTAGTGAACAGCATCTGGTGATGCCATCTCTGTGTGGTATCAGGTCTCAACCAAGACTCTTTTCCCGTGTAGTTCCTAGTTGGTGGAACATGCTGCCCACCTCCATCCAAACTGTTGATTCCCTCAATGTACAGTGTTTAAGAAGCAATTGAAAACCCAGCTGTTCTGTGAATACGTATCTGATCTTTCATATTGTTGGCTCATTTGCGGTTACATTAAGTTCAATTATTTTACCGATTGTTAATCTATGATTATATATTTATTACTACATTTGTTCTGTAATGTCATGTTATTGGTTGATTGTTTGCTTGATCAATTATTAATCTATGATTGTAAATTTAAGAGTTATTGCACCATTTTGATTGTGGCAATAAACTTTTGTTACCTGTCCTACTACACTTGCTGAACAAACAGGCCCTAGCCTAATGTTATTTGATTATGTTTACCTCTTTTGCAAGTTGCTTTCGATAAAAGCGTCTGCCAAGCAAATAAATGCAAATTTGTTCTGGAATGATGTCACTGAATATGGGTCCATCACTGGGACCCAGAAAGCAAGAGACAAGGCATGCAGTGGAAATGCCCGTTTTCTACAGTAACGAAGAAATTCAAATGACAGCCCTCCACCAAGAAAATCATGACGACCTTATTTTGGGGACATGAAGGGTTCTGTTCTGGCACATTTTCTGGAACATGTACAATCAGTGACCAGTGCAAGGTATTGTGCTATGTTGAGAGAGAATCTGAAACCAGCAATTCACAGCAAATGAAGAGGAATACTGTCAAAATCAGTCTTGCTGCTCCAAGACAACACAATTCCCATTTAGTGGACACAGTGGAAGGCAATGCAACTGCTGCAGTTTAAATGTCTTCCACATCTCCTTTTCAGCCCTGACCTATGACCACGCGATTATTTTATCTTCGGTCCACTTAAAGAGCCTCTGTATGGTCAAGGTTTCACCTCTGATGAAGTCAAGGAGTGGTACAGACCTGGATTTGGAAACAGCTGAAAAGCTTCATCTCCCAAGAAATGAGAAGCTACTGGAACAATAGAAGAAGTGCATCAGCCTGCAGGAAGACTTTGTGGAGGAGTGATATATTCATTTACTCATGGTTACAAGTATTAATGAATAATTCACACAGAACTTGACCAGACTTGAATTTGAACCCTGCCTACTAGCGCTGTAAGGCAGCAGCTTTAACCATGATACCCTGAAAATCTAATTTAATGATTCTATATGGTCTGGTTTTTAATAATGTAAAAAACTTTGTGATAATATACAATGTATCACAAGTCTGTGAATAATACAACAAAATATTAAAATGCTTTGTGAAGAGATATTTTTATACTTGCGCTTTAGGTATAAAGACCATAGAAATACTTTTTCCTGCCCTTATCCACATAAGAGTTGAATTTTTTAAGTATGATTTAGTGAAACCAAGCAAATATGCACTGCATCTAAATACGGAGAATTAAAACCTTTTCCAGCCATTCATTGTACAGCATAAAATTTTGCTGTAAGGCTCTCTTCCACTAGCAGATCAGAAAACGCAAAATTACGTAGCATGTCTGCACAATACACACACACACACACACACACACACACACACACACACACACACACACATACATACATACATACATACATGAACACAATCCCTTGTAGCTGATTGCCCTGCAGTACTTGATCAATAACTAGCAATCTGAGAAACCACATCACTTCACTCATAGACATAGCAGGAAGAGCTAACAATTTAAAATGGAAAGTGTTTTTATAGCATTCAGTAATTATTTTTTAGTCAAACACATTAAATCTAAGTATAATAAGGAAATTTCCTCGGGCTCTTACCTCTGTAACACATGTGGAGCAAACAGTGGATATAAGCAAATGGACATTTGTGAAAAACTCTTCAGGTGCCTGCCTGCTGGCATTTCCATGCTTGCCAATCACTAAGACTTCTGTTTTTTTCCACAAATGCCAGAAGTGACTCTACTCTGTTGGGACTTTGAGCAAGGCCCTTAACCTGCAATTGCTCCGTCCTGGGTATGACGTTAATCTGCATCCAGCCTGCAAGAAGGTCCTCCAACTTGCAGGGAAAACATGGAGGTTGATGGCAGGATTGGCACTCCAGCCACTGTTAAAAACCTTGCACTGTTTAGTGTGGTGCTGAGGTATCACCCATTGCACGGCTTCACACAGGTCCCAATCTGGGTGGTTCATCGCATGGTGGGTGAAGCAAAGTGCTGTGATCAGCGCATGCTCCCAATCCCCTCCTCCTGCTGGCATTATGACTGGTTAGTACTAAATAGCTTTCAAATGTTGAATAAAAAAGTATGGAAACAACCCACTTCTCTTAATGAATTTAAGCAATATGTTTAATAACACCTGAGTAAATTCTTCACCCAGGGTGGAGCCATAGGGAAACATAAGCAGTTTGTTGTATATGCTTTTTCACTGCATATTGTCCTTGTGTGACCCTTCTATTGTGCTTACAGGGACCAAAATAAATGAAACACAGCAAGATGTAAAGTTAAGTTCCAAAAGTATAACCTGTCTGTCTGCTTCTTCCACAGCCCTGAAGTCACCGAACAGGAAAATTAATTCTGATTTGAATCTGCTTTCCTGCACATTTACAAGATAGGCCCCAACTCCATGACTGGATAATGTGAGTATTCTAAATAGAGAAGCAAGCAGGATCTGGAATAAAGAGCATTTGCTTCTCAGCCCTACAAATCTTTATCTTGTCCTTGTGTATTTTCCTCAGTGTATATTAGAGATGAGCATTGGTAACTAACTCAGACATCCATTTTACAAGAGCACCTGGCTAAAACCAAAAATTAGTTAACTGCCTAATACAACATTTTAGGGCTGCACGGCATAGAAAATATGCTTTACAAAAAAGGAGACAAAGATTTTAAATAATGCAGCTCACAAACATAACAGTGATACCTGTTTACCGCCAAAAAGCCCCAGAGCATCTATTCTACCCCATGAGGTATTACTGAACAAATCTGTCTGCAAGCTGTACACTGGATTCAAAAGATGCACTTTAAGTAGCAAACTAAACTATAAAGCAATCGCCTTTTTGTATTGGCAGTGAAAACTACTTTTTTTACACAATATTTAAATTTACAGGTATAATAGGAAAAAATGTACTGTGGGATTAACTACCTTTCGATTCCACATCTGGATACTGTCTATGTGAAATCTGCATATTCTTCCCAAGTCTCTGTAGATTTTCCTCTTGGTTTCTTCTGGATTTACGCTCATATCCCCACAGACAGGGAAGTTACGTTAATTTTTAATTCAAAATTGGTCCCATTTATTAGTATAAGTGTGTATCAGGGTTTTTTTGTATAATGTTTAAAGGTAAAGAGGTGAGGCAGACATTTTACGTATGATCCAAGGGTTTCTTAAATACTCATGCTTAGTTAACACAGGCTATTTTTTTTTCTTTCAAATAAATACAGTTAAGATGCTTTAAAAAAAAACTGCTGGGACCAGAAATATTTTTGTGAAATATTATTACCAAAAACTGTACCAATATACACAAGCATTGTTTCTCATATTAAATGCAATGAATCTCTGTATTAGTGAATATAGGTTGCGCACTTACAGGTTGTACTGAACATTGTTGTACAAATACAAGAACCATACATTACATATTGACCTCAAAATATACAAATAGTTCATTAAATATTAAACAGGTACATGAAAAGGAATGTTACGGAATTAAAAATACAGTTGCCTAAAAAATGCTGTTTACATAAAAACTCTTTCTGTACTGTTACTCTGTGCCAAAATTTAATTCATGCTTATACTAGCAGGTGAAGCAAACAATTTACCAAGTCACGTCCCTCAGGACATATGGTTTTTTTTTTTTTTTTTTTTTAATACATCCAACATACCATCTGCTGGATCCTCTGGAAACATTTGCCATGGAAGCTGAAAGCTTGCTCAAACAAGACCTTGTCCTCCACTGTCCACTCATCTGGGAAGGGGGTGAAGTTGGGTAAGTCGGCCAGAGACTTCTCCACATCATGTTTGTGCCACAAGAGCATCCCAAGTGCCTAAAGTAGAAACCGCAGGTGCAGAAATAATCCACTTAAGAAATGGCAGCTATGCAGATGGCAATTTCAAAACAGGCCTAGGCCAATTAACAGTTAATTCAAATTGCTCTGACAATGCTAGGCCCACAATGTTCACTCCTACCTCAGGAAATTTCCATGTGCTGATGATGCCAGAAAAGCAAATTGGGGTGGAGGTGGGTAATGAATAGTTCTGTCTGTATTATTCAGCTACTTGTGTAGTTTTGACAGATAAATGCATATTATTGGCGAGACTCCTTCAGAATGGATTAGCAATTAGCAGCAGCTACAGTATCTTCTACACTTCTAGACTTGAAAACAAAAAGTGGAGCCTGACACCTCTAAAAACATATGTGAACAATATTTATACCTCTCTGGATTTTCTGTTTATTATGTCATGCTGTAATTTTAATCACCTAGGGAACAACACCCCTCCCCCCCAAATACAAAAAGGGTGAATAATATACAATGTTTTATATGAGACCCATAAACCCCACCAGATCACTTGCATATCATCCAATGACATTATCACTTCTGGGTTAAAGGGTCAATAGTCAACACCTTTAGATTCATAGAGGGAACCATTCTGACCTTCCTGTGAAGTTTCCCCAAATAATAGTTTTCATCTGAAGATGATAAAGCATTAATTAATTCATTGCCATATCAATGTATTTCTTGAAGTACTGCCCTCCTAAAATTAGTTATTTCTAACTCAATGCTTTCATTTATTGTGCATTTTCACTGTTATTTGCTTTGTGGTATCACCGACTATGAAACATACTGTTATAAAAAATGTTAACAGGAACATTGTTGTGCAGATGGTATTATTGTTTTCCACTCTATGTAAATGCAATGGAACTGATGTTTATAGCTAAGACGACACTGGTCATGTTCAGCAGGGCCAACCTGTGCCAATAGAGCATTGTCATACTATAAATGGCTCTCTTAAATGTAATTTCTCAGATAGATGACAGACAGACAGATACTTTATTAATCCCAAGGGGAAATTCACATACTCCAGCAGCAGCATACTGATAAAAAACAATATTAAAGAGTGATAAAAACGCAAGTATAACAGACAGTAACTTTGTATAATGTTAACGTTTACCCCCCCGGGTGGAATTGAACAGTCGCATAGTGTAGGGGAGAAACGATCTCCTCAGTCTGTCAGTGGAGCAGGACAGTGACAGCAGTCTGTCGCTGAAGCTGCTCCTCTGAATGGAGATGATACTGTTCAGTGAATACAATGGATTCTCCATTATTGGCAGGAGCCAGCTCAGCGCCCGTCGCTCTGCCACAGATGTCAAACTGTCCAGCTCCATGCCTACAATAGAGCCTGCCTTCCTCACCAGTTTGTCCAGGCGTGAGGCGTCCCTCTTCTTTATGCTGCCTCCCCAGCACACCACCGCGTAGAAGAGGGCACTCGCCATAATCATCTTATTGCAGATGTTGAAGGACACCAGCCTTCTAAGGAAGTATAGTCAGCTCTGTCCTCTCTTGCACAGAGCATCAGTATTGGCAGTCCAGTCCAATTTATCATACAGCTGCACTCCCAGGTATTTTTCAAGAAAGGGCAGAGCCGGCTTTACCTACTGAGGAGGCTCAGGTCTTTCAATGTCTGTAGGAAAATGCTGACTATGTTCTATCACTCTGTGGTAGAGAGCGTGGTGTTTTTTGCAGCTGTGTGCTGGGGCAGTGGGGTGAAGACAGCTGATGCCAACAGGCTGAACAAGCTGATTAAAAAGGCTGGTTCTGTCCTGGGTGTCAGACTGGAGAACCTGGTGGAGGTGTCTGAGAGGAGAATGCTGAAAAAGCTTCTCGGTATCATGGACAACCCCTCTCACCCCATACGCGCCTCCTTGATGGGTCATCAGAGCACACACAGCAAAAGACTCATTGCCTCCAAATGCAGAACCGAACGCCACAGGAAATCCTTTCTACCTGTGGCAATAAGACTGTATAACTCTTCCTCATCCTGTAGGTGATCTTTTTCAGAATTTTTGTCATTAGGTCTCATTCGGTTTTTTTTTTTTATTTACTCATCTGTATGTTACTGAATGTTTGTTTCATCCCATCATCACATGCTGCTATCTCATTTATTCATGGCACAAACACTAAGTCACTTTTCATAACCACTTGCACTAATAATCTGTTGTTTTATTATATCTGTTATAGTTTTAGTTATAGTTGTTTGTTGCTTTGTACAAATTAGTTATACAGTTATAATACAAACTATTAGTTATAGTTATTTGTTACTTTGTTTAGAGTTGTTATTCTGTTTGCACTATTACTACTGTTCTTTTTAAACTCTTTACTACCTTATCTTTATTCCTCTTGTTGCACTGAGCATGTATATGACAAAAGAATTTCCCTCGGGATAAATAAAGTTCTTATCTTATCTTATAGGTCTCCACACAGTCACCTCTGATGATCAAGGGGCCCATGAGGGGCCTGGTGGTCCTAAAGTCCACCACCAGCTCCTTGGTTTTGCTGGTGTTCAGTTGTAATATGATTGGCAATAATATATAATAAAAAATTGGAATTATATTGGAAATAACGGATTGTCTTTTCCTTGATGGAAAGTAAAAATAAAGTACATACTGCATATACTATCAACTGTAATGCAACTATCATGTCTAAAAACAACCCTAAAAGATGGTGAACTTAATTTTTTTTACCTGCTCCATATTGTAGCCATGTTTCTCCTTCGCCATCAGGATATATTCATCCACTACACAAAAATTAATACACAAAATAGCAAATTGAAGCCAATGGTGATGGTAGCAATATGTAGAATTGCTATAAACTGTATTTTATGCTCCATTAAAAAGAATACTATCAACTAGAAATACATAATGGTAACGTAAAGGCTATACATATCTCAATATCAGTCTCTTGCTCTGATTATTTTTGTCTATATTATATATACATATACACACACATACACATACATACATGGTCAAACCACGCCGGTTCATCTGCTTATTAACACAAATAGTCTTCAAACAGGCAATCATGCAATTGCAACTCAACATATATGGCATGGCCAATAGGGTTAAGTGTTGTTTAATCAAACAATTAGTCAAAAATGTCTATAAGATTAAAACTGATGTCAATATAATGTAAATAGTAGAATTAAACTGTAAAATTAACTCAGTTCATTTTCTGATCTGGTTTCTTTAAGTCTTTTGTTACATGTTCAGAGCACATATTCTATGTTTCAAAATAATCTTGACATCATATCACACTCCAGTTTACATATTGGTTATCAGCAGGAATTTCATGCTTTTTTTAATTCTTAAAACTAACTGATCAAATGTACAGTTACACATACAAAATGAAAATTAACAGTTAAGAAAAAGTGGCTGCAGCTTTAAAAGGAACATCTCCTTTTATTGTGTAGTGTGCCATCTGGTGATGATGTCAAAATACTACATCAGTTTCAATAAAATTAAATCCAAGTTGTTTGGACTGCAAAAAGAATACTAAAATGTATTCCAAAGTTCTTACATTTAGCATCTGAAACAATGTTGTTGGGAGACCATACAAGCATTCCTTTGGGCTCCTTGTCGCTGAATCGAGCAGGGCTCTCTGAAGAAAAAAGGAAAAACACAAAAAAACTGAATACATTTGAAAAAAAATTATGCCAAAGACCCTGTTATGTATTTTAGAAAGGCATTAGTTCAGTAAAGCCGATGTCAATATGTGACTTCTAGTTGTTGGGTAAGTATTAGTTGCTGAAAGCAGTTACTGATCTCGTTGCTGAACTGTGTTGATTTACATGGTTGAAAATTGCTGGCCATGTCAAATTTAGCATTTGCGTGCCAAACTTCCAGCAGTCATGCTCACTCATTTTGTGACAGCCAATAATGTGCTGCCTGTAAGAGCTAGTGCTATACAAAGACGTAACAATTATGGCAAATTCAACCGTAACATCTTCTGTTTATGAGGTTCAAAACACCTACATTTCTTATTTCTCATCGCTGCATTATTTGCATTGTAGTTAGATAGATAGATAGATACTTTATTAATCTCAAGGGGAAATTCACATACTCCAGCAGCAGCATACTGATACAAGTTGTTAGCTCTCATGCACACAGAGCCAATCCTCATGACTAATGCTTTTGTGAGAGGGAATTATGGGCTATTTAGAGTGTGTTGCTGGGTATGTCAGACTTTGTGACTGACCTTCAGGGGTGTGTGACACCAACTTGCTAAGAGAACTATAACTGAAGACTGCTGGAAAAGTCATCTGATGTGAGTTTTTTTATTTATTTATTTTTGACCATATATTTATCCATCCATCCATCCATCCATTTTTCAACCCGCTGAATCCGAACACAGGGTCACGGGGGTCTGCTGGAGCCAATCCCAGCTAACACAGGGCACAAGGCAGGGAACCAATCCTGGGCAGGGTGCCAACCCACCGCAGGACACACACAAACACACCCACACACCAAGCACACACTAGGGCCAATTCAGAATCGCCAATCCACCTAACCTGCATGTCTTTGGACTGTGGGAGGAAACCGGAGCGCCCGGAGGAAACCCACGCAGACACGGGGAGAACATGCAAACTCCACGCAGGGAGGACCCGGGAAGCGAACCCGGGTCCCCAGGTCTCCCAACTGCGAGGCAGCAGCGCTACCCACTGCGCCACCGTGCCGCCCCCCATATATTTATATGAAGTGAAAATATTTTTTATTCACAATTAATGTATATTTCATATATTTCTTAAGATAGAAATTAGAGCCTTGTAGTACATTATAAATATAAAGTACATAACTGGTTAGATTAATCAACTCATCTAGAGTCACCCAGGAAGCCACAAATGATCTTGGACCTGGTATCGTACTACTAGATCACAGTCTGCCACACCATGGACTAATGCCACTTTTATACTAAAACCTGGAATTACACTATTCCTAGTTTATGTTTTTTCCTATGAAATCTTTGTTTCACTTGTTTGCTACTTCATATGAAAAGCCCATGCTGACATAATGTGCATCAAGAAGGCTGCATTGATACTGTGGTGACTGACTGGATTATGTCCATGTTGATTACAAGCCAGTAGTCAAAGCATTGTTATTCCGGGCACCGTTTTTACATATTGTTAGTGGTCTGAACTGGTTTTATTTCAAGTGTAATGCAAAATGTAGTCACAAGTGTAATTAACTATTTTTTATAATCTCTTAGCATTGATTGAAAGCTTTGATGCAAGCATCATGGTCAGCATAAAACATTGGTGAGAAAAAAAAAATTCTAAAACTAAAAAAGTATTTCAGCATAAAATACACTACCCCTTTAACTCCTCTTCCCAGGCTCCACAAGTTCCCCTGGACAATGTTAATAAGAAAAAGATGCTTTTATTCCACACTCTCTTACCTGGTTTACATTCTGGGATTGCTGCTTGATAATCACCCCCAACTCTGATCATGCTGTCTGAAATCAAAACAGAAACAAGTATATTAAAATACTCAGAACATATAAATTCAGCTGTATTTAAGACATGAAAAATGAGACACAAAACAGCAGCTGGAGCAAATAAATAAATAAATAAACTGAACAGCAATATAAACCTCTGAATGAAAGTAATTTATTAAAATGGCACTTACAAACTTTAACACCAGTCCCTGTCTTGTGCACATTTTAGGTGCAATGTATTGTCCTAATAACTTATTAAACTGAAAAAGATGAAAATGTTTTCAGAAAGGACAACACAAGGGCAGATTGGTCAGCACTGCCACCTCACAACTCCAGTAGACTGGACTCAAATCCAGGCTCTGTCACTGCCTGTGTGGCGTATACATGTTCTCCTCCTGTCCATATCGCTTTTCTCCAAGTACCCCAGTTTTCCTCTTACACAATAACAATATGGCTCCAATGTGGATTGGGAACTTTAAACTGTCCTTGTACTGTCCTTGACTGCATGTGAGTGGGCTCAGCAAGTGGACTGCCACCTTTAACAGGTACTGTATCATTCTTGCCTTATGCCCACAACCCAAGAAACTGATTAAGCACATTTTTAAGTTTAAGCATTTTTTGCATTGTGTAGAGAGAAAAAAATTAATTATACTCTATTTGTCTTAGCAAGCAAATATATGCCCCAGTTCCTTTTTATTTCCTGCACAATCATGATTTTATACGATGTGTGTGTCCTGAATTTTATGTACAAAACACAAGACAGATAACCTGAAATCAGTTTTCTGCCTCAGTCCAGCTTCAGCAAAGGAAAAGTCCCCTGATCAGTGGCCTGAGCCTCAGCAGGAAACAAGCTGAACTCTTCATTGGCCTCCTCTGGCTGCTATCCAGCAAGGGTCAGTTAAAAAGAGCAGGGTCTCGGATCAAATTTCAACTTTAGTTTCACCTTACTGCCAGTCACAACTATTCCACTGATGCCAGGCACCAAATGGGATCAGTTCACCACTTTGATTATCTCTGCAAATATTGAAATCCACAATTTTACAGTTTGTGTCCAGTTCTTTAAACTTAATCTAACATTTGGGTTTGAAATATAAAATGTGTCCCTCAGGGTAGAGTAAAAAAATAAAATTTGAAGAAAGTACTGAAAATGACCAGTATTTTAGGTGTTCCTGAAAAATTTCATTAAAAATTTTGCATTGTCTTTAACTATTTCAGCATAAATAGATTCTCCCCACAAGGCTCACCATGATCCTCATAAATGAGGTGGTTTGAGGAGAATCCTTCAATTTTCACTATAGGAAAGATAAATGTGTGTGGCAGCTAGGATGCAGGGCTGTTTCCTTTCTGGCCCGTCTCTTTCCTTTTCATTGGAGGAGCGCTACTAGTCTCAGCCATGATGCAGGAAGAATTTCTGTACTGTGGGCCTCAAGGTTATCGGAAGCACTGCTGCCACCGCTAATCAAGCTAAAAACAAAAGGGTTTTAGTGCTTGGGGGAAAACAGACTGAACTAGCTTACATGCTCAGACTTTGACTTTACTATTTAACCCTTGACCTTAAGATTATTTCTAACTGACAAGTATCCATGGAGGAACTGTAAAGCACAAGAAAGAATATTTGATACAAAAAGGGAAGACAATATCAGATAGACCAAAAAATAAATAAATAAATACATATATACATACATAAAAAAATACTTCCTGTATGTGTGAGATGTTCTGTGGCCAAAAAAAAAAAAAAAGAAAGCCCTGGACCTCAGTTCAGGCATCTGTCATATTAATATAATTAAAGATCAACAGTGAGATCACTTTAGTTTTAAAAAAAGGAGAAAATAGTTGCTCTGATGTTTTGAGTGGGTATAGGTAGATGGGTTAATGCTTGAAGACCAAGCCCCATGTGGGAAAACTTTAGTTGGCTAGTTGGTGATTACAATTTAATTTGAAGGTGGGGTAAACAGCTATAAATAAATGGGGTATATAAAATAAAGAATGCCAGCCAATGTTCCTGGCTCTCTTTTCTATGAGGAAGGTACCTACACTACTTTTAGAAGTTCCTAAAAGGGGTCCTTCAATCTCTCAATGTCCAGGTTTTCGTATATGCTGAGAACAGTGTTGGCAACATTCTGCTTGCACTTTCCTGACAAACTGTAAGAACTTCTTTGAGACCACCAGATAGCCATATGACATAGTCTTACTGAACACAACTCGCTTGTGAATGTTTGTGTTGGTCAGCACTGTGGTTGCTGCATTCTTGTCCTGTACAGGGGCTTTGTTTAGCCTGACAATTATCTTCTAAACTGTTGTTCGACAAGTCCAAGACAGCTGATGAGCATTTGGCCTTAGTTTTTTACAGATGCCCCCCACCCCAAACCAAGCCTCTCCATGTCAGGCATCCTCAAATGTTGATCAGTAACGCCTCAGCATCACTCTTTACCAGAAAATCCAGAACTACTGGTTTCGGGTCTGATGGCATAACTACAAAATCACTCGCCAGTCTTTGACCAAATGTGTTCTTGTTACAGGTATATATGTACAGTATAAGAAATGTGTTGGTATGTGACTTTTGTTACAGACAACCCACGACTAACACAGAGGCCCAATAACAATTCCTCACTCAGACATAGATAAAACAAAGGGATTCCTCAAACTCACACCCCTCCAAGTATAGCAGGGTTACAAAATTAAGTTTGAGCACCAAATTCAATGTTTCTCAAAAAAGCAGAATTTTTTAACCGTTATTAGACACATACAAATATAGTGAATTTCCCACTGTGGAAGTTGCACTGAGGTGACCCTGTAACACCGCAGCACTCAGGTAGATGTTTCTAAATACAATTAAGCCTGCCTAGGGCCTGTCTTGTTGAAAAGCTCCAGAGGAGGAAAGACCACCTTCTGCTATGTTATACTTTATGTTTCAGTAGCAATGGTGAGCGAGAAGTTGAATTAATTGTACCTAGCTGTTTTTTTCAGCTTTCTGCACATGCCATGACTCGCTCTCACCAAAAAGGGTACACTCCATGAACTAGGAGTCAGTGTCATTACCAACTTATAGTACTTTTGTATCTATCTCACTTACTCATCTGAATTGCATGGAGTCCAACCTAGGCACTATGATTTCTGGTATTGTACCATATTCAGTACTACCAGATGTGCAACTGTTGCTTGGATCAGATTGAAAAATAATTATCACATATTCAGAATTATAAGAACCACTTGAAGGAAAAGAACTAGCAAAAGTCATGATTTGGTTAAAGGGTAATGCCATTACTGATGACTTTTGTCCATTGGTTTGTATAGTATTAGTTTTATATTTCAAATGTCAAACTGCTGAACTGATACTTGCTTTGGAAAAGTTAAAATCTAGGAAAAAACCTTAAGTAAAATAAGTAACCTATATATATATATATATATATATATATATATATATATATATATACACACACTGTATGCAAGGCTTAAAAAGTGTGCGCACCCAGGTTATGAAATTATTTCCCTAAAGACAAATTCATACCATACCTCATCTTGCCAGGGACACAAATTTAACAACACTTGCTTAATCTCTGAGGGTTTAAAACTACACAACTAGCAATTATAGGAGGTGATTGATTCCCTCAAGGCAGTTCACTACGGTTTTAGATTGCCTTATACTGTAATAGTACTGCAAGATCACCTAATTTTGGCAGCCAATCAACGTGAACTTCAGAAGTTACCCAACAGCCTAAACAAATGCTTACTGTATATCTTGAGTTAAACTACAGTCCTGACCCATTCATTTCGGCTGAACAGACATACAGTATGTGCTGGCTCCAAAGTTTGAAAAGATTGTCCTTCACAGACACAGTGCAAAACTATTTTTTTTATTCACAGCTGCTATTATTCTTTTGTGCTTATTTTATGCATTAGACTTCCAGTTGAGTGCACACTGGCCGACAACTTTCATACATACAATAGCTAACTTGCTCCGATAAAAATCAAACCAGTTTCATTTTGTCGTAATGAGTCACAGTGTGCTATAATGGAGCAGCTGAGATGGTCACATTTCACACCTGGCAGTCACAGGTGTGTAATGTCCATGACTCGCAGAAATTCTCAATTATGCAAATGAAGATTATGAATGAAAATAGTTGGAAATGGTGTAAGGTCATCAAAAATTTCCTGGATTGCAAAATGGTTTCTCCCTTTAAATAAAATCACAAAAACTGGATATCTTTTTAAGAAAATATATCTGGAGAGAAGGTAGGATCTCCTACAACTTTTAGGTTAAACACCGTTATATGAATACCAATATTCAGATGCTTAATTAACCACTTTGTTGCACTGTTCAGAAACTACGTCAGTATCAGTATTCCGTATCACTTTGGAGGAATTTTAGCCCACTCTTCCATGCAAATCAGTTTTAATTCAGAAATGCTGGAAGTTTTTGGTCAATAACTGCTTATTTGAAGTCTTGCTACATCTTTACTTCATTTCAGTCTTTACTAAGTCAGCCCAAAACTTTAACCTTGCTTCTTTTCTGCCACTGCAATGTGGACATGCTTTTGGTTTTTGGATGACTGTCTTGTTGTATGATCCAACAATGCATCAGCTCCCTGGTGGATAATCAACCATTTTACTTAATCATTTTCTGATACAAACCAGAATTCATGGTGGGGTTTACATGTCCTTCCCACACCATCACACTACCACCATACCATGTTTGACTGTTGGAATGACATTCTCAATGTGAAAAGTGGTTTGTTTCACACTAGACATAAAAGCACACAGGTTACCCAAAAAAGTTCCACTTTTTTCTTGTCTGACCATAGAACATTCTTCCACAAAGCTTGGGTGGCATCCAAGTGCTTCCTTGCAAATAAGAGACAATAATTTATGTTTTGGTTAACAATGGCTTTTGCCTTGCTACTCTTCAATGAAACCCATTTTTACATGGAGTCATGAGCACTTAATCTTTTCTGAGGCAAGAGAAGCCTGTCGTCCTGTGGATGATTTATTTATTTATTTATTTATTTAATCATTTGTGACTTCCTGGATGATTTTATGCTGAACCCTTGGAATAATTTTGGCAGCCAGCCACTTCTAAGAGGATTTACTGCTGCTCCAATTGTTTTCCATTTGGAGATTATGGCTCTCACCGTGGTTCCTTGAAGTTCCAGAGCCTTAATAATAGTTTTTAGATGTTTCTAAACATCCAGATATTTTTTTCTGATCTCTTTGCAAATTTTCTTTGATCACGGCTTTATGTTCATGTTGAATATTTGGTGGAAAAGGTCAAAAATAGGTAAGGTTTACATTGAGCTAGGTTGGCTGTAATCGTGCCTGACTGTGTTCGATCAGCTACCTTTAATAATCACTTGAAATTGGTTGATGTAGAAAGGAGGTAATTACTTTTTCACACACAAACCTACAAAATGGCCATTAAACGAGGGATGGTACCAGTTCATATTTGATAACTTCACTAATTAGATAAATTAAATAAAGTTACACTTGCTCACTCTGGTGCCCTTCATGTAATAGTAGATTTTGACTGAAAGACTGTAAACATTTAATGTCTGACATTTGCAATAAAAGAGAAAAATCAGAATGGGGCCAAACACTTTTTCAAAGCATTATATACTGTATATCCTTTAAGAGCATGCACTTTTAAAATTCAAAATTTCAAGCAGTAATAATATTTCATTCTGCTACTTTATTTTACTAATGTTCTCTATAGAAGTGGTCATCATACTAAGAACCTGTTTACCATGAGAATGCTCATCTTCACTGCTCTCCTCTTCAGAATGCTGGCTGTGACCATTGCTGGAATGCTTGGCTCTACTCCGAGACAGGATTCCCGAACTGGAACGCTCCATCACTGATGGCATGTCTAAAGAAAACCAGAAAGTATATAGTATTTTTAACATGTTTGTTGAACAAGATTGTAATATATATAAAGTTTAGTATTTGTGATAAAAAGAATTAAACTACAACAATTACCTGAATTGCATACATTACCATTTACTATCATTTTATAATACTTTATAACATACTGTTTCAACGCAGAATATTCAACTGTTCAATATTTCTAGGCTGAGGAAAGAAACAGTATAAAGTCTGAATCTTAAGCCTAAGCAGCTTTTTTTATTAATCTTTATTTGAATTAATTCAGTCTGTCATTCACTGGTCTAAGAGACTCCTCTGTGCAGAAAACAATATGCTCACCTCCAGTGTAGCGTCATTCCTGAGCAGTCAGCCTATTCCACTATGAGACAGTTACCTGAGCTCTACTGCTATCATCATATTTAGGAGCTAAAGTCACTAAGTTTATCCACTCCATATCCTCACTTTAACCCAGTCTGCCACTTAGAAACACCTGCTTTACTACACTTCTTGTGCAATATCAACATGAAGTACTACCATAAAGCCTGAAATGCTACTGCCCTGCACAAAAGCCTGTGTCAAATGAACAGACCTACAAAATAAACCGCGAATAAAGACTTCAAGCATTACAAAGAGAAACATGAGCACCTGTTGGTTTTTTTTTTATCCCCATCTTCCTGGCCTATGATCCAGATGGGTACATACATGTGTGGATGTAGAAGTTCCACACAATGTTAATCTACATTTGTTCTTAAAGATTTTAAATAATGCTCTGATGCCAATGCCTATCCATAGAAATTGTGCAATGTTCAGGCCTGTCTGTGTGACACTTGAAGGTACATGTGCACCTTGACAAAAACTAATCTGTTCCATTACCAACAGAAAGAATTAGACTTTTATATTATTACTGGCATTTTTCAGGTGTGACCACATTATCAAAGCACTTGACATGTGTACACTTTACATAGGGTAGGTAACTTACAGATACACAGTGAGTTAAAACAAAGATTTTATGACCACCAGCCTAGATGGAATGGCCAATGATCAATCCACCTCTGAATCTCAGTATAGGCTGCTCATGACTGATGACCAAGTGAGGAGACAACTGATGACGCTACACACAGGAAAAGCTACTGAACCAGATGGAGTCATTTCTCAAGTTCATAAAGACTGTGCTGATCAACTTTTGCCACCTGTTCAGTCTACCATTAAGGATGTAAAAGGTGCTGCTGCTTTGGAAAAATATCCTACATTGTTCCTGTTCCATAGAAGGCAGGCACATCCTCACTTAATGACTACAAACTTGGGGCACTTACATCTCACATCATGAAGATATTTGAGAGGCTGGTCCTAGACTATAGGAATCATCTTGTGGTAGACTACCTGAATGCATTGAAATTTGTCTATGAAATTTTAAAGTGAAGGATGCAATTGTCTTGGGGTAAGCCAAGAGATATGTAGGTGGATACGCCTATGGTTTTCTGGATAATGGACTTTCTTTTGGGCAGACTGTGGTTTGTGAGACTCAAGGACCGTGTCTCCAATATGGACCTGAGTAACACTGGAGCACCAGAAGAAGCAGTCCTCCATCTCCTTTTACCATCACACTGTACACGTCAGACTATAAATTTAACACCAGGTCATGTCACTTGCAAACATTTTCTGATGATTCTGGACATATGGTTTTATTGACAAAGGGGTTCAGAGAGAGTAAAAGAGTAAGGTGGAAAGCTCTGGTTCTTGGTGCAGAAAGCATCATCTGCATCTTAACATCAGCAAAACCAAGGCACTGGTTATTGATTTTGTTGCACCAAAAAGCCTCTACACCTGGTCACTATTCAGGGAGAGGATGTAGAGGTTATGGATTGCTACAAGTTCTTGGCAGTCCACATCAATGACAGACTAGACTGAACTGGAACTCTGTGAGAAAGGGTAGAGCGGACTCTTTTTCTTAGCAGTCTGTGCTCCTTTAATGTGGTTTGTGACATCCTCTACGGCTTTGTGATGGCCAGTGTGATTTCTATGCTGTTTTGTGATGGGCCTGGTAACATCACTTCAAGAGAGGCCCACTAAATCTACAACCTAATTAAAAAGGCGGACTCTGTTGAGAGACTCACTCTCGCCCCCTGGAGGTAGTAGTAAAGGAGAGAATGAAAACAAAACTAAGGGGCATTATTAATAATGCTGTACATCCTTTTCTCTGACACACTGAGTACTTTTGGCCAATTAATTATTCAGCAAAAGCGAGTCAAGAAATGCTAAAGGGGCTCCTTTATATTAACGGCAATATGCCTGCATAACTGCCAAGTCAGAAGTTTTCTTTCTTTTTAGTCATTCTGGTATGTGTTTAGGCCATAGTTAGTATGTGTATATGCAGTATATACTGTATCTATATATATAATTCACTAAGCCGACAGAACAAGCAAGACAACCATGGGATACGCACGACATAGCCATGCCCGCCGACTCACAGAGACCCGCCCACCAACGCTAAGACCATGGGATACAATGACAACTCAGAGCCACGCCCACCAACAATTCACTAAGCAGCCGACCATGGCACACGCACAACAGAGCCATGCCCGACAACAATTTGAGTGAGAGCGAAAGCATTTGCCAAGAATGTTTTCATTAATCAAGAACGAAAGTCGGAGGTTCGAAGATGGTCACATACTGTTATAGTTCCAACCATAAATGATGCCGACAGACGATCCAGCAGCGTCATTCGGTGGGGGGGGGGATGGGGGAATATGGTTGCAAAGCTGAAACTTAAAAGGAATTGACGGAAGGGCACCACCAAGTGTGGAGCCTTTCGCTTAATTTGACTCAACATGGGAAACCTCACCCGGCCCGGACACGGAGAGGATTGACAGATTGATAGCTCTTTCTCGATTCTGTGGGTGGTGGTGCATGGCCGTTCTTAGTTGGTGGAGCGATTTGTCTGGTTAATTCAGAAAAACGAACGAAACTCCCACCTGCTAAATAGTTACGCGACCCAAGAGCGGTCAAGCGTTCAACTTCTTAGAGGGACAAGTGGCTTTCAGCCATGTGAGATTGAGCATTAACAGGTCTGTGATGCCCTTGGATGTCTGGTACTGCACACGCGCTACACTGAATGGATCAACGTGTCTCTACCCGGCACCGAGAAATGTGGGTAAGCCTTTGAACCCCATTCGTGATGGAGACCGGGGCTTGCAATTGTTCCCCACGAACGAGGAATTCCCAGTAAGTGCGGGTCATACGCTCGCACTGATTATGTCCCTGCCCTTTGTACACACCCCCTCCTCGCTACTACCATGGTCGGGTGACTTGGTGGATTATATATAGAAAAGCAGCCAGAACCACAAAAAACAATGAAAAGTCAACGTGGCTCAGAGGTGCATGTGGACTGTAGCAGAGACAAAAGTGACTGAGGCGGTGTTTGGAAAATGAACAGTCAACGTGACTCACAGGCACATGTGGACTGTACACAGACGAAAGCGACTCAGGTGAGGAGTTGGGGGCAGGCACATGAGCAGGCAGTGCGTACTTAACGATGACTAAGAAATCAGCAGCCTAGAATGGCTGGGGGGCCGGGACGGAGGGGGCGGAATGGGCGTCCTTCCCCTCTCCTGCCGTTCCGCCCTCCGCGCCCGAGCGCCGTCCAACCCCGTCCCTCGCTCTGGGAGGTGGAGGCACAACGGCAGTGTTCCAGTTTTCAGTCACAAACAACTGTATGTTGGTTCGTAGCGTGCATTGTTGCAATGTTACTTTTCTTGGTGGTTTATTAAATTACGGATTTTTCAAATGTTCATTTTTTTTCCCTGTGCTTAAAAATCATTAAAAAAGCGGCGTGATTATGCAGCGCATGCTACGCCGCGGGTTGGCTAGTACTGTATATATTTATTGAATGAGCTTCAGTAAAATGCCATACTTCCCCTGGGATAAATAAAGTACTATCTACACTAGCTCTGCTAAACAACATTGATTATCTGTGCTTTTAATGGTTTGAGGAGACTGGCTTTTTATCACTTATTCCAAAATCACAAAGAATATTAGTAAAGAAAAACATTTTGGGTTCCACAAAAACTATGCAAGATGCCAACAAGTCAAAAAACCTTACACTGGGTGACAATATTTGCCTTAAAGCAAACTGATTTCTTACATCATTATTGACTCAAATAGTGAAAACTGAATTCCATCTTCACTCAATTCATTATTAAATCAGGCATATTTACCTATCTTTTATTACATTTTAGCTCAAACAATACATATTATGTGTTATTACATTACAGCATGTGGAATAAACTTATTGTATGACAGAAAATGAAGTGCAATGCCAGAGAAACATAGAGCAAACTGAAAGATAATCACTAAATTACTGAAGTGAACCTGTAAACATGTACATAGTGTTTAATGACAAACCACAAAAAACTAAATATATGATAAAAGGCTGCTAAGTTTTAATTAGTAATTACATGTAATATATTGAATAAACTATGGTTCTCATCACCAATGTCTCAGAGGTGCATGATATATTTCTAACTAAAATATACTATGACAGTAAAGGGAAAATGGAATCTAATGCATTAACCTGCAGTTTCATAAGAAAGAGACCAACATCCCTCAGCTGTTAAATTTAAAAAGGAACACATGAACTCTTTATCATAGTGAACTGCTTAAAGTAAAAGTATTCAAAAAGAAAATGTCCTTTTCAGGATGTATCCTAAAACTCACTGTAAAGACTACATGGGCATTATGTGCAAAAAATAAAACTACTTAAATGTAACTAGTAAAGAATACCTCACAATATTTAAACAGGGGGAACTTAAAATGGATTTTCCAGAGTAAGAGGATAATGAAAAAGTGAAATATGAAAACAAAATTAGTCATCAACCCATGGTCTTATGGGATGAAATGAAGTTTTTCTGCTCTACAGCAATCAACAAAATGCTGATTTTTTTTTAATATAAATACAGTCCACTGAAAACAAGATTTGTTGTTTTTTTAATATTGTATTTGTTGAACTTCTATAACATATTGAGGGTATTTAGGCATTTCCAAAAATCAGACTGGGTCGAAAGAATAGTAGCACAGAAATGCAGCAACACTTGATAGTGTGGTATCCTTTCATGACTTAATATTCCATATGTATAAAAACAGGATCTGCTCCACTGTGCTGAAAAGATGCCCCACTGTAAACAGACAACAAATTAGTAGTTGGACCAATGTCTAAGGCATACAAAAGCTGTCAATGTTTTTCAATAGATGGTGGTGGTTGTGCTGTAATGAAATCAACAAGGCAAAACTAAACCCACCAGATTACAGTGAATGGGCCCTAGTACTGAAATGCAGCATGAGAAATCTTAAAAATGCCCAACTACAGCTTTTCAAAACAAACGGAGGAAATCTCTTGGATTTGATAAGGTAAAACTGACACACATGACAGCAGAACAATTAGATTGTTTTTTTGATTTCTCCAGTGCTTTCAATACCAACCAATCATTTCTGTTAAGTGTGTTCTGGTTAATGGAGTTTCTTTTGGCCAAAACGCGGTTTGTGAGACCGGAGGACCATGTCTTCGATATGGATGCATGTGAGCAACATTGGAGCACCAGAAGAAACCAGCCACTGTCTCTCTCTTCATGCTGCACACTTCAGACAATAAATTTAACTCCAGGTCATGTCACTTGTATAAATGTTCTGATAATTCTGCATTTTATTCTACTTTATGTCAAAAAACGGCGACTGTAATCAACTTGGGTGACCAGTGAAACCACGCATAAAATGAACGACGAGATTCACCATAAAAACCACGGAAGACAATGCACGCGACTCTTTAGGCTCAATCTGTTTTTGATAACACCTGACCAGATCTCTTCTTCATTGTCTTATACAGGCTTGAGCACAGACCTACTAGTCATGAGGAACTTAACCTGGAAGTTGTGCCTTGGGAGATGGAAAGACCTAACCTGGGAGACCGAGGATACAACAAGCTTTTCAGCTCTATTCTCCCATTTTTGAGGCACATTCTCCTCCTCTTTCTCTCCCCTTCTGGCACCGCTCATGTCCAGTAGCAGCCGATCAATGCGGCGGGGGGTCGAGGGGGGGTAGTGGCTTTGGTTTGAAAAAGGGGGTCTGCCCAGGGGACGGCAAGATGGAGGGAGTTGTCCGCGGGTCCGGCTGGAGGCACACTATGGATACGCCGGAAGGTGGCCTAATGGGGGTAATCCATCTGAACATCAGCTCGCAACAAAAAGAACTAGCGACCCGTCCGTGCCTCTTACCCTGGTTATTTTATTGTTCCCTTGTCCCTAGTTTGTCATTTACCTACATCAACATAAGCGACACACTGTCACCAGTTAAACTTGGGATACTTTTTTATGAAGAGAAATAAACGTCGGAATGGATGGGGCAGCATAAGCATGCAGCACCCATAATGTGCCTGGTCCAACAAACTGGCCCCACGCATAATGCGCAAAAAGAAAAGCGACAACAAGAGAACACAAACAAGCGTGGGTCATCGACACTTTCTTCCTTACTTGCACCCCTCCGTGAAACCGTCTACAAAACTGATCACGAGTGACCCCTTGTGCGTAAAGTGCCAAAAGCTGGAGAGTGTAGTTTTTGTTTTGCTATTGTTCGTGTTTCAGGAGAGTCCGTCTCCTCCGCATAAAGGAAGCGCGTGCGGAGCAAACGAGTGGCTGCAAAGGCACCGCTCGAGAAGGCAGGGGGAGGGAAGGGGTGATCGGCTTGAGTTCTTTTAAGCAATGGCAGTAATACGCAAGGATATACCAACCGTGGCACCCCGCTGCAGGGACCCTTAACTTAGAAGTCGCGACAGAAATATGGGATTTTCTCCTACCTGGTTTATTTTTTCCAAAGCCGCTCCGTCGCTAGACGTTGCCCGCCACCTTCAGCAGCTCAAACTGCTACAGTTCCCCCACTCCCGTGTGGTCTTCGCCCCCGATGCTATCGAAAAAGCTTCAGAGAGGGCCTCACAATTACACCACCTTAAGTTAAAAAGTGCACGCCAGACAAAAATATCGCTCAAAAGCCAAGACCGCGTTGATGTAGGAATACAGTGGAATCTCCAAAAAATGTTCCAAGTTAATTTAAATAATCCAGAGAGTATAAATATTTCCAAAGTATGCTTTTTGGTGCGATTTTTTAGTTACAGATATATTTGGTGGTAGGTGCGGATATATCTTAAGATAAAAATGGTAAGACCCCCCCACGCGTGACCAATCCACTCGTTATTGATTGCGAGTTTCTCAGTTTCCCTCGCCGTTCTCGCAGCACACCAGTCACGAGAGAGCAAGTAGAAAATGATGATTAAATGACTCCCACGGAACGCGGCCACTCTTCTCGTCGCGTTGGGGTACGGTGCCTGCCTTTCATTGGCCGGGGCACGCTCCCACGATTTCGTCGGCAGGCTCTTAATTCCTCGCTTTTCTTTTATTGATAAAAAGAAGAAAAAATGATGCTTTCGTTAAATATCGAGATGCCGCGGAATGATTCGGAGAGAATGCGTCAACTTTTGTAAATATATATTAAGTTTTGTTAATGGTAATTTTTTGCTCCTCTTTTGAATTCCGCGTGACACTGCCTCACGAATAAAACTGCAAATGCCGCTTTGCTCTGTGTATCTGACTCTATGCATCACGCCTGCATGTCGTGCACATACTCGCTTTTTTCTGCCGCGCGCACTCTCGCGCGCTCTGTTGCTCTCTGTCTGTCTATATAAAAACCGACTGGGGCGACGTGCCCGCCTGCTGCCACACACAATGAACTGCTGCAGACAGTGGCCCTGCGAGCCGCCGGCTCATCTCACGTTCGCTCACGTACATCCGCCGCTGTTCTCTTTCAACTAAACTTTGAGTCTGCAAGTAGTTCCGCAGCGGCAGCTGCAGCGGTAGCAGTTAAACCCACCGCACACGAGGGCATGGCCTTTAGGAAGGGGGCGGAGGGCGCTCTAGAGTTGGGGTAGATTTTCTTGACAATTTTCAAATAGATGTAAGAAGTAGAAGAATGCAGTAAAACACGGTTAATGCAGGCGATTATTACCTGCTTATATCATCCCTCCCTTCGTTAATTTTTAATTCCACTTCCACGAGAGGGTTTATTTGTTTTTGAAGGGGAAATGCGGAAGAACACGCCAGCTGTGGGACGCAGCACCTTCGTCTCTGAGAACCAGTACTGTCTATTATGCAAGTGTGCAGACGGAGGATGTTTTGAGTGTAATCGAGGATCTGTAAGACAAGGGAATCCCTCTGTTTTTTATTATATTTACTGTGTACTAGTTTAGTATATATATATAGCTGTCTGTCCATCCACCCATCCATCTTCCACAAACACACACACACATATACTGTGTATATATATATATATATATTACAGCACAGGCAGAGAATCAGAACACAACAATAATTCAGTCTCTATTTATGTAAATGTTTGTGTACTAATACATTCCTTATGGGAATTTCTCTTTACATTGGTTGTCATCACTGGTTCAAATAATCAAGTAATATATTATTTAAAACAATCAGTGCAGCATTACATTACCTTGTATTTTGTTAGGTTAGCCAAAATTATGACCTCATGCAATATCTATATAAGCTTCCTTGTTGCAGAGGTGTTGTATTGGATGTTTTCTGTGATGCCATAACAAAACTCCAAACGGTTATCCTCCTTATACATAACGCATTACAGAAGTTTTAGTACACACAAGTATGACTTTATTTTTCAGGAAAAATAAAACTAATCTCTGGCATTCATTATAAATGAAAGAAAATGCATTAGATTCCATAATGGAAGACCTTCTGTGGGGCAAAAAGGATGACTTAGGTCAATGGAATAACACCCTTTACACTCATGAGGAAAATGTCTGGGAGCTGTGATGGGTGACAAGAGAACAACTGCGTTTCAAGAGAGACAGTAAGGAGGCACAATTTCTTCTCATGGCAGATAATAAGAAAACATCAGAAACCAGCACAAGGTTATAGGGGAAAAAACCTTCTGACACTACTGAAGGGCCGTTAGAAAACATGTTGCAACCAATATGCACAGTCTGATTTAGGAAACATCCCATGAGAATGGAAATAGAACAAGTGCCTGAACTCTTATGTTAGCTAATATGTTATTTACTTTTCCATGTCAGTATAGATATCTGATATTGTGTTTAAATGATCTTCCTTTTTTTATTTATTTGTACCAGGAGCCAAAGTTCTTTATTATCACATACACTGCGAGAGCACAGTGAGATTCTGATGCCACAGCATAAGTTCAATTTTTAGAAGCTCGGGTTGCCAAAAGGTAATATTCCACAAGTAATATCTCAAATGATTTAGTTCTTCATGACTTTACAACTTTTATGGTAATATACAATAGTCTGCTAGTCAGATCTCATGAAAATTAGGCTATTTTTTTTTACCACTATTAGCAACTAAGTATATACTAATTGATATTGGAATGTCATGTTTTAACATACAATTCTGAAACCCACTTAATCTAATTCAGGATCACAGGGGGCCAGAGCCTATTGAAGCATAATTAGCAACAGGAATAAAATAACCCATATTTCCAGTTCATTGCAGGATACACGTACACACACAAAATTTAGACTCACCAATTAACTGAAAACGCATGTGTTTGTGATATGTATAATATAAAAATTATATTTTTGATATGTAAAATATTAAGTTGGTCTGGATTGTAAAAAGAAGATGATATTGGAATAGGTTTTTCTATGTAAATTTCATCTCTTGTTTAATTTCCATACTGCTTAGCCAGTCTGATTACTGTGCAAGCCTTCACTCATTTATTGTAGCCCAGTTTTGAGTCACCAGTCAAACTTTCAATCTTTAGTACCTGAAGAAAGATCACATGAACACAGGGATAATGTGAAAACTGTATATGGATATTGATCAAGCTGAGAATTCTATCCAAATCATTGGAGCTATGACACAGCAATACTGCCATGCCATGCTATCTTTATTTTCTTTGCTTCATATACTGGATATGAGCTGGGTAAAATTCAGAAAATTTGGGCCATTGTTGTATTGTTCTGTGTGAATAAAGTACATTAACAGTCAATAATACAGGCCACAAGATTTATGCACCATCTTGAACATACTCTACCACAGTAGAAGGTGATGTACTCTTTTAAGCTTATTTAAGTGTCAGTCAGTCAGTCATTGTCCAACCCACTATATCCTAACACAGGGTCACGGGGGTCTGCTGGAGCCAATCCCAGCCAACACAGGGCGCAAGGCAGGTACAAATCCCAGGCAGGGTGCCAGCTCACCGCAGGGCACACACACACCAAGCACACACTACGGACAATTTAGGATCGTCAATGCACCTAACCTGCATGTCTTGGAAACCGTGGGAGGAAACCCACGCAGACATGGAGATAACATGCAAACGCCACGCAGGGAGGAACCCGGAAGCGAACCTGGGTCTGCTTACTGCGAGGCAGCAGGACTAACACTGCGCCACTGTGCCGCCCCTTATTTAAGTGTGTATTAGGAAAAATATTTAATAGATGTAACTCTTTCAGAAATTATTTTGGTAAATGTGAACAGTTTTCTAAAGTATATTGGGTTGATAAGAGGGTAATTTGTTATTGTTATTTTCAAATATCTCTCATAATGAAATGTTGCCAGCTTAATTAAATATATAACATTCAATATCAACTAAATTTATACCTACTTTATGTATTTATGGCATTTGGTATGATTATAGGCCTGAAAGTTGCACAGTTGGTGGACTCCTTGTTCCGTTATTGTTTGCGCAGCACTGGTTTCTATCTTGCACCTTGCACAGTATTATTTCCTGCCTTTTACCCTGTGTTGCATGGAAAGAAATTAGCTCCCTGCGACCATAAACTGGTTAACTAGTTCATCCATCCATTATCCAACCCGCTATATCCTAACTACAGGGTCACGGGGTGGTTAACTAGTTTAGAAAATAAATAGTTTCATGAACAGATGAGGCAAAGCATTGGTGTTTACAGTATCTGATGGAACATTATTTATACATGTTAAAGAATTCAATATGATAATAGAAGTATGTAAGGTCATTATGCAAGTCAGGAACTAAATCTAGATTTGAATTAAAAGCTTCACAGTTTAAAGATCCTTCTTATATCAAAAGACTATCTGTAAGATAATGTGCATAACAGACATTTTATATATAATATTATATATCATTTGTGGTAAGAAAAATAGGATATCCAAAAGCAGTGACCCAGATAACATGTAAATCGGCATGTTCAGGTACTATGTGGATATGATTAGGTTTGTGTGTCTGTTATACGCATAAACTTTATTAGAAAGATGCACGCTATTCTTGGCAAAACAAGTAATAACTGGATAGATTCAAATCACGGTCAGCACAGGGTGCATGTTTTGCTGCTACTCCACATCTAAAATGCTTCAAGAAATACTGAGATAGTGTAGAAGAAATGAGTAGCTGGTCAACTTGATATGTCTCAGTAAAGTACAAAGCTAAACAGAATTTAAAAAATAGCTAATCTGGACTGAATATATGATGATCTGCTGTCTTCCCAGTGGTTTGACCCACCCACCTGTCCACCTTAAAAGGACAATGAATTTCTCCTTTCTCTCATTACCCATGTCTCACTTTATTCTGACCTCTTTTCCTATTGTAAGTGATCCCTTGCCCCAACTCTCCTCTCAACCTTAAACAGAAAGGATTTTTGTGATTTTAACCTATTGTGGCCAGGATCACTTATGGCCAAGATCTTGTATCATTTGTTGTCCAGGGGGATTCCTACTTTTTCTACAGGGAGGTTAGGTTAGAGCTCCCTCAAGTAGAGCTTCGCATCCTAGCACCTTTGAGTCTTCTGCTGCCTCAATAGTCCCACAACCCCAACACAGTTGTCTTGCTGCCTGAACTTTTTATTTTGTTTCCCACTTGTGGCCGGCCAGAACATCCCTGCAGCATACAGTATCTTCTAGGAGAGCAAAGATGGGAAACCCAGTATCTCCACCTGGATGCTAGATTTCAGCCTCCCTGGGTTGCAGCGGTGCCTTGGACTCCCGCAGAGCTTCATGGGGGTTGGAGTGTTGTGCAGCCCTGTTGGGTTCTGCAGGCGCCGCAAGGGGGTGTTGCAGCAGGAGCTGCTGGACCCTTCTGGGCACTGGTTTCGCCACACCCGGAAGTGCTGCCGGATGTCGGCAATCAAGTACCTGGAGCACTTCTGGGTGCCCAATAGAAGGTGCCAGCAACCACCACTCAGCGCGCCAGAGTCGGGAGGAGGAGGACGAAGCTGCTCTGGGAGGAGTGGAGGACGAGAAGAGTGTGATTTGGGGTGTGATTTACTTTTGTGTGTTTTTGGGACTGTGTTAGGGCCAGTGGGACACGGGGAAGACGTGTCCCATGGCTGAAGAAAAAATAAGACTTTTTGTTAATTTTGCCCGTGCCTCTTGTGTCAGTCTGTGTCGGGTTGGCGCCAATATAGTGCCTTATCACACACTATTCATCCCAGAACCATACTGCACTCTGTAAGCCAGCATATTCTCTTATCCTTTTTAAAACCTTCCATGGCCTCACCTTCTTTTTTAACAGATTATTCAGGCATCCCTGGCAACTGCTTAATCACCTGATCATCCTAGGGGGATACTGACTACTTTCAACCAGGCTGCATGTGTTACAGCTAATGCCTGCTCTTTTACTCATAGGCCTTGCTATGACCCATCCCTGCCCTCTGCCGCCCATTCCTGCTTCACAATTTCATATTCATCATGTTGCCACCATCACTATTTTATTTATCTATATGTACAGTATATCATTATCTCTATCTATATTCTGTTTTTTAATTAGATACAGTGCATGACTGATATTAAACAAAAGTTCTGACCTCAGCTTTCATACATATATATAAAACATGTCCGTCTTACCATGATCTCAGTAAGCAGTAAATGTCTACCAGCAGTATTATTCTTTCTACTTGTAATTCTCTGCAACAGTGAAAGGTCTGAGACTTCAGTATTAGCAGCATGACTACTAGTAAGCACCCTGCAAGATATTAGTGGCATTAGTCCAATAAAAAAGCATCTTCTTCAACCACTTCATTTCAAAATATATCACACAACCCAGTTATTGAAATAAGATTCATTTCAAATTGAAATCTCTATTTCAATTAAATGATTTTTCAAAAAGACTTTGGTTAATAGAATAAGGGATACCTGTAGATATATTATTTTTTCTGTCTGTTGTTATTTCAACTTTACTATGAAGAAGACATTCAGGAAAGTAGGGAGAAAAATCAATGTAAAATGTAAAGGAAGGTATTTATTCAAATAAAAAAAGGACGTTACTTTTCCTGGATATACATCAGCCATTTAAAATAGGAAAAGGCACTAGCATGGACTGCTCCTGTTTTGATAGACTCTTGCTGCCATTAAAGGTGTCTGCAGCCTTTTCAATGCTGGAATGCCCAGCTGAGAAGCCTAACTACAGCAAATTGGAGTCTCCACTGAGATTTAATCATTAAGGCTGCCTGGCTGGCTGGCTGGACCGATAATGCAGACACTGTACAGTTGTCATCAATCTTCCAGACTCAGATGCCTTACTAAATGAACATAAAAATTCATGACATGAAAATGGCATTGCTTCCAATGCAAGCAGTAGGGTAAATCTGCACTGTTGTAAAAAGTTGCTTCTTTAATTTTTTTTTCCAATTGAAATGTCTTTTTGTGAACATTTTAAGTAGATTATCAAATGTGAGTATTTCAGCTTGGGCAATTCTGATTCGGATGTTTGAAACTCTCATTTTCACCTATTAATGGAGAGGATATTGTCTTTTGCTAGATGATGCATGAATTGAGCTCTTTTACAGAGCTTTCCTGGCATTGTCTTCAAAGAGTTATGTGACCCCTCCCCAATCACTTTCTCTGTACTGACACTCTGTACTGCTCTTCCACTTCAGAGACAACGAAGCATCTTTTTGACATTCATACAGACTCAGTGCCTTCCTACTGTCTTTACAACTCACACACAAATCACTCACATATATCTCAGCACAGTCAGTACTGTCCTAATCTCCTTTTATTGTATGCTCATTTTTACAGATTTTCTACTGTTTCTATTGAAAACCCTACTTTCAAGCTCTGTGGACTAAAGTTCTGCCTACAGTATCTTCAGATAAAAAAAAAAAAAAAACTGTCCTTACAGACTTAAAATATTTTACTCTGGAGTTTTAGCAAAGTGAGAGCTTCCCTTTCATAACTGTTGTCTCTGCACAATCCCTGTGCAGATGCATAGCCTTGTCTCTTTTCAGGCTTTCTATTATATCTGTCAAGGTATAAAAAAAAAATTGTGCTATGGGCTCTTCAGAATTAGACCTTCTTTTTCCATTTTCAGAGTTTTAGAGTTTTATTTCTCTCTTACCAGACTCATGGCCTCTTTACTATTTTTGAAGACTGCATTTACTGGCCATCTCAGCAGACTCAGTCCCTATCCCCCCCACCTATATAACTTAAGCTATGTAGGCAACACAGTCTAGTGGCTGAGGGATTGGACTATAAATCACTAGGCTGCCGACTCAGTCCTCTCATCTAACTTAATCTGTGATTTTGAGCAAGTTAGTTAACCAGCCTGGGCCCCAGTTTTAGAAATATAGAAACAATTGTGCTATCCTGTATCTGTAAAGTATCATGTGCCACTGCAAATTCAATACCTCCCTATAGTCTGTAAAGACCCACACCCTTCCTGTACCCTTTTTGCCTTTATAGTCTATATTTCATCTGTATTCAGAAAGTCTAACTGATGCCTGATTTTTCTGCCTAGACATGTTGTGTTATTCCCTTTATTCACTTGAACATTTTGTAAACTCATAATTTAATCTCAAATTTAAGACTGAGCCACATCTGTGGTTCTTTTAGAATTACATACTTGTCACCTCTGAAAGCTCAACCTTACTCTCATCAGTATTGTTTTTGCATGTCTGCTGACTGTAAATAATGTATTTTCACTTTATCTCTTCTTTCCTGTGAAACACAGGACTCTTCTACCTTCTCTGAACATTCAGCCCATTTTATATTTTACTTTTAAAAATTGTTTTTTTATTTTCTATACCAATCTTAAGCAATTTATTAATATGATGATTGTCTGCATTTTAAATATAAACTTCTTTACTAGCTAAATAAACTCAAAGGCTACTGTTTAGCCTTACAGTGTCTTCTTTCAATGCAGCATTATGCTTTTGAATAAGAAGACTTACAGCTTCCCTAGAGTGAAAGGTTTTATAACTTCCCTGTCTGATGTACGCTACTTTGTATGTGAATTCCATGGCACAATATAGCCCACATGTTTAAGAGTCCCTGCAGCCACACTTTGCTTTTGGATTATCACCCAGTTTACCATTTTTTGTTAGTTGTGATCATTTTCCCCAGCTCTCTGGATTCCATGCCTCAATGCCATTTTTAGAAATTTTATGAACACCCTCTTCATATTTATGATTGACTCTCTTCCTGGTGACTATTTAGATTCAAAGCCTTCCTACTTGACACACATCTCCTCAGCATCTCTAAGGATTTAGAGCCTCTCCTGAGATTCATTGCTATCCATATAGCCTGAGTTTAGTCTGTACAGTCTCAGCAGAATCTAAACCATGCCAGTGTCTCTGAAGGCTCATGGGCTCCCTGCTGTCATTGTAGATTCAGAGCCTTTTCACAGTCTCTTTAGATTCAGATGCAGCCTGTCAGATTTAGGCCTGGCCTGCTCTGCTTTTGTGCTACAAACTTGTAGCCCCCTTTTCTGTGGCCTTCAAATTTCACAGCTCCTCTTTCTTCATCTGGATAGATTTGTGGCCTTCTTTAATGATTCTTCTTCCAGAGAACACATGCACACACAAAAACACACACACACTCGGCTGTGCTATCTGTGAGCTTCTAATGACAAAGGAAACAGAGCTGCCGCTACATGATTAACAGGACGAAAGCAGGGCACAGGATTAGAGTGCCTTTTACACACATCGGTTTCCCCAAATGGACATACAAATCTGTGCCTGGCAATTGGAGAGTGAATAAGCAAAGAAAAGACACTCAAGATCAGAGGCACCATAAAGAAAGTATTTGTTTAAGCTACTTTTACAATAATGAAGCAAAAAAATATATATATCTGCATTATAGTATAATACAAAAGAATGAAATATAGATAGATAGATAGATAGATAGATAGATAGATAGATAGATAATTTATTAATCCCCAAGGGGAAATTCATATACCCCAGCAGCAGCATACTGATAAAAACAATAAAGATCCATAATCCAGCAATAAAAACACAGTGCAAGTTAAAAAAAAAAACAAAACTTGTATAATGTTAACGTTTACCCCCCCCCCCCCCCCCCCCCCCCCCCCCCAGGTGTAATTGAAGAGTAACATAGTGTGGGGGAGGAACAATCTCTTCAGTCTGTCAGTGGAGCAGGATAGTGACAGCAGTCTGTCGCTGAAGCTGCTCCTCTGTCTGGAGATGATACTGTTCAGTGGATGCAGTGGATTCTCTACGATTGACAGGAGCCTGCTCAGTGCCCATTCGTTGTGCCACAGATGTCAAACTGTCCAGCTCTGTGCCAACAATAGAGCCTGCCTTCCTCACCAGTTTGTCAAATTTATTGGACTAATTATGAATTTATGAAACTCACATAGATCAGAGGTACTTTACAACTGTTCTGAAATAAACATAGAAAGTTTATTCAATGATAACATGTACCCACAGTATGAAACTGCCTTTTCCATTAAAGTTACAGGATGTATCAATATTAAAAAAATAAATAAATTTGTTAATTTCTGACATGTTGCTTCTTACTTTACAGTATATTTGGACAAAAATAAACATTGATAAAAATACTGAAAGGCCACTGATTCTGTAATTAACTCACTAACTGGAGTTCTCATTATTCATTTGACTTCATTGTCATTCTATCAAAAAATAATGCTAAAAGCTGCAGAGCAGATGAATATTAGACTCAAATCATGAGCTGTCTTAAACTGACTTCTTCTAAATCAAAGAAACATAATCAATAGACCCCTGTGAGGGTAACGATCTACAGGCTTGGGAAGTTACATATTTCAATACTTTTAGCTGCTTTTGGGCATAGATTAATATCCAGGAGCAACTCTTTCCTGAAGGAGCATCCATCAATTTTAGGAAAGTAAAGATGCAGTTTACTGTCCCTGACTTTGCTGATATAAATCCAAAGATTTGTTAATTAAGATAAAAGGCATTAGTAAGGCTTTGAAGTCACATGTGTGCATACAGAACATATAATGTAATATTGGTGGTGAAAGATGTTTTTTGTTACTCCAGAAACAAAACAAAGTTGCCTTTTTGGGAGAGGGTAGAGGATGTAAAATTAAATACCCGCTGGAAAGGTTATGCCTCCTGCGGTGGGTTGGCACCCTGCCCAGGATTGGTTCCTGCCTTGTGCCCTGTGTTGGCTGGGATTGGCTCCAGCAGACCCCCGTGACCCTGTGTTCGGATTCAGCGGGTTGGAAAATGGATGGATGGAAGGTTATGCCTATCTTTCTCCACCGATGAACAATGATATATTATAAACTAATATAACAAAAATACTCAAGAGAAATTAATATAAGATTCTCAAACCTGCTTAAGCCAATTATGTTTTATGGGGGCCAGAGCCAATTCTGGTAGCCTCAGGATCGAGACATAAACGAGTGTTGGATGGGGCCATAGACCATCACAGAAAAAAGGAGTTACCTTACAGCTAATCTAAGACAAGCTACAAAATGGAGATAAATTAGAGTAGTGGGCCTCTAGGTTGTAGAATCAGCTAAGCATATTACCATTGCAGAACTCTAAGCCTCTGTCTTCTGAATTAAATTCAGTTGGCTAGAACATTGCATGGCTACCACTGTACTATATACAGTAGTGTATGCTCATTTTTTACCTGTCTCATTTGAGACTGCAGTAAAACAAAGAGAGCTGCTTTAAGTATTTTTTGCAGACTTCACATTTTCTTACACTGCATACTGTATAAATATATATAGGTTCTGTGATCTGATAACATGAAGATTAAAAAGAAAGTAGAAAATACATTTTCTCTAGCAGGCATTGCTACAGTATAAGCCAGTTTTTTTATATATATTTTACTAATTTTTATTGTAATCATTCCATACAATTAGGTCAATTTTTACAAAAAATAGGATTGAAAACAAATCAAACCCCACCCCTGAGAAGGAGAGCATGGCCAAAGGAGTAATACTTAAAGCTTGCAAACATACCTAAATTGTTGAGTTTAATAGGGCAATAAAGATAAATGGAGAAGAAAAAGAAATAGTATAAGCCACTTTAACTCAAGCACTTTTGCTCACATTATAACTTAGTCTATTTCCAAAACTAGGCATTGACCTAGGTCAAGCTCCAATTGTTACACTTCTCTTTAAACCAGACTACTGTACTTTTCATTTTCTATCCTATATAAGCTCAAACTGTTAAAGAAATATTTAGAGAAAATGGAATGAAAGAGCAAGAGCAACAAATTAGAGTTTTGCAAAAGTACCCTGGGTCTATATTTTTTATTTCATTGTTTTTAAACTTGCTCCTGGGGATCCACCATAGTTGCTAGTTTTTAGATATATTCCCCCATTGTCAGTCTTCAGTTTCAAGAATTCCCCATTACAGAGATTTTACTTAAAAAAAAACTTATATTGAAGTGGTGCAGTAGTTAGAAAGCTTACCTTGCAGCTGTTTTTTGGTACTTCATGGTACTTGGACATCCTATGTCTTTGTGGATCTTTCTTAAAGTATCCCATTCTTCTTTTCACATTCAGTGTTAGATTAAATAGTGTATTTTAACAAACTGAGTATGACTGAGCATGAATTTAGCTTAGTAGGGGCATAAATTCCATTCGGGTATGGTTTGTGTCTTATGGCAGATGCCACCAGGATTGGCTCACAGTCCCCTGACCTTCAAATGAAGTGGTTTGGAACATACATGAAAGAAGCAAACTTCACAAAATGACATGTATCTCTCCAGGATAGTATTATTTGTTTGTGACAAAAAATGGTACATTAAGGTGTATGTTGATGGATGTAACTAGGAAACTGATCTAATGCGTCTTCATATAGAAATTTGTGTTAATACCTAGAATGATTTCAAAGCCTTTAAAATGATCCTTTTAACTTTTAATTTTTTGTAGACATTAAAACTGGCAAGCAGTCAGTAAGTAAGTGGAATCCAGAATGACCATGTTTGGTACACTTTGTTGCCACCATTAAATGGTTGACTGCTTCAAGTTGCAGCACACTGGGATAACTACCCTGCATTTATGAGATTTAGCCAGAGCAGTTGACCCTGTGAAGTAACATTTATTTCCAGATTGCAGCAAATCTTAAGTTAGATGCCTGGACTGTTGCAGAAAAGTGATACTTATCTTTTCTGCCAGAAATAATCAGTGACAGTTGATCTTTTAACATTTAACCCAGGACCCAAAACATTTCAGTTAACTTAAACATAAAGATGATAGGAAAGAAAATGATGATGAAAGCTAAACAAAGATAAAGAATAAAAGAGTCAAAAAAAGGCTCAACTGTGTCACCACAACTCTGTCCAATCAGCAGCGCAAGCACTGAGAATAACTTAAAAAGATTCCCTCCCACAAAACAACACTCACAATATGCCAAGAAATTGACCAAAACATGACTAGTAACCCTGCAATCATCCTACCTCAGCCCACTGCACCTGCCAGTATAACCCAAGCAATCATATCCCTATCTTACACATACGTGGACCCCACCTCTCACCCCTTTCTGTCCACATAATTAAACACCATATAAAGTAGTAATGAAGCACCAATGCTAATAAAGTCCAAACAATCAACAAACTAAGATTAGCACAGAGTAACAAGTACATTGAAAAGCACAATAAGCAAGGGTAGGTGCAACACAGAGGGGGCATGAATGGTTTGCAGCAGCTGACTCCCTCATTGTAGATTTGTCAGTGCTGCAGCATGTGCAACACCTGTAGCAACACGAAGAGAAAGAAGGAGGATTTTGTTTGCGTCCCAAAAATACAGTAGGTGTTTTCCAACAGTGTAATCCAGCATTAAATACGGTCAGGAATTTTATTACTTGGCTGATGCCTTTATCCAAGGTGACTTACAACATTTGAGAGATAAATTTGGTAACAGACACATGAAGTAACTTGCTCATTGTCACACTGTATTAATAGCAGGATAAAAACCTACAACCTCATAATCCTTAACCATTAAACCACACACCCTGTGATTTTTCAGATCTCCTTGAAAACTGAGTGGAGTAGTGGTTCTGAGGCTAGGAATCTGCTCTGGCAATCAGAAGGTTGCTGGTTCGAATCCCATAAATGCCAGAAGTGATTCCACTCTGTTGAACTCTTGAGCAAGGCCCTTAAAATGCAGTTGCTCTGTTCTAGTTACGAGGTTAACCTGCACCTGGTCCTGCAAGCAGATGCTCCAACTGGACTGGCACTCCTGCCTCTGTTAAAAACAAAAAAACTCATGCTTTTCTATTCCATTTGACCCAGTGTGGTGCTGAGGCTGCAATTGAGTGGTTCAGTGGTGCCAATGTACTGTATTAGTGCATACTCCCAACCTCTCTCTCTTTAAAACTGACTGATGGTCAGGATAATTTAAAAACCTCATTCTAGGGATCTCAGATGTGATTAAATTTCCAGCAAGAAAACACATCCTATTACATCTTTCAGTTGTTGGAGAGAAATTGCACAGTGTAAGCACAACTTTTTTCAAAACGTCATTAGATTACTATCCTCTACACATTTTTAATACTAATAACATGTACATTATTTATTTTGATTTCTGTCCACCAAATCTATTAATCTGGAAAAAACAGAACATGACATTCTATTACTTGAATTTGATGGTGGTTGACAGTATTCAACAATGCACCAAGCTTCTTTGTGTGCTTATTTTTCACCTCTTTCATATATATATACTGTATATTGGGTGGCGCAGCGTAAAGGGGCTTCGTCTCTGACGCTGACGTCTGAGGTTCCATCCCCGAGAGGGGAGCAGTAGAGTGTGTACATCTGATGAGCCCAAATGAGGGTGAAACACGTGTCGCGTACTCTTTGCATTATTTGACAGTAAACTATGCAACATTCCATGATCTGCTTCTCGCAACTGAAAGAGGGCACCGTGGCGGATGTTTGCCGAATGGCAGTCCCACTACAAGTGTTACCTGGTAGGAAACCACCCACACAATTCAGGTCGTTGAGATTCAGACTACGAATGCAATGAATATATATATATATATATATATACATATATATAGTATATATATATATATCCCCTCCTCGAACCGCCACCTTATTGTGGTGGAGGGGTTTGTGTGTCCCAATGATCCTAGGAGCTCTGTTGTCCGGGACTTTATGCCCCTGGTAGGGCCACCCAAGGCAAACTGGTCCTAGGTGATTGATGAGACAAAGTGCGGTTCAACATAACCTCCTATGATGAATAAAAAATTTGGACGCCGTTTTCCCTCGCCCGGACGCGAGTCACCGGGGCCCCCCTCTGGAGCCAGGCCTGGAGGTGGGGCTCGATGGCGAGCGCCTGGTGGCCAGGCTTGTACCCATGGGGCTTGGCCGGGCACAGCCCAAAGAGGCAACGTAGGTCCCACTTCCCATGGGCTCACCACCTATGGGAGGGGCCAAGGAGGTCTGGTGCAGTGTGAGTTGGGTGGTGGCCAAAGGCGGGGACCCAAGTGGCCGGGGAGAGGGAAGTCTGGGTATCTCTGCTGAAGCTGCTGCCCCTGCGACCCGACTTCGGATAAGCAGAAGAGGATGGATGGATGGATATATATATATATTCACTGCATATATATATATATATATATTCATTGCATATATATATATATATATATATATATATATATATATATATATATATATATATATATATATATAAAATGCTAAGGTCTGTTCACCTGTCACACAATTAGTCACAAACTACTGAGGCTAGAACCTTCATCTTGATTGAAAGCTTTTGACTTGATATGTTCTGGTAAGTCAAAAAATTTGATGTAGTGGCAAAATTTATAAACTGATCTGCAATTGTGACTATCTTAACGCAAAGTGATAGGCAAAAAAAATGACATGGCGGAAAGAAAAAGATGATCAGAGACAGTAGCTAAGCATCACCCAAACATCAGAGGCCAATAATGTGATGAAGAATTGCCTAATAGGAACAAGAGAAAGAAGCACATCATTATCTGGTGAATTTCAAGTATGTTTCACTAGTTTCCAAATAAAATTAAAAATGAGCTAGCATTATGTCATGTGTCGGCATAATAAGGGTTAAATCCTGAGCCAATGTGTCTGTTGGTGTGGAAGAAAAATGTGGAATTGAGGCAGAAATTGATAAAAAGGAGAGCATGGTGCCTTAATGTGACAGGGGGTCACAAAGGAGACAAAGACAAATGGCTACCATAGAGAAAGCAGGATGAAAAATCTCAAGAAGATGGAACATATGTATGTAATATGTGAAAAAATAATGAAACGTGCAAATGTTCAAAACAGTGATGCTGCTTTGTTTGTCTAACTCTGTACTGTATGCCTGTTAATCTGAGAACATAATACAGAGCAGTGGAAACCACTCTGTATGCCTACAAATATTTTTCATACGCGCTTTGTCCATTTCAAGGCTGGGAGAAGCCAGGCAGCACCAGGTGAAATGTAAGAGCCAACTCTGGACAGGACTGAACACCAGTCCATTGCCTGGAGCACTCACATTTGCCAGGGTCACATGGAATGGCTGAGTCACCTATAAAGCATGTCTTTGCCATGAAAACCAGAGAACCAGGGAAAGGCCACACACAGAAACAGGGAGAATGTGCAAACTGCACAGGGGCAGAGATGAATCCTGTAACCTGGAGGTGAGAAAAAGCAGCAGTAGCTCAAACCACTGTGCCACTCTCATTGTGTCGAATTCATGGCTGCTTTGCATTAGACCTTTACAGTGAACATGCTGGCAGGGCTCCATTTAACAACGTAACATTCTGTACCATACTTACACACTAAATGAATAACACGGATTATGTATGTCTGGAGATCTCACGATCGTTAAAATATAATGCAGACGCTGTGCGTGTTATGAGGCCCACTGTGCCGCCCGAGGGCGTTCAGCGGCGCCTTTCACACGCCTGAGTGAGGTCAACCTCACACCGTTAGCCCGAACCACCTATTAGGATATAACTGGCGACAACTGTGCCCGGAATTTCTGAAGCGACGAACATCTGTCTCTGTGCGCCGATGGACTCGAATGACCTCCCTCTCTTGAAGGGCTTGCGCACGCCTCGAGACAGATAACCTTCTTTTGTGTAGGCTGGAAACAAAGAGTGCGCGGGGCGGGAGGCAGGAGGCCATCTGCGCGTATTGTACACGGGGGAGGGAAGGCGGGAGAGCGTGTTTGTGTGTGCGTGCGTGTGCGTGTGTGTGTGTATGTAAAAAGATCTTAAAGAGAAAGGGGCCTCCTTGTTATTTGTATTAATAGTACTCCGTCGAGAACATGAGTTAGACTAAGCATGTTTGATAATGGAAGGATAACGAATAACATTAGTGTAGTGAAATATTAATGGACTATTCACCATCTACATGTTTTCCTCCTGGGGTCTTTATAACATCACACTTCCAAGACTCCAAGCAGTTTCTTCGATAACCCGATTAACAGTAAATGGTAGTTCTAGGGGTGCTAAAGAGTGAATAAAATAACCCAGCATCACATGGACTGCCAGAGCAAAATGCAGACTTCCATATGGGAAGTAGTGCCAGGCTTTGTTTCTGTAGCAGCGCCTCTCAGCACAAAGCTGAGCTCGAGTTTTAAGGCTCTCCTAACAGAAGAGCTAAGATACCAATTGACAGGCGTTGAAAAGGTGCCTTATAAGTTAAGTAGAACCTAAAATATTCATGATCACCACAACTGTGCCTTTATGCTTGTTTCGGTGTGGTTAATCTGCAGGAAGGTGGCATCTGAAGCAATCCATCCTGATCAACAGCCTTGAAATACTGGATAATAATAGAAATCCAATCCCCATTGGGTAAGCATGAGAATATTGTGGTTTCTAGTCTTTTTTGTGGCTCCACTCGCCAGGAATTTCATGCAATAGCATACCATAAAAAGTCTGAATTCAAGAATCTTAAGTAGAAAAAGAAAATCTGAGCACATCTCACTAGTTTTATTGACATTCTATTGGTTATTGACTTTAAAATACTACTAGTGGTGCTAAATAATCTTGCCCCTTCCTATATTTTGGAATGCCTGACCCCCTACACTCCAAGTCATAACCTTAGATCTTCTAATGGTGGTCTGCCTGTAATTCGAAGAGCCAAGTGGTGAGGTGGAATTTGCTGTTATGCACCTAAAACCTGCAATACTTTATACCAATAGACATAGGACAAGCTAATTCTGTGGAACATTTTAAAAAACTGCTAAAAACCCATTATTTTAATTTGTCTTTTTTGTAGCTTCATTTTAGTTAAAACATTAGAACAAACTAGACGAGAACAGGCCATTCAGCCCAACAAAGTCCTATCCTAATCTTCTAAAAAACATCAAGTTGAGTTTTGAAAGTCCCTTAAGTCTTACTGTCTACCACGCTATTTGGTAGCTTATTCCAAGTGTCTATTGTTCTTTGTGTAAAGAAAAACTTCCTAATGTTTGTGCAAAATTTACCCTTAACAAGTTTCCAACTGTGTCCACGTGTTCTTGATGAACTCATTTTAAAATAACAGTCTTGATCCACTGTACTAAATCCCTTCATAATTTTAAACACTTCAATCATGTCACCTCTTAATCTTCTTTTGCTTTTTGCTTAGTTGTACTCTATTATTAGACTATATGGACTTAGAATTATCATACTGTACAGGGATTTGCAATCTTTACTAATCTGTACTTTTCTCTACTTTCTTTTCTGGTTCTTCAATGATGGTGTTTTGTGCCACCATCACCTGATCAAGGCACGGTGTAGCCCACTATGATGCTGGGAGGACGTTGGGTGCAACAGCTGTCCACAAGACCAAATTCTTCAAATCCTCTTAGATGAAGCATGGAAACAATAAGGAATGACTTAAGAACATTTACATTAGGTAGAATGCCCAGTGGGTGCACTTTGAGCTACATCGTTTGTATGAAAATGTGCTCTATAAATAAATATTGTTGTTTTTGTTGAATTAGTGTAAGCCCCCCTCACTTCTGGTGTTCAAAAGAAATGTAATGCTAGATCTTTAGTTATTTTCAGCTCCATGGAACTGTAAGGGCATCTCTTCCCATACCTCAAGTCTCATGGTGATGGCCATGGCCCTTAATGTTGCCCCCTCTGCTAAGACAGCCCTGTTGCACAATGGATTAGGCTGCTTCCTCCATCAACAGCTGTCTGCTTCAAGATTCTTTCATACTAGTGAAGATTCTTTGGATATTAGCTTTCTGCTTGCAGTGCCAACAGACATGTGGATTCACCACCCTGGGTGGTATGGTTGTTTATAGTTGGTGGGAGGTGTGATAGCTGCTGAGGTCATGTAGGTCCTACTCCACCTCTGCATGGTGCACCTGTTCTTCACCAATCATCACTGTCTCCAGCTCCATGGTTTTGGACTGAGTTTTCCCCAATGTTACTGGCCTGGCAAAATGCATTTGGTACCCAAGATCACTTTGGTGTTAGATCCCTTTCTTGGACAGATTATCCTGTACAACAGAGCAATTGCTGAAAAGCATATTGCACAAAGTATTTCATTTTGACAGCAAGAATACCAAGGCTTCCTACCTTGCCACACACTCTACATTCAGCTGCACCTACAAGCCCTTAACTCTCTCACTCCAATCAAACCTCTGCTCCCCCATGTTTCTACTATGTAGTCTCAGCATTCTGCTACCTCTCCCATACACTGAATGCAAAAAAAATCTTAAGAAGCTTATTTTGTTTTAATCTGACCCATTAAAAAAAAGCTTAACACAACTCTGCTATATGGGACATAACAGGCTAAAATAAACCCCATTTTGGTTAATCAAGTGCCTTTTTACACTATTTTCCTGAACCTATCTGTTGTCCCACCTAACATCTACCATGGTGTGCTGTGTCTCTATGCATACTGTTCTCCTATCTTGAAAATTCCGCTTATGATACCAAGCACCAGAATTAAAGATGCAATGTAGTAGATTTTTAAAGGTAAGTTCAAAGTCACTTTTATTTTTCCTCCCTGCTATGATCTTTCACGTTCCTGTAATTCAGGCCAAATAAGACACTGGTGTTACAAATCTACTGGATTTCTGCAACCTACTCTTGTCTTAATTTCAGCAGCTGTCTTTTCTATATTGTACCACTGTCTCTTTGCCAAATGGTCATCTCCAGGTCTTTCTGCTCTCCACTCTGTCCTGCCCAAGACTAGGGATTGAATGTATGTAGCTCCTTCTACTGACATAATCTGTGGGCACTAAGTTTAAAGGGGTTGCAAAGTTCTCCTGTGCTTGGCTGACACATTACACCGCATTAAAAACATCTTATATTGACCATTTAAATGTAGCAAGTGGTGCACAGGATAGTATTGAAATCTTATAGCTACTAGACCTTATTTTGCCTCCCATGTAGCATGCATTTCATTTTGATGAAATGATTGGTCACTTGTATTTGGCTCAGTGAGAATGACCATGGGTGTATGCGTGATATTTCCATGTGATGGATTGCTGTTTTTTCACTTGGGTAAATTATAGATAATCCTGTACTAGAAAAAGCAGCTTAGGAAAATGAATATTGAATTTAAAAGTGAGCATGGTTTTCAGGTGCTATACAAAGTCCACCAAAACACTCATAAACATCATTCATAATGTTACCAGGTATGCAGGATGACAGCGTGGATTTAGTAAGAGCACTAAAATGGATTAAACTGAGACTGTAGAATAAAGCCGAAGGAAAATAAGCCTCCAATTTAATGCCAGCCAATGTAGAAGATTTTTGTAGTTTGTAGTTTTCTTTAAAATTGTTTCCGTACTTGATCTGTATAGTGAGAGTCATGAAACTTAGTAGTGATGTATAATGCAAAATGGTCCATATTTGCTCTTTGGCAGGTTCATTTGTATTCTGCTATTCCTGTTTTTATGAGCTGTAGGCAATTTGCATCTGATAAGTGCAGGTGTAAGTGACAATGAATTTTCAGTTTCTCTGTAGTGCTCATAAACACCATATATTGGGAACTAAACTACCAACTTTTAAAATTGGTTACAAACTATTTATAACAGACACATGTTATAAGAACAAAAAGAACAGAATACGATTTGTGAAGTAAAATTCTTGAACAGACTTCAAATTAGAAATAATTTTAGGATATCAAAGCCCAAAATATTATCTCTTTTGGATAGATAGTTGGTTATACTGTATATAGTTCCATGAGCAGAGTATGTACATAGGGGACAGTTTAAAGGATCTAGTGATATAGTGATGGTAATTCCCTGCCACTCCAGTTGGTGCTGTATGCTAATTGCTTTTTTTTTCTACCTCTACAGACCGTGAAGATTGAATCAATTCCAGTGTGTCTACTTGGACCAGTCTCCTCCTGCTGGGAGGACTTAAAACCGGTCAGTTGACGTCAGTCTGTACTTGTATTTGTTGTTTTGTCAACAGTTATATGGGGTTCACCATTTGGAGCCTCAACTTTCTTTTGTTATTTTTGTCTGAACACACACCGGAATGAATGAAAAGGAAGAAAATTTAAAAGAAAGAAAACTTCTGACTTGGATGTCACACTCACAGTGAGGCATTATGAACACATATTGGTGTTGGTATAAAGGAGCACCAGTAGAATTTCCTGACACACTTCTGTTGAATAATTAGTTTGGCTGAAACTCTTCAGTGTTAGTGTGTCAGAGAGAAGATGTGCAGCATTGTTAATGATGGCACTCAGTTTTGTTTTAATTCTCTTCTTTGCTATGACCTCCAGGGGGTCCAGAAGGTGTCCTGTAATTGAGCTTGTCCTTTAAATTAGCTTGTTGATTTGGTGAGTCTCTCTTGAAGTGATGTGAAGGATGTTACTACACACATTAAAGGAACACAGTCTCCTAATAAAAACAGCCTGCTCTCCCCTTTCTTATATAGTTCCTTTGTGTTATTAGACCAGTACAACCTGTCATTAATTTGGACCCCCAAGTACATTGTAGGAGTGCACAAACTCTTCATCCACTCCTTGAATAGTGACTGGACAAAGAGGCTCTTTGTGCAGCAAAAGTCAATAACCATTTCCGTAGTTTTGCTGATGTTAATCTGATATAACATTTTATGAGTCCACCTAACTCATATACTCTTGTTTCATCATCCTTATCAATACAAATGATAAGTGCAGAATCATCTGACAATTTCTGCAGATGACATATGATATTGTGATATCATTAACAAGAACTCTGATCTAGCAATTCATTTAGGTGTGTAGTTAAGCACTGAGTTTACTAAAATGCATAGATTTACTTCAGATGAAAGAATGGCTACAAGGAAGAGTTATACACACTGTGGCACCTCATATACTAGCCTGATTTGCCAAGTAATGCAAACAGAGATTGACACTTTAAATCAGTGGTTTCTAGTTTCATTCCTGTGGTGTCCTGTGGGTGCAGGTGTTTGTTCCAACCAGTTTCCCAATCTCTGAGTCAAGTTACATTAAATTGCTTAATAAGTTGTATTTTTCCTTTTCGTCTCTTATTCTGCATTTATGAAACAGTAGTAGTGTGGTATTTACATATATGAGAAACTATAATTTTAAGTTCTTTAATCTCTTTTATAATTTTCATATTAATTTTCCTTTTCCTGTAGCATTTGCTTTCTCTTTTATCATAATACCAGTAATGGCGCACTGCATGATAACATGCAGTGAATACACTTGACTTGAGCATTCATATTTTTCATCCTCTTTCTCTGTACGTTTAGCATTCGTTGGCTCAGAGGTTGATGCGCTTGCTGCTTCGTGAGCAGCTCTTCTTTTCTCTACCCTAGCGGCCCGCTTCTTCTCTTCTTTCATCGGCATCTTTTCGCGTTAAAACTGATTAAGTCAGTGTTTGTGTTGCAATTACTTAGTACGTTTTCTTTCATTTTTCACTTAAGCCGGAACTTAAGTCTTCAATCTGCCTGAAGAATAATTTAAGATATGAAGAAGCAGGGGAAGTGACGGTGAAGGTGGTAGGGATGACAACGGCGCCCATACACATGCACCACACTGCTTCCCTGCTAGGCGATGCCGAAACTTGTTTCTACAATAAAATAAAATAAAAATAAAAAGAAGAAGAACCTTGGAGGCCAATCGTCACTCCAAAAGCTGATAGTAGACGTCGCATAGTATATGTGTACCAAATCTCAGGTCAATAGGTCAAACGGTTTGCGAGCCACAGGTGATTTGAAATCCTGGACAGACAAACAAACGTAGCGTATTATATATAAAGATTGACAATTAATAACCAGTATAGTAGACACCAGGGCAAATCACAAAGAATGATGAAGAGACTGACAATAGAATTTTCAAAGCTAAATGTGCAAAAATTTTACTAGAATGTATCAAGTACTTATTGTCTGTTTTAGGGAGTTAAGTTAATGTTTTTTATCTTTGTTTTTAAGATTTTCATAATCATCCTTATAATGATTTTTATTCTGCTTTTCCAGGTGTTTAGGTAATTTAAGCTGTTATTTGCTTATGATCGTGCTTATGGGTCTGATACTGAAGGAGCTGCAGCCTTTCAGCATTCAGTGTCGCCTGCCCCCATGCCTGTTCCACTCATTGTTAATTGTCCTTTTTAGGGTACACTTAAGGGGGCAGAACACATGAATAAAGAAAGTTAAGTACTGCACTCAAAATTATATCAGAATACAATTATAAGTATTTTTTATTAATGTAACTGCTGCTCTTTTCTATATGCACAATATAAAAAGAAAAAAGGCCAGCTAATTAAACAATGAGAGGAAAAATTACTTATTGAGAAACTGGTTCAAACAAAAATCTGAAGCCACAAGGGTCTTGCAGGACTGGGAATAGAAACCAATGCTCTGAATAGTGAAGTCAGGAAAGCACAATAAACTAAAACAACCACGGGTAGCACTAAGTGACAGCTTGTGACAATGTCCATTTAACAACCTACCCAACAAACCCACTCAATTTGTTTCTAGTGTCATGAAGAGCCAGAGCTTATCACAATAGCTGGGGGCAAATCAGGAACCAACCATGGATGAGGTGTATATTTAATCCAAGGTACATTTATACACATGCAGTACCTGTCCTCACATATTTGTGGTGAAATTATAATTTCTGTTCAATGCACAACTTCATGTGGATGTTTGAGAAAATCTGAGTATCCTATATAGACATGGGAGAATGTGCATATTCCAAATGGTGATTGGGCTGCGATTTAACCCCAAAAAACAATGATAAAATCCAGATTCTCAGAATACAGTATATAATGATAGGTGACCAATTAGGTAAAAGGTTTTAAGAGGATAAACAGGCTTCTGGAAGAAACTTGTTGCATCCATGGAATGCAAGATGCCTCATAAGTTTACCTTTTTGAAGGAAGGATATCAATGATTTGACAAAGTAATCAGAGGTTGACTGAAGAAAGGAAATCATAGGACCTCTATGGACAAATGGGGCTTCAAAACAGTATTCCTGATAGAATTACACTTCACTGCATTGGGTTGGCGCCCTGCCTGGGATTGGTTCCTGCCTTGCACCCTATGTTGGCTGGGATTGGCTCCAGCAGACCCCCGTGACCCTGTGTTAGAATATAGCAAGTTGGAAAATGGATGGATGGAATTACACTTCAAGCGCAGTGTAAAGCACATCTACTCACCTAGATTCACTAAACAGCAGTCATATATACTGTAGACATGTATTTTGAAGAAGTAAATGTAATACTTTACTGATCTTAGCTGTAGGACCAGTCAATAAATCTCTTTAACTTAGCTCCAGTTAGTAAAATTGGAGCTTCCCATAATTTAACTTCTGAAATGTTGTAGTAAGTCTATGTATTATGGGATAGAGCAGCATTGCCTACATGGCAAGAGCAAGCCCAGTACATGCACCACTCCCACTGTGCCAATTTAGAATCACCAATTAAACTAAAAGATATTTTTGGCATGTAGGAGAAGACTGGTGTACATGTACTGTGGGTAAAGCCTCACAGATATGGAGAACACTTGCAAATGCTACATGAACAGTTTCTAGCAACGGGAATCAAACCCAGCATGTTGGATGTGTGTGACTGCTGAGTTGAGTAATGTACCATTTGGGTACCCCCACCCTCCAGCAAAAATACAATATCTTTATTTAAAAAAATCACTGAAAAATAAGTACTTCTCAGTCTGTAGTTCATTAATGTGTTACATTTACTGGGGTACTTTCTTTTGCTCTTAGTGGAGACTTTTAGCCATTTACTGCCCAAAAGGGCTTATATTTAAAGTAAGTCTTAAAGTGCCACACTTTCTTTTTATAACAGAATCAGGCAAAGGATGCTCTTCCTTTCCCTTTGTAATAGTGCATATTATTGCACTGGTTGTGCAACCTGCCATTTCCAGCGTGTGGCATTGTAAAGTGTTGTACCTGTCATGTAATGCCTTAAAATAGCTACTGTCATGATCCTGTCTGCCACCTCTCCTCCCCCATCTACAATGGATTTCAGTGGACCTCTGGAAATGGAAATTAAATATTGCCTAAGAAGAAATAATATGCCAAAATAGAAAATGGAAGAAAATGTAACCAGAAAACACATTGATTATAGATTTTGTCAGGGTAGAATGCAACTGTTCATAGCATGAAAGTAGTAAAAATAAGACCATAGTGAAGAAACATTGAATGTGTATAATTACTGGAGAAGAGGACAGGTAGAAAACATATAACCAATGAATTACACTATAACACTAAAGTTAATAACAAATAAAAGACCATAAGCACAGATACAGTATGAAGTGTATGGCTATAGGAGAAATGAGCCAGAGCCTTATTCTGATGGCAAAATCTACTTGCAGATGAGAAACAGATCTTTTTTCTGTCACTATTGCATAGGATCTAGATAAATATGCTAAGGAGACAATGTGAATGCCTTTATAGCTCAAGTATCCCAGAAATGCCTACACACGACAGTAGAGAGTTATGCTGGTAAAACTAATGCAGAAATGCAGAAATAGCCTATGGAAACAAAAAGAAATGGCAGAATTGATGAAAGACTGACAAAAAGACTGTGTTTCCACTGTTACAGGGCAACATTCTTTGAGAAATTGGTAACTTTAAAAATGTGTTACATATGTTGCCTTTACCTAGGACAAAAAGTAATACTTCCTTCTAGATAAAGCAAAATGTCTAGCAAAAAGGTCTTTTTGTAAAGCTATTGTCCAATCTTTACTAATTTATGTCTTTAAGCTTTAATCAGTTTGGAGTTCTCAATGTTTTGCATGAACATGTTTCTGATTACTGTGAGCTGAGTGTTCCACAGATGCCAGGGGCTGTTGTAAGGACCTCCAGCCTAGTGTTCCTTATAAAAATACATGGCTACCTTCAAACCTTGAGGTTACACTGGAGCTGGACTAGAATCGAAGCCAGATCAGAAGTCAGATAAATGTAGAGTTGGGAGGATTGTGGACAAGTACTTGACTGATCGGAGAAACTGTGGCCAGAGAAACAGAAAGAGGTGTCAATTGTGTATTTGTGGGATAGTCACCCTATGTAACATATAGGGTTCAAGAGCTGGTTGTGTATATGGCTCTTGGTTTTATTGTTTTGCCGTGTTGTTTTGCACCTCGAGCTCTCCTTTTTGTATACTCCACAGCTCTGCTTAATTTACTTCAATAAAACATCTCTGTTTGAATACCTTAGTCTCCTTTGCATTATTCTGGGTTCAAAGAAGACTCAAGAGCACACACCAGTGTTCATACTGTTATGGACTGTAAAGGGGCTGGTGATTACAGCAACAGAGATTTGACAGGAACATATCCTGGATGCAAAATCTGTCTATTGCAGAGAACAGACAAGCACACCTATCCATCCATGACAGGATAAATTAAAGATATCAAAAACCTAACAACGTATCTTTGTAACTAAAGGACTCAAGTATTGTCAGGTAGTGAAGTAAATCTTTACAATCTGGATGTTGACACAAGTAAAGCATTAACGTTATTATATGAAAAATAACATTGCTTTGAATGCTGATAATCACTGCCCTACACCTCACTGCTTTCATCAATAGTTCAGCCTCCTTAGCGTTATGCATCTCTTATTTTATTCTTTTGTTTATTAATGTGTTATTAATCCTAGAGACAACACTTATCATGAACTCTTATAGTATTTTTGCTTAGCCACAGTATCTGCTATACACGCAACTCCTGGTGACTTATATATAGCACTTATTTTTCTGCTGCATAAATTTTGCACATTCCCACCACTGTTAGTTAGGCACCGCTGTGAATGGCAGCCTTTCCAGCAGCTCCGTGTAGGACTTTATCTTCTTTATCTTTCTACCTTTTTCTCTATGTCTCTGATCACTCCTGCCACTTTCTTTTATGTGGACTTGTTTCCTGGACACTTTTTACTACTTTTGTGAATTTCCCCTTGGGGATTAATAAAGTATCTATCTATCTATCTATCTATCTATCTATCTATCTATCTATCTATCTATCTATCTATCTATCTATCTATCTATCTATCTATCTATCTATCTATCTATCTATCTATCTATCTATCTATCTATATGGATTTTTCTCTGAACAGTTTGTTTTAGGTCAATTGATGACTATAATTCAGCCCTGTGTAACTATATACGTAAATGAACTCTGTGATGGACTGGCACTCCATCCATGTTCAGTTCCTTTTATTTTCCATGATAGGCTCTGGCACCCCAAGATTCCAATTTAAATGAAGTAGATAGTAGAATATTATGGTAAGTTAATTTACTTTCCATGTATGTGCCAATGATGCCTGCTTCTCTATGCAGATCACAAATTTTACACCTTATGCTTGACAAACCTGTCATTTTCAGTCATCATCATTTGCATGTCACCTGTTACCAATAAAATTACACCGTTCCTGTTCCTGTACCTAACACATTTCAAAAAACTAAACTTGAATCCTGGAAACAATTTTCATCATTTCTTTGATCGGAATCAATTTCTTACAGTGGTTTGGTATTTAACACTTAAATCTAATCTTTTGTAAATGATATATTGTGCATTTCCATTGTTATACCCTACACCTTAGCCTTCACTCAATATAAAAACAGCATTTTTATTTCAATGAAGTTTTAAATTTTGCAAGCTTCAGTCTCAAGGTCTTGTCTTCCTGGTGCTTTTCTTTAAGCGAAAAGCATGCTTCCTTCTCTATATCCGTCGAAGACAAATGATCAATTGAAGTTACACGGTTAGTACAACATGGAGGCCCTCTGCTGGGTAATCTTGATAACCAATAAATGCAGGTGACACAGCTGAACTTTTCAGTAATAAAAGTGGAGTATTTAGGTTATCTAATATAACACTTTTAACATCATGTATTTTTCTGCAAGTAAGATGTACATGAAAGAATTAATATTTTTAAGAAGTATAGTCACTAAGAAGAATTAAATGCTGTTATGCTTCTTCGGTTGCTTTAACTGGAACAAAAGAGTCATTCTCATGGTATGCATACATTCACACAATTTTGCAGTTATTTTTATTCAATAAATATAATGAAGCTAATGTTATTTAAATGAATTAAACTTAGACTGAATGAATATACAGAGGTTTTGCTAATAGAATTCTCCTAGCCTTAGTTCTCTAACTGCAACTAAAGGGATTAATGAGTTATTAATGCATTACTGACATAGGCTGTATACTATATACAAAAGGAAGCCCCTTCATGTTGTAAGTGATGGCCGGCAATCTTACCCAGCCGGGACACCCATGAGATGGATGGACCAGGGGAGAGAGTGTGTGCAGGGTATCATCTCCCCTGGAGTGCTAGATGGCAGCCCCTGGGGTTGCAGCGGTGCCTTGGATTCCCACGTTACATGGAGTTCTTTGACTCAGCTCTGTTGGGTTCCATGGGTGTTTCCAGGGGGTACTGCAGGAGCTGGGGAGCCCAGTTTCATGGGGTTTTCATCTCACCTGGAAGTGCTTTCGGACCACGTGTACAGAAGAACGGAAGTACTCCCGGTGGAAGATAAAAGGAGCTGCCACACATGGACGAGCTGAAGTTGGGAGTAGGTGGACAAAACTTGCATGGAGGAGTGGAAGAGGCAGTGAGAGAGATAGAGAGAAAAGACAAAGAGTTGCTGTATTATGTTATTCAGTGCTTATTGCATATACTTGTGGCTGTGGGGGTGGGAAACACTTTATTCAAAGATTTTCCTAAAGTAAAAGACTCTTTGTGCCTTTTAACTTGTGTCCGTGACTGTTTGTGTTGGGTGTCTGGGGAGCTGGAGCGTCCCCTGGAGTCCACAGTGACTCCCCTGGAGTCCACATAGAGACTTCCTAAACTTGCTTATATGACCATGAAGCAAAAAGCTGCATTCAGTTAATCTTATTTAATAAAAGTTAAAATGTATAAAAATATATTAATTATAAATGAACACATTTTATTAGCAGAATTATAAGGCAGAAATAATATATTACTGTATCACACAATATGTCAACAATAATCTTAAAGAATATATCTCTGCTGGTCACAAATGCTTATTTTTGAATTTTATTTTAAGTTAAAAGGCACTTTTAAACTGGCATGAATGAAAATGTATATAAGTGAACCCTGCTATAGACTGGTGTTCTTTTAAGATCTGGTTATTGCCTTGTATATTATGCTACAAGGATATGCTCCAAGACATTGGACTGGGAAAAATTGACAAGAGGGGGTTATAATTAGAGTATGAACAGCCTGGATTTAATGGCCACGCATTCTCCAAAAGGTTACATTTTACTAGTTGAAACATTTGCTCCTTTATCAGCCTGAAACAGCATAATCCTAGTTGAAAAATGAAAGGCTGAATGAACTGTCAGGAACTTAATGTATTATATATTAATTTCCCCTTGGGATTAATAAAGTATCTATCTATCTATCTATCTATCTATCTATCTATCTATCTATCTATCTATCTATCTATCTATCTATCTTATACGTTATGATATAACCACACATAGCTAAATATACTGTATTACTCCATGGCACCATCTAGTGGCAAAAATTATCCCCACTAATCAAAGACATCTATCTCCCTTTGCACATCCTTTCTGAAAGTCATCCATCCATCCATTTCCTGAGTTCACTTTTTCCATTACATGGTTTAGGGCTACCAGAGCCAATCTCATCAGTATGAGTTAACATGTAATAAACCAACTGCAGGTAAACACCAGTAAATACCTTTACTTGCAATAGACCAATTTAACTTAGCATGTGTATCATGGTGATGTGGTTAGGGACTACAGTATACAGAATAAATCTATGTATATGTGAGGAGAAGGTAAAAAGTCTATACAGGTATTTACCAGCTTCTGAAGCTGTGATAGTGTAGTACTATCCACTATATCCCTGATGCATCTGAGTAAAGCAAACTGGTAATTCCAATACTTGCAAAAACCTTTTTACAACAGAAAAAACAGTAAACATACTAAAAATAAAACAAATAATAAAAATAACATTTTCAATATATTTGGCTTCTATTCAGTCATGTTCATAAGTATTTGGACAGTGACACACTTTTCATAATTTTGTCTCTGTATGCCACCATAATTTATTTGAAGTAAAGCAATTATTATGTGATTGAAGTGTAGACTTTCAGCTTTAATTTAAAGGGTTTATCAAAAATATTTTATGAGCTGTTTAGGAGTGACAGCCATTATTATGCATAGCTCCCCCCACCCCCACATTTCCAGGGTATCAAAAGTATATGGACATTTGACTTACAAGCTGTTTCATAGCCAGATGGGACCAGTTCTCTCATTATTTCATTAACTATTAAGCAGGTAGAAGGTAACCCAGCCACAGGGGATGCACAGACCAGTGTGTTTCTTCGTGTTGGTCCCAAGCCCGGATAAATGGGAAGGGTTAGGTCAGGAAGGGCATCCGGTGTAAATTTTTGCCAAATCAATATGCGGACAACAATACAAATTTCCATACCGGATCGGTCTAGCCCTGGGTTAACAACAACAAGTAACTGGTGCAAGTACCACCAGTACTGTTAGCCAACAGGGTGTTGGCAGAAATTGGGCTACTATTAGCCAAAGAAGAAGAAGGAGAAGAAGAGTGGTGAGATATGTCTGGAGGCAGGAGGAGAGGAGGAAAGTAAAGAGAGTGGAACTGAGGGTAGGAACTTTGAATGTTGGCAGTATGACTGATAAGGGGAGAGAGTTAGCAGATATGATGGAGAGAAGGAAGGTTGATATATTGTGCATTCAAGAGACTAAATGGACGGGGAGTAAGGCCAGGTGGATTGGAGGTGGATTCAAATTGTTCTATCATGGTGTGGATGGGAGGAGAAATGGGGTAGGAGTTATTCTGAAGGAACAGTATGTCAAGAATGTTTTGGAGGTAAAGAGAGTGTCAGACAGAGACAAATTGTGAAGCTGAAAATTGGAGGCGTGATGATGAATGTTGTTAGTGCATATGCACCTCAAGTTGGGTGTGCAATGGGTGAGAAAGTAAGATTTTTGGAGTGAGTTGGATGAAGTGATGAACAGTGTACCCAAGGGACGGAAAGTGGTGATTGGAGCGGATTTCAATGGGCATGTTGGTGAAGGGAATAGTGGAGATGAGGAGGTGATGGGTAGGTATGGCGTCAAGGAGAGGAATGAAGAAGGTCAGAGGATTTTGCCAAAAGGATGGACATGGCTGTGGTGAATACGTATTTTAAGAAGAGGGAGAAACATAGGGTTACGTACAAGAGTGGAGGAAGATGCACACAGGTAGATTACATTCTATACAGAAGAGTCAATCTAAAGGAGATTGAAGACTGCAAAGTAGTGGCAGGGGAAAGTGTAGTTAAGCAGCATAGGGTGGTGGTCTGTAGGATGACACTGGAGATCAAGAAGAGAAAGAGAGTGAGGGCAGAGCCAAGTATCAAATGGTAGAAGTTGAAAAAGGAAGACTGCAAGGTTGAGTTTAGGGAGAAGGTGAGACAGGCACTGGGTGACAGTGAAGAGTTACCAGACAGCTGGGAAACTACAGCAGATGTAGTAAGGGTGACAGCAAGAAGGGTGCTTGGCGTGACATCTGGAAAGAGGAAGGAGGAAAAGGAAACCTGGTAGTGGAATGAGGAAATGCAGGAGAGTATACAGAGGAAGAGGATGGCAAAGAAGAACTGGGATAGTCAGAGAGATGCAGAAAGTAGAAAAGAGTACAAGGAGATAAAGCGCAAGGTGAAGAGAGAGGAGGTGAAGGCTAAAGAAAAGGCGTATGATGAGTTGTATGAGAGGTTGGACACTAAGGAGGGAGAAAAGGACCTGTACTGATTGGCTAGACAGAGGGACCGAGCTGGGAAAGATGTGCAGCAGGTTAGGGTGATAAAGGATAAAGATGGAAACGTACTCACAAGCAAGGAGAGTGTGTTGAGCAGATGGAAAGAGTACTTTGAGAGGCTGATGAATGAAGAGAACGAGAGAGAGAAAAGGTTGGATAATATAGAGATAGTGAATCAGGAAGTGCAACGGATTAGCAAGGAGGAAGTAAGGACAGCTATGAAGAGGATGAAAAATGGAAAGGCTGGTCCAGATGACATACCTGTGGAAGCATGGAGGTGTTTAGGAGAGATGGCAGTGGAGTTTTTAACCAGATTGTTTAATGGAATCTTGGAAAGTGAGAAGATGCTTGAGGAGTGGAGAAGAAGTGTACTGGTCTGCGGTAGGAGTGATGGATGCATTCAAGTTGGAGGTGGGCTTACATCAGGGATCAGCTCTGATCCCTTTTTTATTTGCAATGGTGATGGACAGGTTGACAGACGAGATTAGACAGGAGTCCCCGTGGACTATGATGTTTGCTGATGACATTGTGATCCACCCTGGAGAGGTGGAGATATGCTCTAGAGAGGAGAGGAATGAAGGTCAGTAGGAACAAGACAGAATACATGTATGTAAATGAGAGGGAGGTCAGTGGAATGGTGAGAATACAGGGAATAGAGTTGGCAAAGGTGGAGGAGTTTAAATACTTGGGATCAACAGTACAGGGTAATGGGGATTGTGGAAGACAGGTGAAAAAGAGAGTGCAGGCAGGGTGGAATGGGTGGAGAAGAGTGTCAGGAATAATTTGTGACAGACGGGTATCAGCAAGAGTGAAAGGGAAGGTCTACAGGACGGTAATGAGACCAGCTATGTTATATGGGTGGGAGACGATGGCACTGACCAGAAAGCAGGAGACAGAGCTGGAGGTAGCAGAGTTAAAGATGCTAAGATTTGCACTGGGTGTGACGAGGATGGATAGGATTAGAAATGAGTACATTAGAGGGTCAGCTCAAGTTGGACAGTTGGGAGGCAAAGTTAAAGAGGTGAGATTGCGTTGGTTTGGATATGTGCAGAGGAGAGATGCTGGGTATATTGGGAGAAGGATGCTAAGGATAGAGCTGCCAGGGAAGAGGAAAAGAGGAAGGCCTAAGTGAAGGTTTATGGATGTGGTGAGAGAGGACATGCAGGTGATGGGTGTAACAGAGCAAGACACAGAGGACCGAAAGATACGGAAGAAAATGATCTGCTGTGGCAACCCCTAACGGGAGCAGCCGAAAGAAGAAGAAGAAGAAGATTAAGCAGGTAAAAGGTCTGGAATTGTGTAGAATTTGCTTTTGGAAGATGTCATTGTGAACACTCAATATAAGATCCAAAGAGCTGTCCATGCATGTAAAACAGTCTAAAACAAACCCTTTAGAGAGATAGCAGAAACATGAGGAGTGATCAAATCAACCATTTGGTACATTCCTAAAAAGAAGGAACACACTGGTGAAATCAGCAACACTGGGAAAGGTCTGGAAAACCACACAAGACAACTATTCTGAATGATTGCAAAATTCTGTCCTTGGTGGAGATGAACCCCTTCACAACCTTTAGCCAAATCAAGAACATTGTCTGAGAGGTAGATCTATCATTACCAAAATTTATAATAAAGAGAACACGTCTTGAAAGTAAAGACAGAGGGTTTACCACAAGATGCAAACCACTGGTAAACCTCAAACATAGGAAGAACAGATTAGATTTAGTCAGAAAACATTTTTTAATGTTTTAATGTTTTTGTCTGGTTCTGGAACAATATTCTTTGGACAAAGGAAACTAAGTTCATTATATACCAGAATTCTGGAAAGAGAACAGTATGGAGAAGAGAAGAAACAGCTCATGGTCAAATAAATACCATATTATCTGTGAAACTTGGTGGAGGCAATTTAATGGAATGATTATGCATTGCTGCGAATGGAAGTCAGTCACTAGTGTTTATTAATGATATGACTGGTGGGCAGAAGATTTCTGTAGTGTACAGAGCTATACTTTCTTCTCAGTTTCAGCCAAATGTTGCAAAACTGATAGGACAATGCTTCAAAGTACAGATGGACGATGAGCCAAAACATATTGCAAAAGCAACCCAAGTGCTTTTCAACGCAAAGCAGTGGACTATTCTTTAATGGCCACGTCAATCAACTGACCTCATTCCAACTGGACATGCATTTCACTTGCTGAAGACAAAACTGGACAAAAGTCCAAAGAACAAGCAGCAACTGAATACAGCTGCAGTAAAGTCCTGGCAAAGAATCACTAGGGTGAAAATCCAGCATTTGGAGAAGGCCATGGTTTACAGACTTCAGGCAGTCATTGACTGTAAAGAATTTTCATCAAAAATATTGAAAATGATCATTATGTTCATGATTATGTCCAAATACTTTTGAACCCCTAAAAATGGAGGGACCATGTACAGTATACAAATGTCTCTCTTTTCTAAACAGCTCATACAATATTTTTGTTAATCCTTTTGAATTAAAGCTGAAAGTCTTTACTTCAGTCACATTTGATTGCTTTATTTCAGATCCACTGTGGTGGTGTAGAGAGCCAAAATTATGAAAATTGTGTCACTGTCCAACTGCGAAACTGACTGTATGTGTGCTGTTTATCTGTGATGGATAATAGCTGATACAGCTATAAAGCATATCAGTATATGCATATTGGTAAACATGCAAAGGCCAAAAAATTAATTTTCTGCTACATTTTCTTCAACATTTTCTTCAACAGAAAAATTTGCTAACTGAGGTGTTCTCTGTTGAAATCTTTGACTGAGGTAAAAAACATAAAAATGCATGTATGTACTATATACATTATTTTGCAATTATATTTTTCTTTTACTGTTTGTAAAGCACACTAAGCCATATTATGTGTGAAAATAAGCTATGAATGTAAATGTTGTTGTTAATTATGTTTACATTTCTGTATCTCAACAAGTTCATTTAGTGCCTATATGGTGTTGCAATTTCCTCAGCTACCACTGAAGTACATTTTTCTACTGAATGACATCACAAGAAAGCTGTTCAGCATCAGAACTTAGATAAGCATCCAAAGCTGGAGGAAAAGTAACCACAGCTGGTTCCTGCAAGAAACATAAAATGAAAAGTTACTCCATCTGGTACTACTAGTATAATAAATATTAAGCCATTGTCAACAGAATTCCTAATTATCTGATTCCATATTTATTATAATGTGTTCCTGTGTCTATAGTCTGCTATCTCTGCAAGACACTTTGGAAAGTGAACATCACAAATATTACAACACTATGATGAAGTAGTAGGCTTTATCCTCAGATTTGTATAAGGAATTCTTCGGTATTAAACATATTAGTTTTTTTTCTAAAAACAAGGCATTCACATGTGTAAATTTCTTGTATAGCATTTGATTTCTGCTGCCACAGCTGAATAACATAATAAGGCTGATGCTGATGTAATATAAATGGGTTTTCTCACGATTATTATTGCAAATTTGGAAAAAGCATTTTTTGACACTGTCATCTCAAGGGATTTTGGATCTATCTACACATTTTTATCTAGATTTAGCAAATATATTTATAATATCATTTTATAAGCAGAACACAAACAACACATAATCTAAAATATCATACAATTTAAGGCATTTTAAATAAAGTGAAAAGGGATCAATCATTTTTAAAAGTTATGTTCTTACATCTAAGGACACTCTAGAATCTTATGTGGCTTCACATAAAACTGGACCATAACGTATGGGGCTGATAAATTATGATCACTCCATCAGCATGATTTTTATTATCTACCAATGTCCTAATAAAAGTAATGTACAAATTTCAATTACTGAGAAACATATTACCTAAGTGACAATAGTACTAGTGCTACTATTACTTCTACTACTATTGCATCGTATCATCCCTCATCTGAAGGAAAAAATGACATCACTTGTCTCTGCTGCATGTTCATAGATTAATGTGAGAAAGTGGCTGCCAAGAACATTTCATTTTGACAACGTGTTGCAATTGAATTTATTGTGAAGGAAAAATTCCTCAGGGGTTACCAGTCACACACATCATCAACATACATACATACAGAGACACCTGCATGGGCACTGGCAATGTCAAACAATGAGAAACAATCAGGAAAATACTTAACGACAGAAACACAGAAATCTCTGTGAGCTCATCAGAGAGAAACAATACATGACAGTCTAGGAAATGGCACTGGGGATTACAATAGGGCACCAAGCAGTCCAGCTGTTTACACATGGCCAGAACAAAATTGAATAACAAACGAATATTCAGACTCCTAAGACCAGGATGGAGAGAAGAGATTTGAAAAGAAGTAAACAAAAATAGGGCGGCACGGTGGCGCAGTGGTAGCGCTGCTGCCTCACAATAAGGAGACCTTACTGGAGTTTGCATGTTCTCTCCGTGTCTGCATGGGTTTTCTCTGGGTGCTCCGGTTTCCTCCCACAGTCCAAAGACATGCAGGTTAGGTGCATTGGCGATCCTACATTGTCCCTAGTGTGTGCTTGGTGTGAGTGTGTGTGTGTGTGTGTGCCCTGCGGTGGACTGGCACCCTGCCCAGTGATTTGTTCCTGCCTTGCACCTTGTGTTGGCTGAGATTGGCTCCAGCAGACCCCCGTGACCCTGTGTTAGGATATAGCAGGTTGGAAAATGACTAAGTAATGACTGACTAAATAAAAGTAGGTCAGTTTGACTGACATATATTTTTTATTAGTATATCTTTATTGCAATTCACAATTAAAGTATAATCTATCTATCTATCTATCTATCTATCTATCTATCTATCTATCTATCTATCTATCTATCTATCTATCTATCTATCTATCTATCTATATGGATTTTTCTCTGAACAGTTTGTTTTATTATCTATTATGATTGTTACTTTTGGAATAGAATGGCATACTTGGTTATTGTCTGGGTGGAGTTTGTACTTTCTCTGTAGCTACACTAGTTGTCCTATCATGCATCCAGTTTAGGTTAATTGTTTACTCTGAATGGGCACTAGTGTGATTTTTGTGTGTGAATGGGTCCTGTGATAGACTGGTACTCTGTTTCGGGCTACTCCCTGCCTTGCTTCTAATGCTGCCAGGATATGCTACAACAATTCATGACCTTGAATTGGATTAAACAGGTATAAGAAATGTTAGTGGATTCAGAAAGTATTCAGGTCCTCTTCACTTCCTGTAAACTTTATTATATTGTAGATTTAATTTTGAATGGATACATTTACCATTTTTGCCCATTGATCTATACTCAATAACCCATAATGACAAAATAAAAAATGTTTTTAGAAAGGTTTGCAAATTATTACAAACAAAAAGTGAAATATCTCATTCATAAAGTATTCATTTAATTCAGATCTTTGTAGAAGCCCCTTTGGCAGCAATTATAACTTCAGCTCTTCTTGGGTAAGTCTATTCAAGCTTTGCGCAGTTGGAATTGTGCAGTTCATCTCATTCCTCTTGGCAGATCCTCTTAAGATCCATTAAATTTGGATGGCAAGCAGCTGTAAACTGCAATTTTTAGGTCTCTCCACATACATTCTGTGGGGTTTAAATCAAGGCTTTAGTCTGGCCTCTCAAATATAGTCAGATATTTGTCCGGAAGCCACCACAGTGTTGTCTTGGCTGTCATCACCCCAATCTGAGGTCACTTGCACTCTGGAGCAAGTTTTCTTCTAGGACCTCTCTGTATTTGGCTGCATTCATGCTTCTTTTAGTTCTGATCAGTCTCCCTGTTCCTGCTTCCACTACCATGCTTCATTGTAGGAATGATATTAGGCAACTGATGAGCAATTGAAAATTCAATTTTTATCTCATCAGAGAGAAGAGTGGACGAGGTCTCTGGAGGAGAGAAGGAGGCGGTCTGAAGATAAGGCATTGTATTGGCCTGAACTGTGGGGTACTGGGGTTGTTGAGAACTGTTGTGAATAATGGAAGACCACAATAAACGTGTGTGGGGTAATTCTAATGTGTCTGCCTGTCTGTGTCCGGGTCATATTCCAAACATGGTGGCACCCATATGCAAAGCAAAATAAGGTTCCAGCACAATGAATTAAATAATAAAATATGATCAGGAACATTATACTGCAAAGGTAAGTCCTCAGAAATGTTAATAACATAAAGAAACACATATTTACACATATACAGTACTTAGCAAAATGATATCTAGGACAAAAAGATTATCAAATTGCCTGGTTACTCAGTTTGGATGGATGAACAATTCTAGGAAGAGTCCCGTCAATTCCAAACTGGGTGGCAAAGTTCTACAAGGGAGTTCCTTAAACTTTATGTTTGGCTTTTTGCCTTGACATGAGATGTGAATTGTGAGATCTTATATATACAGGTGTGCACCTTTCTAAACTATATCCAATCAATTCAGTTTGCCTCAGGGGGTCCCCAATCAAGTTATAGACACATCTTAAGGAAAATTAAACCAAAAAGGATGTACTTGTCTAAAATCTGAAGTGCAACAGCAAAGAGTATGAATATTTACATGAATGAGAGATTTCAGTTTTTGATTTTTAACAAATTTTTAACCTTCCTGGAAAATTTTTTCACTTTGCCAATCATGTTATTGGGTGTAGATTGACAGGCAAAAATGGCAATTGTTTCCATTTAAAGTGTGCAGAAAGTGAAGGGGACCTGAATACTTTCTGAATTCATTGTATGTTACTTTTAGTGTGACCTATGTAGTGTTCTTCGATCGTATGACCATGCATTTCAGGACATGGTATATATGGTGCATTTCTGTTTTGGAGCCACATCAGTTTATTGTGTAATCACATGAATCTCAGCAACATTTAATGGCTACCCAAGTCAAGAAATAACATAGTGGATTTAATATATATTGTACCTATTTAATGTATACTTAAATGAATTCCAGTTTACTATTATAATGTTTAAAGAGTAGACCTATTAGTAACAGAATGTCGTGGATTCAAACATCCATATTCAAACCTGCCTCACAAGCACAAAATTGAGAACTAAAGTCAATCAATCAATATTTACCCAGTAAACTTGTGGCTAAGTTCCTGTAAGGGTGAGGTCCTACGCCAACACTAAAACACAAGGACATAAGAAAACTTTCGATCAGAATATGTTTGTTTTGCAATTCATAGAATTCATCCAGTAAAAATGTGTTAATGTAATGAGATAAAATGAAGTTCATAGACATCTAATATTTCTGCTCTATTTTATCCATACTGAGTAGTGAGAAAAGTGCTATATAAATGAAAAGAATTATTATTATTATTATTACTGTCTAAATATGTTCATACTATTGTCATGCACGTGCACATTGGAAGCAGCTAAAGGGCTCAAAAAAAGATAATTCTATGCTGGACCAGGGGCTAGTAGAGTGCACTGATCCTTTCTCTTTTTTCTCTGCAGACTGACCATGGAAAATTCCACCTGGGTACAATGACCCCACTTCTGTTTCCGGACCCAATGATATCACTTCCGGCTCCAGCCCAAATGACATCACTTCTGGTTCCTGCCCAGATGACGACATTTTCCCTCCCCAGCTGGAATGTTTTGTCTGTCTTGCCAGTTCTGTTTTGGACTCAAATCTGTAAAGACCATTAAACTTAAACTTTTTTGCCTTTTTCAGACAACTCTTCAAGTATACGGGGTGGCTGCCCCAAACCTTTTTGCAGTGTCTTTGGCATTTATTTCACAGTACAGAATAAGAGTATAAATATGACTATAGCTAGTATTCCATCATTCAAATGAGCATCTTCAGAGCCAGCCGCTGAAGAGCCTATAAAATGGAAAGACTGTCCAAATTGCATGAATTCCAACTATTGTGGCAAAAGTGATAGGCCTTCTAAGGACATTAAGTTACTTAGAAGTGAGATGTAAAAAACAAGAAACCATTAGATCACTGCTGGTGAGCACCAGTAAGGCATTACAATATATCTGCAGAGCCAAAAGTCAGTGTGGTTTTAGGACAGCATTTTATGGACAAAAGTAAAGGCTAGGGTTAGTGTGTTTATAGTTTAGTATAAGTGGTTAAGGTTAAGGTTAGGGTTTAGTGTGAACAGGTCAGGTCAGGTTGGGGAGCATGCACTGGTACAGCACATTGCCACACCCACCACAGAACAAAAAAACTCAGGCTCACGGTTGGCATCCCCCCAGGCAGACACAAGGTCCAGTCTCACCCTCCAGAAATGACCATCTATCTGCCACAGCCAGGGGTTACGTGGGCACGCCCTTGGCCTGGTCCAGCTGCTTGGGATCTCAACAATGAGGATCCTGTGAGCTGGATCACCCTTGGGTAATTTCACCACATGGCATTAGAGCCATAACTAGTGTTCCCTCACAATGCAGGTAATGTGCCTCATTCAGGTATCTGTGAGCAACAGCTCGTTTGACACAAAGTCAAACCAGCGGTAGCCAAGGATTCTCTGAAGAGACACAGTCTTTGTCTAAGATCACTGGCTCACGTCCATGTCTTGCAACCATATAGCAAAACAGGAAGCACCAGAACTCTAAAGACTTGGGCCTTTGTCCTTTGGCAGAAATATTGGAAGCACCACACATCCTTTTCCAATGACCTCATGACCCCTCATGCTCTCCCAATCTGTCTACTGACTTCATAGGAAGAGTCACCAGAGATATTAATATAACTGCCGAAGAAAGTAAACCTCTCAATGAGGTCAACATTCTCTGCACAGACAGACACATTGCTGATGGCTGTGTCCAAGAGTTCATTAAAGGCTTGGACCTTGGTTTTTATCAAAGACACTTGCATGCTCAGACATTTAGATTCCTTGCTCAGTCTCTCAAGAGCCCTGATCAGAGCTTCCATTGACTCTGCAAAGATCACAGCATTGTTGGCAAAGTCAAGATCAGTGAATCTTTCTTCACCAGCAGATGCCCCAGCAGCCTCTGGATCCCACAACCCTGCCCAATGCCCAGTCCATGCAAGCATTGAACAGAGTAGGAGCAAGAACACAACTCTGATGAACCCCAGAATCAAGTGGTAAAAATGCAGAGGTTATACCTCCACTCTGCACAGCACTCACGGTACCAGTGTACTGGCTGGCCATGATATCTAGCAACCTCGGGGGGATCTCGCAAACTCCCAGGGCAGCTTGATCAACTGAGTTGAATGCTTCATGAAAATTTACAAAGGCTGTAAAGAAACTATTGAGAGAACACTGATGGCAAACCTTAGAAATCCAGTCCTACCTACATCTGACCCTGACCCATTCTGTGTGTGTGTGTGTGTGTGTGTGTGTGTGTGCGTGTGTGTGTGTGTGTGAGAGAGAGAGAGAGAGAGAGAGAGAGAGAGAGAGAGAGAGAGAGAGAGAGAGAGAGAGACTTTACGATATTTACAAGCAAACTTTGGTTGAGCAGAAAGGAGTGGCAGTTGGTAGAGTCTGCAAAAAGTTGAATGGTCTTGATCAGGATTGATACAGGAAATAGCAGCTGGGAGTTAATTTAAGATGATCATGGAGGCATTCCATGTACTGTATTATCAAACAAAAAAATATCAATTTCGTATGCATGCTTATCATTTAGTATGTTTACTTTTAACATTCTTGATTATATTCAATTTTTAAAAACATAATGTAATTTTAATTTAACTATAACTGGAACTTAAACAAAATTCCAGGTTAAAACAAAAGTTAGGAGCATCCTACTGTATGTCTGTTATGGCAGTGTGGGTGAACATCACATTTCTGTTTCTTATTTCTTTTCAAGGACTTCTATCGTTTCATAGCTTGAGAAAATAAAAAACAAGCTATTTTTTTAAACAACAGTCTGATTTGGAACCTAAGAAGTTTAATCAAAAGTCAGGAGACAAAAAGGCTCTGACGACCAAATCTGAGAAATAGGTTCTTGTTTTTAAATTTAAACAAAGGGGTGGTTCGTTAGAAATGAAGAGGTCAGCAACTATTATACTTTATAAAAGTGTTTTGGGAAAAGCAGAGAAACAGCATCACCAGGTGGTGATACCACCATAAAAAAAAATTGTGAAAAAAGCTGGGAAGAAAAGTAAGAAGACATAAGGAGTGCTATACCATTGACAAAGGGCAATTTAATAAACTCTCTTAAACTTCCTGTTTGCTATAATTTTCAAGGCGGATCAAACCCATAGTAACATAAAGAGAAAAGTGGCCTCAGTTGAATTATATGCCTTGTGGAGGAGTAGCAGTGAGAGAGAGAGAAAGAGAGAGAGACTGGTATCGGGAAATATATATGGCAATACAGAAATGCAGGGGCTACTGGGAGATAAATACTAAATAGCACCTGAACCCACAAGGGCCATCCCTCAGATAATACTGTCAACAGATGAGCTGCCATGGAGGTTGCCTGAAATTGCTAATTGGTGTCTCTGACCCTAGAAGTCATTTACTGTAGTTTACAGCTGCATCATTGGCAGATGCCAGTTAATTGCAGAGTCAGGAGGAGAATGACGAATACTCAACTGGATGGACATTGAGAAGTCAAGAGAAAAGATGAGACAGGCCTGAAATAAAGGTATATGGTGAGCAGGCTGGTGATACAGCACATCAGGACAATAAGTCCCCAAGACCAAGAATAGTGGAAAGTTTTCTTATTTTGTCTTTGTTTATTTGTACCTTGAGTTTACTCTTTAATGTATTCCTTCCTATTGTTATTTTTGCTTATAAAAATGTAGTTTTTGCATCTTTGCCTTATATTTGTTTTTCTGGGTAGAGAATGCCTCCATGAGGGTCATCTATCACATTTCTTAAGAAATTTCAACAGTTAATCCATTAATATAGAGCTATACAAAACCTTTCAAGCACTGAGCTGGCATGCAAAAAGAGCACCAAGACTGATAATAATATTATGGCAATATTAAAGATTAAAAATCATGTTGGCAATGTGATGCTTAACATTAGGAAAATCAACTTAACTTCTGGACAAATTATCATTCATTATAAGTGGGAAAGGCATTCCCATAATACTTGCTCTTGAATTGAAGATCTGCTTATCCTCCTAATTCATTGGTCAAGAATCCTGTCTTTAATTAAAAAGCACAGCATTATGTGAATACCTTTCCTCTCGTATGCTCTTTTTTCTGAAAGTAACTATTAATAATATTTTAACAGAAAATGCATGTGTTTTGCTCATTTTGACCATGTGAATTATGTGACATGAGTAACATGAAAGTTTTGTTCTTTTTTCCATGGATGTTATTCATATTGTTTGTCATTGTAAAGCACTGGTCACCATTGGGTTCTATATATCATAAACGTTTTTTTTTTATCTCATTTTGCATGAAAACATTCATTTTTTTCTCGCAGCCATCACTATAGGCTAAATGGGGTAAGCCACATTTAAAAAAAATATAATTTTTGGGTGGAGTATTTCTTTAAAACTTCTTTTCAAGCAGGCTGAAAAAAAGATAAAAGTTTAGGCCAAATGCATACCTGTTGTGAGGGTTGTTTTGATATATGGCTTCCTTTTCCTGTTCATTCTTTCTTTCTTCTGACAGTATCCTAAACTTAAAAGAAGACCATGGTAATTTTATCTTTTCGTATGTGGTGCCATCTGCCTGTTTATTAATTAACATGTCTTGCTGTTTAACTTCCTAATAATGTGTGCTTAGACCATGCCTCCTAACTGAAGAGATTTTTGCTAATTTGCTGAGATATTTGAAAAGATTACCTTTTGCATAGTTATTCAGCCTTTCGTGCTCCAGGTTTGTGTGGCTTCTTGTTTGTGAACTCTTGCATTTATAAAACATACAACTTTCTTTCGGGATACTAGAAAGCAAGTATCTTAGCAGATAGCGTGCCTCTGACCTTCTGCTTAGTGTGAAGGAGATGGTATGGAGGAAAGACCTCCATGCCAACAGGGAACATCAGACAGCTCAAAGCCTGGATAAGTTGAACTCTTCTCACTAAAGAACAAGATCAGGCTTTCTTGGAGGTACTTAGGGTTCCTATCTCTTGTTTTCTTTCCATGTATACCAGTTGCTAAAGAAGGGCAGCCTTTATTACTGAAGAAATTTCAGGGCTTGGCCAGAAGTGACACCATAAAGGACTTTAAAGTTGAGAGGGCTAATTAACAAAAAGTCACACTCAGTATCATAAAAGTGAAGAAAAAGCAAGAGATAATAATGGAGAGTACTGTGGTGGCTGTAAGAGACAGATAAATGGCAAGCTAACTCAGCTATTAGACAGGGTTTAATCGTCTGTGTAAGCAGGCTTACAGGAACAGAAAGATTGCATATTTTGTTTTCTGTTATTTTTAGTATTATGAGCCCTTCCATATTTTTTCTTTATTTATGTACTTTATTTTATAATAAATGTATTTTTGTTCTATCTTTAGTATTCTTGGAATTATTATGAATGCAGCTATAGGGCACGAGGGAGTCATTGATTGAAATTACTGAATCAATAAAAATATACAAATAATAACCAACTTTGGCTAAGCTTCACAAGGATTATAAAATTATCAATTATTTATTACAACTTGTAACAGTAGGGGGCGCTAGAGCTCCCTTGAACCTTCAGGTACCACTCCAAACACCAGGTAAAACTCCAATTATTATTTATTATATAATAATACTGTGCACAAAGCACCCTCCACTCCACACTACACATACAATAATCAATAATCAATACAATAAACCAATCCTCCTCTCCCAGACGCGTTGCCACCCTTCCACCCAGCTCAGCTCACTGTCTGGGATTTCCCATGGTCCTTTTATAGTCCATGACCTGGAAGTGTTTGTCCCTTAGTCCATGTGACTTTCTATCACTTCCGGGTCAGGCAAAACCTTCTCTTTTTCTTCAGCCCGGAAGTATATCATTTCTTCCGTTTCCGTGAGTTGGAAATACTTCCCGGCTATATGGAAAATATAAATCTCTGGACCTCCCTGCAGCGACTCCTGGCGGCCCTGACCTTATCTAGCAGGGCTGTGTATTAAAACTCCATAGTCCATGATGCCCTGCTGGAATTCGGGGCATCTCCACGTTGCAAGGAGGACTCCATCTAGCGGCCTGGGGGTATTGGCCGGGATGAATGGCCGGCCATATCTCACAAACTACAATTCAGATTTAGAATATATACCGGTATCAAACTAATTCATTTATTTTCCAACAATACATCCATTCCTTTATTTTGTAAACTCACTTATTTCAATGTACAATCAAGAAGAGAAGAGAAGAAACCTGTCCCTGGAGCTGTGGGAAGGCATTGAAGAACCTGAACAAATTCCCTAAAACTTACAGAAAATGTGAAAATTATACATTAACACTGTCCAGTTGGAATTTGAAATCAGTGATAGCAGTGCTAATCACTGTACCACTGTACTACCCAGTATTTAAATCTAGACACTTTGATGAATAATAATGATTTGATTGTAATGCCATACGGGTATGGAAATATTTTTCTCTTACATTTTTATTTCATATAACCTTAAATATAATTATGTTTGTGGTTAATGGACAGTGACCTGTACCACTTTTGTGAAATTTGTGTTTTTCCAGTGTAGCCACATTTATTTCCCATTTGTCTGCGTGAATGTTCTCTTGGCTACTATCATTTTCCTCCCATGTCTCAAAAAATGTGAATATTTAGTTAACTGGTGATTCCAAAATGGCCCCTTGTGAGTGTGGGTGTGCACAATAGTGGATCAATGCTGGTCTTTGCCTTATGCTTGGTGCTGATAGGATAGGCTCCTAATCTGTGTGAGTTGGTTTAGTAAGGTATTGATGTGGTTCATGAATATAAAAACAAACTTCATAAGAAAGGCATCGAACAAGTACTGTACTAAGAAGAACAACTTTTTAAGTTTTGTGGCATATCATCAGTGATGGATAATCTTTTTGTAGGTCAGTTCTAAGAAAATCATCTGCAAGAAAGTGTTTACAGCAAGCAAGCAACTGCAATTTATTTGTCAGTAAAATGAAACTTAGCAGTCATTGTTAAATAGCTGTTTGTGTCTTATTAGAGTGTATACAGAAACAAAATGCATACTAGTAAAGGTAAACTGTCATGTTCCACGTAGGGATACCCCCTGACTGTGGTTCAAATGTCATTTCATTTATATTTACTTTGTTTTTTATTTTAACTGTGTTCATTATTTAGTTCCTGTATGTCAAAAATCTCTTCTGTTTGGTTTCCTATGTTTTGTGGATGGTATCCCAAGAGGTGGGGTCATTTGCAGTGACTGCTTTCAGCCCTTTAAAGGCTGAAGAAAATGCACAGTTCCAAGTGGTTCATTGCGAATGCACTCATGGTGGTGGTGAGTTCTCCTATGTATATTGATATTCTGATTATTGTGAATTTCTGGAATTTTTGCTCTGTTTCTGACTTTGCCTCTGAGATTTAGTGTTGGGACTGTGATTACTGTTTGGATTGCCTATTTTGAATGCATTGCTTTCTGTGTTTTTTGTGATCTTCTTGTTGAGCAAAGCCCTTTTTGAATAATAAGTCTTTTTATTTTTAATGATTTTTATTGACCTTTTTCTGACTAGCCAGGTTCTCACAGTTTTACCCCCTCTAGTGGGCATTTTGAGTATTTTTTGGACTGTTTTTACTTTGGAACTTCTTATTGAATAACATAAACAGCATTCAGATAGCCTTTTTCTTAAATGTCCTTGCCTCAACAAGTCTTCAAGATAAAGGAAACATGTTTTATAATAAAAATAATAAATAAAATAAAACATTTCAATGATGATGGCAAATTTGCACAATATACTGTATATGCTTGCTGGCTATAGAATCAACTTGTTTTTTAATCTAAAGATTGTGTTTGCTAGACTATTTTAAATCCCTTCCATTTATACCTTTATTGTTTTGTTATCTCTTGACACTAAATTGGCCAAGCATGAGTTGTTGTGATAATCTATAAGTGGGTAGCCCTAATGATGGACTGGTGGTCTTTCAAGGATGGTTCCTATTTTGAGTCCGATATAGCTGAGGATGTTTCCAGGTCCTTGCAACACTGTAATGGAGAAGGTGATAACAGAAAACATATGGATTACTTATATTAAAAAAAAACACCTATTAAAGCATTCATGTGAATCATCCTAATAAACAGAATGTTGGATAGATCTCCATCCCACTGAAGACAAAACAGAATCTAACACATCTCTAGGAAGGGAACATTACTTAACTGAAATTTTGAGGAAAATGGAAAATACTTGCACAATGGATTTGAAAGGAAGGTATTTTTTAATTAGATGTAACACTATTTCTACTAGAGCACACATAGTTATAACAAGACTAAAGCTTAGTTAAATCCATATGAAGTGATTGTATTGACAATTGCAATCTTTTTGCTAATGCAGATTCACTGGAGGATTTATTGTGGAATGTGACAGATTTACTACATTGAGATGCACAGATATTTTACATCCATATTCAGAACTGAAGAATTACTTTCAGCCAAATTCTTGGCTTTTAAAATGTTTAAAGTTGCCAGCGATTATTATCATAATTTTTACATTCTTTACAATTCTTTTTAATGGCAATTGTAATTCTTAATATATGTTTAATTTTTTTTATTTGGGGGTTTTCCAGTAGACAGTAATAAATCAGTTTGATTGTTTAAGTCTGCCATTATGGATAGCTGGCAGAAGAAGGGAGAAGGAAAACATAAATTAAGAGAATGAATAACCTCCTGAGTGTTAAAAGATGTCAAAAATGCATTAACCTTTTTCTCAGAAGAGCAAAAAAATATTTTGAGTCTTATTTATATAAAAAAGCCACATAGTTATTTTCTTTATTCCTTTGTGTAAAATTTGTTAAAATCTACTCATTGCTATTATTGTTGGTCCAGGTTGCTTTGCCTATTGCATTACATTTCCTAAAGAGATTACCATATCAGTTGCAGCAGTATTATCTAGGTAGTTCAGAGTTTCCATTTATTCCTTTACTGTTTTTTGCACACCTTCAAACCCCACATCGCTCTATGCTTTATTTTCACACTATTTGCATTATTCTATTTTTCTTCTCCCTGTATTCTATATAAACTGCAAAAGATGACAGAAAAAATAATTTTACTGGGTAACGTCTGTCATTTTTACAGGATTATTTCTTACCCCAGATTTTGTGTTTTTTCCTATCTCAGGTTTACTCCAACATTGAAAAAATTCCACACAAGATTTTAAAAATATACTTCTTCAACAGAAACTTCTCCATTACTTAATAATTATTTAAACATATATTTTCCTTCTCAAATCTATATCCACCACTTATTTTCATTCTTTGCTCTCTCTTTTACCTCTTTTTCATATTGTTCATTTTCCCACATTGCAGTTTTCAGTTTTATTTGTCATATCTATGCATAACTGTTTTACAGTACTTTTGCACTTTCCACCTTTCTTTTTATTCATAATTTCACTCCTTATTGCTTATTTCTTTTTCATTTTTCTACTTATAAACCATTCTTCTTAATAATTCTTTGCTTTTTAAAATTATTTTTATATCTTTTTATTTCTACTATACTATGTGCAATACTATTTGCCTTTCTCTGCTATATAATGTTAGGATCATATTATAGTTTAGATCTATTTTTTAATCAGCAGTAAATAATTTGACTAATCCATAATTCAAATACTCGTCATATTTCTCTGTCTTCTTTTAACTTTAGACTCCATAACCTACTTCTCCAAGCCTTAGTAAAATATATGCAATATCATATTTCAGTTATTTTAGTTTGACTGTACAGTATACACTTGTTTGTATAATTCTGCATCCAACGTTCATTTCCAGTCCTTGCCTTTTCTTTCTTTCTTTCTTTCTTTCTTTCTTTCTTTCTTTCTTCCTGTCTTTCTTTCTTTCTTGTCATAGTCTCTCCCTTTAATACTAACTCCTCTTTTCATTTATCTATTTTTTCAAAATGTTTCTGTCTTTTTTATTTACAAAGCTACTTTATTGCTCACTGTTTTTCCAACCTGAACTTATATAATTATAATTTGTTTTCATAATCTTCCTCTTCTAATTCTTTTTGTTTTCTTTTATTTCTAATTCCACACTCTTCTTTTAACTATATATTTATTTCCCTTTCATTATAATTTTTTCGCCATATTTTTCATTGCTTTGCTCCTGTTCTTCTTGTATTTCTTAATCACCTCCCACTGCCTTTATTTATTTATCATCTATACTTTCTCTTCTCTTTCTGCTTCACCCATCCCATTGTATTCACTGTATGTATAGTCTTGTTCCATTCCAGATGATACCTTTATGCCTTCCCACATAATTTTTGTTCAGTGGTACATTTTATAAATCTGATGTTTGAACTGGAGCACAAACTAACATGTGTTGTCTATAATGTTTTGGCTCATGTCCTAATTTATAACACCTCCAGTACTCTAATCTACTCCAAACTAACAGCCATATATCCTAGGACTGCACTTGATTAAAATATACATGTTGACGTTTGGTAAGACAAATTACCATCTACATGGGGTCCAGCTACAGTCATTTGAAAAAGTAAGTAAACCCCATGATTTTTTAACATATGTTGATATATCAAGGTTTGATCTTTATTTAAACAGTATATATAGATAAAGGTGATATAATACAACAAACCCTATTTTATGATTACATTTTGTAGTCCATTGTATAGTTTATATAAACAAAAATGCAAATTTGTTCTGTGGAAAAAGTAAGTACACCTCTGTATTTATCATTACATCAAATACGTAAAATTAGAATTCAGACAGGTTTCCTCTTTGTTGCTGAAGTGTGTGTTATGACCATGTCTAGATTGAAAGAGCTCTCTGAAATCTTCAGAAAGTGGAGAAGATTTCAAATAACTGCCAACTTGTCCTTGTCAGGCTGTCCCATAAACTACAGCTTGAGAGCAGAAAACAAAATGCTGAAAGAAGTCTCCAAGGACCTCAGAATTTCATCACATGACCTACAAGTAGCACTTGCCACTGTTGATGTCAGTTTGCCTTAGTCCACCATCAGAAGGAACCTGCACAAATTAGACCTACATGGGTGATATGCCAGGAGGAAACCTTTTCTGTCCAGAAAGAACATCAAGGGCAAGACTAAAGTTTGCTGATGAATATCAAGGCAAATACTAGGATTTCTGGAACAATGTTCCCTGCACAGATGAGGGAAAGATAGTTATCTGGCCATACTACCAAAAGAAATGTTTGGCGATAACCAAAGACTTAATTTGACCAAAACAACCTGCTACGAACTATAACACACAGTGGAGGAAATGATTATGGTTTAGGGCTGCTTTGCTGCATAAGGGTCTGGGTAATTCAGCATCGTAGAATCCACTATGAATTCTTCATTATATTAAAGGGTGCTTGAGGATAAAGTGAGGCCATTATTCAGAATAGTTAAGTTCTGCTGAAAGTGAGTCTTGCAACATGACAATCAAAGTAAACATGCCAGTAAATCCACCAAGAAATGAGGCTTCAGGAATGGCCAAGTCAAAGACTGGATCTGAATCCCATAGATGCAGTGCGGGCAGGATTTGAAATGGGCTGAGCATGCAAGATAAATCTCAAATATTGAACAGTAGAAACAATTGTGCATGGGAGAGTGGGAAAGACTTTCTCTCATTTGATATCAGGGACTGGTAGACATTTATAGGAAATGCCTACTTGAAGTTGTTTCTGCCAAAAGTGGTTAATACCAGCTATTAGAGTCAACAGTGTATTTATGTTTAACACAGATGGAAATAGAATATCTATTCATTTTTCATTGAATGAATTATTGCAGTCAAATTTTTAATGTTTATCTACAGTAAAGATACTGTTTAAATGAAATTCAAATCTTGTCATGTCCACATATTTTTAAAAAGAAAATAAACATTTCATGAGGTATGCATACTTTTTCACATGACTATGTGTAACTCCAGGCTGCTGAAGTTTCACTCTTATTAATTTTAATACATCTTACTAATTTATCACCGAAATACTGTAAAAAACAAGACATTTTACAAACAAGAGGAGACTATTCAGTTCATCGAGCTTGTTTGTATATCTAATAACTAAGCTGTCCTAAAATCTCATCCAGATACCTCTTAAACCTTGTCAAGATTTCTGTTTCAACTACCTGTCTCAGTAGTTTATTCCAGATTCCCAGATACCCTTTTTGTAAAGAAGTGCTTCCTTGTCCTATAGTAAATGCACTTTCGCTTAATTTCCACTGGTGGCCTCGAGTATGTGATTCAGCCTTAAGTCAAAAGAATTCTGGTGGATCTACTTTATCGATGCCTTTGAGGATTTTGAAGACCTGGATTACATTTTCACACAGTCTCCTCTGCTCAAGACTACACAAGTTTAATTCTCTGAGTCGATCAGAATATGACATGTCCTTAAGTCCTGGGATGCACTTGGCTGTTCTCTTCTGCACAGCTTCAGATGCTGCTCTGTATTTTTTGTTGCATTGTGACATTGTGTTGCATTGTGGTGAGTCGAACAATAATGGGAAGTACTCCAGATACAATCTCACTAGTGCATTATACAGTTAGGTCCATAAATATTTGGACAGAGACAACTTTTTTCTAATTTTGGTTATGTACATTACCACAATGAATTTTAAATGAAACAACTCAGATGCAGTTGAAGTGCAGACTTTTAGCTTTAATTCAGTGGGGTGAACAAAACAATTGCATAAAAATGTGAGGCAACTAAAGCATTTTTTTAACACAATCCCTTCATTTCAGGGGCTCAAAAGTAATTGGACAATTGACTCAAAGGCTATTTCATGGGCAGGTGTAGGCAAGTCAGTCGTTATGTCATTATCAATTAAGCAGATGAAAGGCCTGGAGTTGATTTGAGGTGTGGTGCTTGCATGTGGAATATTTTGCTGTGAACAGACAACACGCGGTCAAAGGAGCTCTCCATGCAGGTGAAAGAAGCCATCCTTAAGCTGCGAAAACAGAAAAAACCCATCCGAGAAATTGCTACAATATTACGAGTGGCAAAATCTACAGTTTGGTACATCCTGAGAAAGAAAGCAAGCACTGGTGAACTCAGCAACGCAAAAAGACCTGGACGTCCACGGAAGACAACAGTGGTGGATGATCGCAGAATCATTTCCATGGTGAAGAGAAACCCCTTCACAACAGCCAACCAAGTGAACAACACTCTCCAGGGGGTAGGAGTATCGATATCCAAGTCTACCATAAAGAGAAGACTGTATGAAAGTAAATACAGAGGGTGCACTGCAAGGTGCAAGCCACTCATAAGCCTCAAGAATAGAAAGGCTAGATTGGACTTTGCTAAAGAACATCTAAAAAAGCCAGCACAGTTCTGGAAAAACATTCTTTGGACAGATAAAACCAAGATCAACCTCTACCAGAGTGAAGGCAAGAAAAAAGTATGGAGAAGGCGTGGAACAGCTCATTATCCAAAGCATACCACATCACCTGTAAAACACGGTGGAGGCAGTGTGATGGCTTGGGTGTGCATGGCTGCCAGTGGCACTGGGACACTAGTGTTTATTGATTATGTGACACAGGACAGAAGCAGCCGAATGAATTCTGAGGTGTTCAGAGACATACTGTCTGCTCAAATCCAGCTAAATGCAGTCAAATTGATTGGGCGGCATTTCATGATACATATGGACAATGACCCAAAACATACAGCCAAAGCAACCCAGGGGTTTATTAAAGGAAAGAAGTGGAAAATTCTTGAATGGCCAAGTCAGTCACCTGATCTTAACCCAATTGAGCATGCATTTCACTTGTTGAAGACTAAACTTCAGACAGAAAGGCCCACAAACAAACAGCAACTGAAAGCCGCTGCAGTAAAGGCCTGGCAGAGCATTAAAAAGGAGGAAACCCAGCATCTGGTGATGTCTATGAGTTCAAGACTTCAGGCTGTCATTGCCAGCAAAGGGTTTTCAACCAAGTATTAGAAATGAACATTTCATTTCCAGTTATTTAATTTGTCCAATTACTTTTGAGCCCCTGAAATGAAGGGATTGTGTTAAAAAATGCTTTAGTTGCCTCACATTTTTATACAATCGTTTTGTTCACCCCACTGAATTAAAGCTGAAAGTCTGCACTTCTAATGCATCTGAGTTGTTTCATTTAAAATTCATTGTGGTAATGTACATAACCAAAATTAGAAAAAAGTTGTCTCTGTCCAAATATTTATGGACCTAACTGTATAAGTGTAAGCATAATGTCTGTCAATTTACATTCAACGGTTTATATGATATCACCTAACATTTCATTTGCCTTTTTAATCACTTCTGCAGATTGCTTAGATGATGAAAGCGTTGTGTCAGCATAAACCCCTAAATCCTTCTCAGAGGTTTCTTCCTGTAGGACAGTGTCTCCCATTTTGTATTATCAATTAACATTCTTGTTTCCCTCATGTAGCACTTTGCACTTTTCTGTATTAAACTGTATTTTTCAAATGTTCACCCAGTTAGGAAGATAGTTTGAGTGTTTTTGAATTATTTTTGCTGCCTTCTCAGTGTCTGCCATTCCTCCAATTTTATTCTGTGAATTTCACGTTTACTGACTATACCAGAATCAGTGTCATTAATATAAATCAGAAAAAGTAACAGTCCCAGGACAAAACCCCAAGTGGCTCCACTGATGACCTCATTCCACATGGAGCAGTCCCCTCTTATATGTACTGTATTAAACAATCTGAGATCCAGTTTTGCAGGTTGCCTCTGATGCCTGCAGCTTCTACGTTCATAATTATTTTTTGGTGTGGGATTGTATCAAAGGCTTTTTTGAAAGTCTATGTAAATTATGTTGCATGCTTTGCGTTTGACAACTATTCCAGTTGCCTATTCAAAACAAATCTAAGATTTTCACAGGGTCTCAGTCTCATAAAAAGCAGAATCAGAATATTGTAGGATTTCATTTATAATGGCAAACGTTCTAAATGTATTTTTTTCTTCAAAATGACCCCCCACCCAATAATCAAAAACAGTATGTCTACAACAATTTTCAAATTAAAACCTGTCCTTAAGATACCAGGCTGCATTGTATTTTTTTTCTCCAAAATGCATTTGTAAAATGCAAAATTTGAACGGAAAAGAAATGAAGAAACTGCAATCAGCAGATTCAAATGGTCTATTGAAATGTAAAATGGTATTTCTAAGATAATACATGTAAACCAAACCTTTAACAATTTGCAGATGAACATCTTCAATATTAGAAGAATGCAGGAGCTATTTTCCTCTATAACAAATTCATAAAAAACAAAGTGTTATTTTGAGTTACACTCATTTTTACCAACTTAAAATACATATCGCGAACGTCACGTTAAGGGCTTTGAAGTATTTTTTCCACAACCAAATTTCGAGCTTTATAAAAATGCCACTACTAAGCATGGCAACCGCCATGCTGGCCTCACTCGATAACACACCGTTGTGTTCGGTCGCCACTACTGTACTGGCACGTTCCTTTTTTTTTGGCGTGACGTCATTTCCCCATGACAACGGTAGAGAAAGCAGCTCCATCTGCCAGTGGCCCGTTTCATGTCAATGTGATTCAAGAGTGAAAGGGTAGCTAAGTGCTGCTGCAACAGGATTGCTGTTAGGAATTAAACTTTGAAACAAAAAATACCAACGGTGCGATTAATTCCAAAGCAAAAGAACAAAGGAAGAAACTTTTCACGGCATTGCTTATTGACACAGTTATGGGGGTGAGTCGAATAATAATGGGAAGCTATATGTTTGTATCCCAGCTTTTTTCCGGTTTACGTCGTAGCATCTGAATATTTGAGTTAATGTGGTTGCATTTGAGAGACATACCGTGTATTGCGTTAAAAGGTGGAGGCAAACAAGCTTTACTCGAAGCGTATTTAACCGTTTTGTTTTCGCCCGCCTAATTTAAGACATTCGAACAACTCTTTACGTGTATTCATTTGTCTATTCGTATTAAGAGTAGACAGGCCACAAAGTGGCTCTCCAGATCGGGTGTCGTTCACGGGTGAATAATATTAACCGAGCCACAGCTAGATACACGAAACAAGAAAGCATGTCAGCAGAGGTGGCTGTTGCTGTTTATTTTGTTGCACTTCTTAGCCAATGTGAATAGGAGTCTAGTCCCTTTTCAGTAAGGAAGCCGTCCTCTTTGTGGCAGATTCGCGCCCCCTTGCTCCCTCGCATTCTTTTGTACGTTTCCTGTAGGAAGCGCGCTTTCACACCTGTCACGACGTTTTCATTGGTGGTGGTCTGCCTAGTGTAGAAATACATCGAAAGGAATAAAACATGTAATGCAGGGGAAAAGGCTGAATGCTAGGAGCCACATGATAGAAGAAGCGGCGAGGTGCGCGCGATTGGTGTGGCGAGGTTTTCCGGGTAGTGCGCGGGAGTTGCGCACGAGCTCCTAGGTACTGTTGTAGTTGGAATAAGTGAATATATTGTACCGATTGCTTATCCGTGCATCGTGTAGCCATAACATATAATTATTGTGATTATTTTTACCAATTAACTAAAATAAGGCGATGATTATATATTTACAGGGAACAAAGTGTGATTCGCCCTTGGCGTTTGCTGATGCATGACCCCACGTGCGATCGAAACCCAGCCCAAGGGTATAATGCGCCGGACCTTACAATGGGGGGACCGATCGTCTTACCTGCCACCAAGTTGTTAGCAGGTTAGCGAGTCGAATACTGTTGAGAGTTTCTTCTTTAGTGTTGCCACTTTGACTTCGCCGAATTCGTGTTCGGCTGTAACCGATCCATTTTCGTACCTGGGTGGGGCCAGGGACGTAAATGATGGGTTTCGATGCCAGGTGGTCGAGGAAAAGCTACAGGCGCAAAACACTAAAAAATTGTGTTACATAGTACAGTAACGTGTAAAGACGTGCACATTTGGGCACTGAAGAAAAGTTTCTGTAAGTTGGGTTTTGTGTAGTATGTATTTTTGCACGTGTGTGCTCAGAACAAAACCGTCATTCATAGCAATTAATGATTACATTTACGTATTTCTTTTCTAACCAGCTTTATTTAAGCGCTTTAGATAGATAGTAAGGCGCTGCATCAACCACCACCAGTGCGTAGCATCCACCTGGATGATGCGACTACAGACACATTGCTCCAGTACACCGGTCAAACGTGAGCTTTTAGGTGGTGAAAGACAAAGCTAGCCAGTAAGGGAGAGGAGATGGTTAGAAGGACAGACTAACCAGGACATCGAGTGCATGCTGCTCATTTTGGAAGATCCACAGGTATCTTTTATGACCATGGATAGTCAGGGCCTCTGTTTTACATCTTATGGGAAGGGCAGCAGTGATTTTTACATCACTATATCCCCTAACTGCCCTGGGACAATGGGATACAAACACAGATCACAGGCCTCTCCAGCACCTATTTCAGTAATCTCCCAAGTTTTTCATAGATGGTCCCGATCTAGGTAGTGACTGGACCCAAATTAGGTGGATTACGTGTTGTGAAGTGTAGGTGGAATGCCTGTTAACTTAAATGAAGGGAAGCTCGCTGTGAAAATTGGATTACGAGTGGCATACATGTTTGTTTTACCTAATCTGGGATGCGCTCTCGTATTGAACTCTTTTTTTGCTCGTTTTTGCACATCCTTGTATAGGCGAAGGAACATGTAGGCTGTGTACTTGCATTACAACTAACTTTTGCAGGCCAGTTCTTTCCTTGAGCTGAAATACTCTACACCACCTTTTATTCTGAAGAATGTGGATTCAAAATTAATCAAATATACTGTATCATTATGTGGATTTTTATGAACATGGAAGTGTGTCCAGTAAAAGACTGACTTTTTTTTTTTCTGCCATGAGTGGTTCCTACATATTCATGGTAGATTAAGTGGGTTTGGTGATGTGGTGATGGATGGATTTATGTCTACAGATGTAAATTGTTCATCAAGCTTGCTTGTTTAATATCAAGCTGTACATTTTCCACAAAATGCCCTTTAAAAATTGTTAAAGTGCAGTGGGCAATTATGGCATTGTCTAAAACTCCTTGACAAGATACAAAAAAATATTTAGCACAACATCTGTTTTGTGAAGTTAATCAACTGTCTGAAAAGCATTAAAGTAGAATGAATGTCTTTAAAGGTTAAGAACAAGGTATCCCAAGATTATTCCTTTTTTGCAAAAGCAAAGCCAGTACTGGAGAGGCATTTTAAATTAATTTAGGAAGTGTAGGAATTTATTAAACTGAAGTTAATCAAAGCTGGAATTCAATAAAAGATGCACATAAGCCTCTCTCTTCAGTGGAGGCTGCATGTAATATTTTTATAGTTTGTGACTGTGTAAGTCACTGTTTCATTTCTAACCATGCTTTGAGATATGAGATTGTTGTGTAAGTATATTTAACATTGCAAGTCATTTTCCCCAATGTTCACTTTGAGACATCCCATTATTTTAAGTAAAAAATAAAGTAGTGTGTCATAGACAGATTTAAAGTGTTCATTGTAGATATTATGTAAATAATATGATATTAAACATTACAATGTACCACTTATGCAACTATAATAATAAATCATGCAATCTCTCTGTTTAAATACTTACAGTGTAATAACAGTATGAAGACCTAGGCAATTGAAGGTCAGCATGTTCAGTGTTTTGTTTTACTGAATTATTCGTACATTGTCACAATCTTTTATGATTTGTGGTTCATTAACCACAAGAATCCAGGAGAGGAAGAGTGTATAGAAATTTGTAAGAATTTTTAGAGAAGTAGATATTAACAGATATTAATTTAGTTTTTGTTTTTCTCTCCAGCCTAACTGAAGTTTTTTTTTTTTTTCTGTAGTCCTGGCCATCTGACCTTACCTTTTTTGTTATTACTAATTCTTTAATAATATTGCCTAATTGTTTTTCTTTTCTTGTAACTTTCTCTTTGTCATCCGGTAAAGTGCTTTGAGCTACATTGTTGTAGGAATGTTGCTGTAGTTGTAGCTGAGCACAAACCTAAGCTTTGTCAGTAAGGTACTTGTCATAATGTAATCACATCAAACTTACATACTCCATTCAGGAGTAAACTTACAAATTTAGAAATATTTCTTTTGTGAACATGTTTATTTAATAATATAGTTCTTGAATAAAAACATTTCTACAGTGTTTTAAACCTTTTTATACTGTGTTTTCCTATTGTGCGTATCATCCCAGAGCAGCCTTTACAGCCATGTTATTAATGTGCCATGCAGTGCAGGTGTAGGACAGCTATTGCTTTTGTTGTAATCTTATTTCATAATAAAAGTTAACTCTGCTGAGGCATTGAGCAGTTGTTTTCAAAGTCACAGTTTAATTAAGGAATGTACAGTATAAGGCTTCTAAAGCTATGCACATCATTTTGCTCATTCTTCTAATTTACCGTGTATCTCTTGTGTAATATTTCAGTTGAACCTTTGAAGTATATCCCAAGTACTTTTGAGTACTGTTGGATAAGCTGCTGCGCATTTCTCAGCGAGACTGGTATTGTCGATATATTATGCAATATGTAGTCAAGATTATTCATGTAACCTTTTATAGACATACACTTAAAGTGTAGCACTTTATCTCAAATTTATCTGAATCGGTTGATTTTCATTCCTAATGTTTAGTTAGGTGCCAATTGGCAGATTATGCACATTACTTACTAAATGAAAACTAGCTAATAACATGTCTGTTGCCTACCATTATTGTGGGAGGTGTTTGACTAAAACAACATTTTGTTGAACTGACCTCACTGATTTAATTATAAAATGTCTTTTAAAAATAAATCACCAAAAAAAGAAACTGGGATCTACCACTTTATTTTAGAACTTCAGTGTGAATATATTGGTTCGATAACAATAAGACAGGTCATGATCATGCCCTGTCCTTACTTTGTGAATTTATAATATGCTCTACAAACAAACCAGGCAATGTTTATCTCGGGATATCCTGACATTGTGACCCCTTCATTTTTATATATAATCTTTTTGCTTTAATTTTAGAACTCAGTTTTTTCCTTTTTGGGGTGGTAGTACATTTAATTGCAAAAATAAGCTTCCACTTTTTGAGACTTTTCATTGTTACAGTTAAAGCATGCACACAAGGTGGAAAAGAACAGTTTTAAATTACATTTACTATAGATATATTTACTAAAAATAAGAAAGGTATTCGGCGGCACGGTGGCGCAGTGGGTAGCGCTGCTGCCTCGCAGTTGGGAGATCTGGGGACCTGGGTTCGATTCCCGGGTCCTCCCTGCGTGGAGTTTGCATGTTCTCCCCGTGTCTGCGTGGGTTTCCTCCGGGCACTCCGGTTTCCTCCCACAGTCCAAAGACATGCAGGTTAGGTGGATTGGAGATTCTAAATTGGCCCTAGTGTGTGCTTGGTGTGTGGGTGCGTTTGTGTGTGTCCTGCGGTGGGTTGGCACCCTGCCCAGGATTGTTTCCTGCCTTGTGCCCTGTGTTGGCTGGGATTGGCTCCAGCAGACCCCCGTGACCCTGTGTTTGGATTCAGCGGGTTGGAAAATGGATGGATGGATGGAAGAAAGGTATTCATGCTTATAATACATTCCCTTTTTTTGACAACATAATTAGATAGGCAGTCTCACCCTCTCCATGCCCTGCATCTCTGGCTGAGGTACAAAACATGCAGTTGTCACCAGAAAATAGAGTGTATTTGAAAACATGCACCTTTTTCTTTGTGAAAAGAAAAAGGACATGATACACGTACAAAATAATATTAGCTACAAAGTGTTGGAATTTTCTGTGAAAACAGGAATTTTCTGTGAAAACATACTGTATATATTGCTAGACTGGTTTAAAAATATAGAAAGAAAGTGTTAAAAGTTTGGGGAAAAATACCTGGGGAAATTTCTGAAAATAACATTTGATTGCTAGTGTCTTACCTTTTTAAAACATGAGTTAACACTCTTCTTTATGATATGGAGGTAAATATTTACACATGTACCTAAAGAGAAACGGTATACAAAATAATGATACTGAACAATTAATAGAACATTTATCTAGAATTTATAGTTTTAGTGTTGTTGCAGCTGTTAGGTGTGTTTTCAGTGCCATTATTAATATAAACATATACTATTTTAGTTTATTTAATGAAATATTAAGTGATTTTTTTTGTACAGTGTATGGCAGTCTTAACTGAGTAAGTCTTGAAGCATCTAATTGGTTTTCAGCTATAATGTACTAATATTAAATTGTAAAGCAAATAACATTTGCATGCAGTACATACACAAACAGTTAATCCCTTAGTCAGTTGTGGGGCTACACGGGGGTCTCTTGTATACTTTATGGACTCCTGGTGTATATTGTCATGTTTAAATATCAGATGGTCCTTAGTCTGGATAGCCATAAGAAGCGGTAGGCATATAGCCCCAAGGCTTCTGCACAGTGTCTGTTAAGTCCCAGAATCATTTCTTGGGGACAGCTGCACAGTGGTAAGGGCTCAGCTGGTGGCAGGAAGACAGGCCAGTAAATTCAGTTTAAGCATGGGAGGTGAAAAAGAAGTCTGGTGTTAATATGTGGAAAAGTGAATGAGCCATTCGCAAAATAGGCAGGATCCACCCCATGTATAAACCTACCCTCCCTTTACTATAAAACACCATTTTTGCTGTACTTTATTTCATGTCACCAGGGAGTGGCGTTGTTTGGAGCTTATTAGATAGTGCTGCAGTGTTGCTTTCTGGCAGGTTGGAATTAATGACATTTCTTTAAGCATAACTCTGTTTAAGAACAAAGAAAAGAGAACATTGTGCTCTATTCAAATTTTGGCTGTTCTATGTAATTCTGGTCATTTACAGATGGCATATGTGTGTATGATGTGATTAATCTAACGAAGATGCTTATATCCTGTATGATAGCATTATGTACAGCAAATTGTGTATTTCACTATACTAGATTAAGATTTCATTATTCGCCCAACAGATGACCTCTAGTGGAACCTCCTGAAAATTGTGGGTATTTTACACAATGGTTTAAATGTTGTGTAGTGCAAAAATTATGCAACTGAAAGTTTAATTAAAGATAAACTATTCAGAAATATTTTTCTCTATTGCTGTTGAGAGTAACTCAAGATGGAATTTGGTACTCTGGTTCAAGATAATAGATTAACTGCAGAATGCCTTTTCCATCAACCACATTTATCGGTAACATGTCTTCTCTGTTTAATTTCCTCTGACTGCTGACTGCCACAGTTTTTCCTTCCCAGTGCTGCCAGTATGGTGGGTTTTTATAGTCCAGCCTTACAAGCAAAATGCTTGTTTTGTATGTGGCACTTAGATAGATAGATAGGTAGGTAGGACTTTATTTGTACCCAGGAGGAAATCTGGCTTTTTACCGAAGCTCAATAAATAAATAAGTAGATCCATAAATGTATATACACATACAATAATAGTCTGAACACACACCAGAAGGACTGAAAAGGAAGAAAAATGAAGTAAAAAAAAATGCTTCTGAATTTGCAGTTCCAATCGCAGTGAGACATTATGCAGGCATATTGCTGTTGGCATAAAAGAGCTCAAGTACCATTTATTGACAAACTTCTACTGAATAAATTGTCAGCTGAAAGTACTCCGTGTTAGTGTGTCAGAGAGAGGATGTGTAGCATTGTTCATAATCACATTCAGTTTTGTTTTAATTCTGTGCTTGGCTACTACCTCCAGGGTGTCCAGATTATGTCCCATAACAGATCTTGCCCTTATAATTAGCTTGTTAATTCAGTGGGCCACTCTTAAAGTGACATTCCCAGCCAAGCACACCATAGTGTAGAAAATCACACTGGCCATCATAGAGTTGTAGAATATATGAAGGATGTCATTACCCACATTAAAGGAACACAGTCTCCTAAGAAAATAAGATATTCTTAAATAGTTTCTATATGTTATGAGACCAGCCCAATCTATCACTGGTGTGGACCACCAAGTACTTGTAGGAGTGCACCACCTCCACATTCACCCCCTGAATAGTGATTGGACCTAGAGGCTCTTTGATGTGGCTTTAGACATAGAGGCTCTTTGGTGTAGTTAAAGCCAATAACCAGGTCCTTGGTTTTGTGGATGTCTAGTTGCAGACAATTCTTTCTGCACTCAGAAACAAAGTTCTCCACCTGACTCCTATATTCTGTCTCATCCCCCTTATTAATACACCTCATAAGTGCAGAATCATAAGAATTTCTGGAAGTGACAAAACCTGGTATAGTAATATTTTTTAGTCTTAGGTTTACAGAGTGAAGAGATGAGGAGACAGGACTGTTCTTTGTGGTGCTTCAGAGATGCTGACATCCATTTGATAAATGCAGTCCTTGAGTTTCACAAACTGTGGTCTCCCTGACAGTGTCCATTGCCAAGGACAGCATAAGCTGATCCACCTGCATATCTCTGAGCTTACCCCGTAACACAGATGGCTGGATGGTATTGAAGGAACTGGAGAAAGCAAAAGGCATAATCCTCAGAGTGCTGCCAGATGCAAGTGCCACTGGTCTGTATTTTTTAGGTGAAGATGTACCTGCCTTATTTTGAATGGGAACAATACAGGATATTTTCCACCAGCAGTGGCATTTTCTGGAGCCTTAGGGACATTTATATCCATATCAGAAACACAGCCCTTGAGGCTCACAAACTGTGGTCTATCTGACAGAGTTGTTAATGTAGTAGTAGGAATGGTGTGGAGAGACAGGCCATTGGAAGAAGGTGGCAGTGGGAGGGAAAATCTATTGAAACATTTGTTGAGGGTGTTAAGAATTAGCCATATTCCCTTCTTACACTGAGCCCTGGTTTGCCTGAGTACAGTAATAACAAGGGGGCTCCGCCCCCTGCTCGCTTCGCTCGCCTACCCCCGGCGTTTTGAACCCGTGCCCGCCGGGCAGCCGTAGGTTGCTTTTGTATTGGCCTCTCTTTCAACCTCATGTATCATTTTTATAGACTTAGCTAATGGGTGATTGTTTATGACCTTAGTGACGTTTCTTATTGTAAGCTCCGTGCATTGTTTGTTTTCAGGAAGGTTCATTCGTTGATAGATTGCGTCATCTGGATCTAAGATGTATATTTCTGCAAATTTGCGTTCGTGATTTGTTTCAGGGTGCACTGTTCCAATGCGATGTAATATTTGTCCACATACGCGAAAGCAGTATGGGCCATTGCCAGCTGGTGGCCTGATATTTACTCCGGTAGATGCAAAAGCAAATGAACCATTGTAGGATCTAATGCAGTTCATAAAGTTTTTACTTTCAGGTACATCGTTAGTTAGAAGCTTCCGTAGATATTCAGGATATTCATGTAAAGGAGTCAGTCTAACTTGATCCTTTTGACAACAACGTGTAAACTCATTAGTTGTATTGCCAGTTGTTTCTTCAGGGAAGTTAATGTCCAGTATTTGGGATGTGTTGTTTTAGAGCTGTAACTGCTTTGCTTGTGTTGTGTGAGAAGCGCGTTGTAGTCGTCGGCGTTCATTGTTTTTATGGAGCCGGGCCCGTTTTTGTATCCCGGTCAGTTGAGCTCTCTCTTTTTGGAGCCGTGCCTGCTTGTTTTCCGGCATTTCAGACGCGCGTTGTAGACGTCTGCGTTCATTGATTTTTTGTCGTCGGTCCCGTTTTTGTATGTCTGTCACTCAAGCTCTTTCCTTTTGAACCCGTGCCCGCTTCGCTTCCGCAGTTTGAGATGCGCATGCGTCTACATTCATTGTATCTGTCCATTTGGGCTCGTTTCTGTACCTGTGTTAGTTGAGCTTTTTGTTTTTGGAGCCAATACAGTTTTTCTTCCGCGGTTTCAGAAGCGCGTTGTAGGCACCTACGTTTATTGTTTTTTTTCATGTGGGCTTGTCTTTGTGGTCCCGGTACTCGAGCCGTATTGTTTTGCACCCGTGATCGTGAATTCATGACTTGTCTGTTCTTTATCGTTAGTAATATGGGTAAGTAATAAGGATGATCGCACTTACTGTTAATAGGGAGTGTTTTCTGTGGTTGTACGGTTAGTAGTGCATCACTGTAATGAGATTCACCTATGCTGTATAGTTTGTACGTGTTCAGATGACGCATGTTTAATATGGAGCGTTCGTTTCTTCTTATTATTACCCATCAGGTGTTGCGCCTGTGTTATCTGTGGTTGTCCTGTTAATATTGCATTACTGTAATGTGATTCCAATATGTAGTGTAGTCCGGTTTCTTGTTGTTTATGTATGACGTCGGGTGTCTGAGTGCGGTTTTTTAGAAGTGCGTGGATTATGCTGTGTAGTGTGTACGTTGATTTCAGATGCGCGTTGTAGGTGAATGCTCCTATCGTAGTATCTGCCGTTTTCCGTACCACAATTCACTTTCCGTAATATCTCGCGGTTGATGTGTGACCCTTTGTGGACTCCGTAGTCTGTCCCGTTTTACTCTGGTGCGGGGGGGATGACTCCTCTTTTTCCGTACCATCTCGGGCTTGATTTATGAACCTTTGTGGACTCCGTAGTATGTCCCGTTTCACTGTGGGGCGGGGATAATGTGATTCAAATATGTTGTTTTGTCCGTATTTGTGGGGTTTCTGTATGATGTCGGGTGTTTGCTTGCGGTTGCTCTTTCGTTTTTGAGCGGTAAACTCGGGCTTGATGGGTGACCCTTTGTGGACTCCGTAGTCTGTCCCGTTTCACTCGGGGGCGTGGGTCTGACTCCTCTTTTTTGTGTGCTATGGGCGCATTGCCTCATTTCTTATTTATGTTAGTGTGTGTACTCCGTAGTCTGTCTCGTTTCACTTTGGGGCGTGGGTCTGACTCCTCTTTTTTGTGTGCTATGGGCTTTGTGTGGCGCCTGTGTCTGACTCCTCTTTTTTGTGTGCTATGGGTGCGTTGCCTCATTTCTTATTTCTGTTAGTGGAGGGGGGCTTGGCGCCTGCGCACCATGCCTCCTGCGATTTCTGTTAGTTGGAGGGGGGCTTTGTGTGGCGCCTGCGCACGAGATAGATAGATAGATATATACTTTATTAATCCCAGTGGGAAATTCACATGTCTTTTGCGTCCACGGGCAGGTCCCTGCGTCCATATCCTAATAATGCCCAGTCCTTTCCAGAAATCCCTCATTCTGAGTGAGTTTGTTTTCTGTTTTAGCTTTGTAAGCTTCCCTTCCTTCACTTAGGTTTTTCTTTAGAACTTGCTGTGTGTCCTTCATAGGGCTGTGTTTTGGCAAGAGTCTTGCAATATGATACATATCATAATATAGGCGTTATGATTCAGTATATTGTGATATACTACAATGCTGTAAGTAAGGTAATATTTGGCAATTTTTGTTTAAATCTGTTTTTTTTTATCTAATTTTAGTAAAAATTGTCATAGTATAAAGAACACACCGCCATATGCATAAAATCTCAGTAAAAAGTTTAATTTTTTTATGCAATCAAAACATTGGGATCTGCAACTGCATTTATTATAGTCCTTGTAACTTCAAACATCATAGTACTACTTTTTGTGCAGTCTGAACAAAGGAATTAACATGTGCCTATATCAATAAAGAAATAAAAGTGCTTGTACTTTTAGATCCTGCTTTAAAGGTTTACTGTATGCCACATTATTAAGTAATTAAAAGAAAATGCATAGTCCCTGTGACATCCAACATCATAGCACTGCAGTCTGAACAAAGTTTTTAATTTCTCAATCGCAAGTAGTTAATAAAAGAAAATGCACAGTTCCTGTAACCTCTAGCATCATAACACATTTCTGTAATCTGGACAAAGGAATTACATCTGCCTATATCAATGAAAATTAAAAGTGCTTGCAGGATTCCTAAAGAAAATATTAAACAAATGTAAACAAAAAATATATGCAGATGGTGAACATTCTCAAATTCTTAACTTGGATTGCACATATTATTACAGTTATATGCATGTCAGTGATTATTTTTTTAATGTCAAATGTTTTTCTGGAGGAAGATAAGCTGGTCAACATGCTCAGCTTTCAGGACACTTCTCCTGTGGTGTAGAGAGACACTTTTGCCAGGAATTCACAGGAAATTATTTGCTACTCTGGATAACTGAGCCTTAATTCTCTATAACGCTGAGAGGATGCATATCTTTTCAAATGAAATAGATTATTGACCAGGTTATTTTGGTTGCACGAGTTGAGGTTGGTGCTAAATTCGGTGTGTGGATTTCTTTCAAAAGCGAGTTGAGAGAGATCCACTTGTTTAATGTTGGCCTTTTGCTGCTCCTTTACAGTTGCAGATGGCATGCCTTTCTTGATCTCCTTTAGTGCCTTCTTTATTGTGGAAGCCAAAACGAGCCTACACTTCGACTCTGTACACTGCCGGAGCCAGTTTAATTCCTCTGGATTCAGCCATCTGTAGTAATGTTACTAGTCAGCTATGTTTGTCACTACCTGATCTGTGTTGTCTGCCTGATCCTCGCACACCTGCGTATTGAAAGCATTCATATGTCAGCAGTGCGCCTTTACACTACTTCTTGTCTTACGTTAGCCTAAGTTAGATTACAGCACTGCTATCTAGCGTTCAGGGATTTAAACACAACACAAACTGATCCCACTGTTTGCCTTGAATCTTTACATGTAAGCTAGTAATTAAAAATCAATAAAGTGTTTTTGAGAATTGATACAGTATCACAAAACATAATATTGCAGTACTCAAGTGTATCAATATTTTTTTTACACCTCTCGTCGTTCAGAGCCTCTTTGTCGTCACATTTGAATGCTCTCTTTTCCACATTCAGGAAACCTTTTAGCTACAAAGTAATCCAGGGCTTGTTATTTGGAAAGCACCACATTTTCTTTGAGGGTACCACAGTGTTGAGACAAAAGCTAATATAGTCTGTGGTGCAGTGGCTGAGTTTCTCAGTAGCGTCTGTATATGACTTGCATATCATTTCCCAGTCTGTCATTTGGAAGTAGTCATTCAGAACCATTTCAGTCTCCAGGCTTCCGCTTCCTCACTGTCGTGGTGATAAAAGGTTGCTATCTAATAACAGGCTTGTAGCAGGGAGTAAAGTGAATCAGATTGTGGTCAAGAGCTGACCAAAGGTCCAGTAGTATAAATGCATCTTTAACATTTGAATAGAACAGGTCCAGTTTATTTCCTAGAGTGGAACAAAAACAAACTAATGGAAATTTGTTACAGTTCCTTCCAAAGTCACATTGATGAAGTCACCACATTTTATAAGTGCCGGGGTCAGAATGAGTCATCATTAAATGTGTTGATGAACGTGTGAGTCATTTTCTGTTGCCAAGTCCATATTTGCAGAGGAAGGAATATAAACATAGATAAGGATGATGTAACTTATTTCCCTGGGCATATCACATGGATGAATTCCAACAGCCAGAATTTCAATGTCTAAATTACAATTTAGTTTTAATTATAATATGCTCCCTTTTACTCTGTTCCTGATTTAAAATAAATGACCAGTCCCCCCTCCTCACTTTCTTCCACGCTGCACTGGGTCTGTGTTTGCTCGAATAAGATGAAATCTGTCCAGCATTAAAACAGTGTCAGGTATATAATGTTTAAGCCAGCTGTCTGTAAACCACAAAATCTACTGTACTTGTATGTGCCATGACACAATAGAACAGAAGACAGTTCATCTATCTTATTTGACAGTGGTCGACCATTGCCTATTACAATCATGGTAGACCAGTTCTAAAATCTTTTTACATTGCTTTTACTCTCACGCAGGCACATCGCTCTCACTGTCTTCAGACAAAAGACTCCTGCAGTAAAGTGAAACTGAGCTGCTTAGGTGCTTGTGATCACAGTACAAGCAGGTGATTATGGAAGTATTTAATACTTTTATTATTTTCTCAGTGTCTCTTTTATGTTTTCAGGTGTTGCAGACATAAGGTAGCCTTCTGTTCCTCTTTGTGACTCTATCCAAGTTCGCAGCCCATTTGAAGTGCAGTCAAGACAAGCCTACTTCATTGTAGATATTCAGTCTTAGTATTTTAGCACAGTATTACAGTTTGTAGCTAACTTTGTCATCCTTTCGTTTAAAGTGGATGATATATTACATTTTCACTGGTGAAAGTAAAGTTGTTAAAAGACAGTCTAGCAAGCTTTTTTTTTTTTCTTTTAAACAATTGTTTAAAATTGTCACAGTGCAAGGAGTAATTAATTATTTGATACCAGTACTAATGAAATATAATTGACCAATATGCTTTGGTTCTGGTGTTTTTTTTTTTTTAGAAGACCCAGTGGGGCATGTTAAAAGAGACCACTGGTAGGCAATTCTCTTTAAAGTACAAAATCCATTGCCTCCTACTATTCCTGTACTTGGTCAGTGTTTACTGGACGTGATAAAAACACTAGGATAGTCCTCTTCTGGGTTGCTTTATGTCTTATCTATTATATAGATTTACTATGAAATCTTATAAGGAAAACAAGATTCCAGCTCTTTAAAGGTGACTGAAACCACACACAAGCCTGTTTACAACATCAAGTCACAAGATTTACACGTCTTTGCATATTTTTGCAAAATAAGGTTGTGTCTGTTTTTTTTTATTTAGTTTAAATGTTGTCTAGTATAGTTCCTCTGTGCATTATGACACTATTTTGACTTGTTTTTATCATGTTTTGTGTGTCACACAAAAAAACCTGAATACTGTATATAAACTGCACTATAAATTAACATGTTGTAGAGAGCTGGGAGTCGGATCTTCCCCCAGAAACAAAACATTCCAATAGGGTAAAAATAATTCTTTTTCAGATCATTTTTGAAGTGAATGAAGGATATCAAGCAAGACATGCATATTAGAACAGCATAGATACTGTTTGGATTTGAGCCTTATTTGTTTACTTTGTGAGTGTCCTGATGTCAGGATGGATTTCAGCAGTTATTGCCAATGGTCACAGACACATCTGACAGAATCATTTTTGACACACATTTTTCCACAGTTAGAGAATATATGTTTTAATCATTTTTTTTTTGTTGTGCAGGTCCAGTCATTTAAAGGTTGTTTGAGAGACTTTCTGGTTTAAATTCTGCAAGTAGTCTATAGATTATTTCCTGGTATCTAAGAGAATTGCGATGTTCATGTAATGGACTATAATAAAGCATTTTTTTGTTAATTTCTTAAATTTCAGGCACTGTTGTTTAATCCTGATAGAACAGTGTCCTAAGTGGCATTGAAGCTTATTAGAATTTATTTGTAATGTTCCAAAATGTAGTGTTGCTAGTAAGTTGAGTGAAGACAAATATATTTTTCATTTGTAAAAAGGAGACTGCATTTTGGTATAGCATAGCAGAATTTAATGAAGTGCATGGTATATTATATGTGTAGTGTATCAGTCTAGATAAATCAGTTTTTATGCATTATTTTCATACATGAAAATTTCCATTTTCAATATCACTTCATTGTGGAAGCTGAAGATACTTTCACAGTGGGATCTAAATTGTTGGATGAAATTCCTCAAAATGTGAATATTCAATATAGTGATACAAAGTTAAAAACCCAACAAAATGATCACTCTTTCAAATGTATGTATTCTGAACATTTGCTACATTGTTTAAACCTGCTTGTGATGTATTCAGATTGAATGTATGAGTGAATAAGTATGTGTTACAGTGTCACATATATCCCACATATATGTAAACTGCAAAGAAAATAATTTTAATGTTGTGGTTGAAGGAATTACAAAAAAACTTTAAAAAGCTGTTTGAGACTTTTTCATGAGAGACTGAATAAGCATCACTAGGTTTTTGAATATTGAGAAGGCTATTTTTATGAAGTATTTTCTGCTAATGATGCTTATATGGAGTAAACTGAGGAAAATGTGTTATCAGAGATTTGTAAATGAGCAGTATGATCTTGAATAATATACTATTTAACTATTTAAGGGGTAATACATTTCTGATGTCAGTTCTTTTTTTTTTTAATCTTTCATGACAAAGGATATTTTACATGTCATGGATTTACTAATGGGTTCCTTATAATACAGCTGTAGTAATGCTCTGTATGTTATGTTTAGCTCTGTGTTTATTTTGTGTATGCAGAGGAAGTCCAACAAAGCTAAAGAAAAGAAGCAGAAAAGGCTTGAAGAAAGAGCTGCAATGGATGCAGTTTGTGCCAAAGTGGAAGCTGCAAACAAGGTATAAGGGGGAAAAATGACTACTTAGCAGCAGGTAGCTCAGTCCCTATAAAATACTTTGCATTGCCTAAACTACTAATGAATTTTAGTTTTAATTTGCATATTTATGGGATTTCCCTCTGTTTTATTGGACAGCAGTTTGATATTTGTAAATGTGTGCAGTTTTGACCTCAGTAGGTATAGATTGATCCATGGTAAAATCAGACTATCAGAAGCTATTTACTTTTGCAAGCATAATATAAACATATTGTAAATTTCAAGTTGACAAATGCACAGCAAAACTTTAATTTCTTTAAATAGCAAAGTTAATCATTAGTAATAGAATTAATATCTTTGTTGTTCCCACTGTTAACAAGCAAACCAAAGCTGAAGTGATTGATATTCCTGTGGCCTACAACCATTCCAGCTAAAAACACACATCAAATCCAAGCTAAAATAGATTTCTTTTTACAAGCAGTTGTTAACATACTTTTGTTGAAATCAAGAGGGCATAATAAATAAGAATTGCTGCCACTGAAATGTACGTAATTGGCATATATAAGGTATATACAGCATGTAGATGCTTTTTACTTTCTCTGCTGAACAGAATGAAGTTAACACCATTTCAGTGTCTGTGCTTCAATCAAGGTTGCAGATCAACCACTCTCAACTTGCATCACTAATATATGTAGAAAAACCAGTCTCAACTTGACTAAATATATTAATTCATAGCACAAGTTAAAATAAAACAAATTCACATGCAGCTGAATTAACATATCTTGCAATATTGCCATACCATGACATGTTAGATATTTGTTTGTAGTGAAAACGTAATAAAAGCTATTTCCTGAAATTGTTCAATTGATTGTAGTGTTCAAATAATTTGAAGTGTAAACACTAAGTTTGAATAAGTATATTAAAGTGAAATTAGAAATAAAGTGTGTTTTCTTGAAATACTATGTGCTGGTCTCTTAAAAAAATTCTTATGAAGCAAGGTAAATATTTTAAGTTACTGAAAAATGAAAAACAATATATGAAGGTTTGCTTTGTTGCAAATAGTATTCTCAAACATTAAAAAATAATAATTAGTTATTGTTAAATGTCAATGAAAAGGATCAATTTTAAATTCCACAGAACCTGAAATGAAAAAATGTACTTTTTCAAGACAAAATTGTAATACAGACACACTTTTCTTTTCTTTACCCATAGCTTGAAGATCCCCTGGCTTCATTTCCAGTTTTTAAGAAATATGACAGAAATGGGTAAGTAACTTGGTAGAGCATAAATAGAGGATTTTGTTTAATGTGAATCGTTATGTAGTTATAATTTCAGGTTTGGTGTACTCCAGTAATGTAGTTTAAAGTGTGTACCCATTTAATTAAAAAAAAGCAGTTCATAAGAAGTGTGCAGCAAATATTAAGAATTTTTGTGGTTTAGTTGTTGAACCCTCCTGCCCAGGTTCAGAAAAGCTTAGTGATCATACGCATTACTCGCCTCCAGGAGCATATACATTTCAGTGTTTAAAAATAAATTAATACTGGACAAGACTGAAAATGTAAGGTGTGATTCATTACCATTTCACACTAGTGATATCTTGAATATGTAAATTTACCAAATATTTACATTGAATTTGTGTCTAGAATGGTCACGTAGGATAGTCCTAGCAATAACAAGAATAATTTATCTGTGCATGTTTTGCTGAATTATTTTGCTATAAAGATGCTGGGTGGATATTCTGACCATGTGTAAATTGAAATAAGATTAATTAACTTTGGAGTATGCTCATCATATAATTTTGGAATAAATGTTATTCTCAATCATATACCTTTCAACATATTTTGAAATGCATTCTGAATTTGTCCATGTTAACCACTAGGAGGGCGTTGCATCATCTTGTTGATGTTTATTTTTAAAGTTGGTAACATAAATTATTTAATCCGTTGTTAACACTCTGAACATGAATCATGAAAGTGTGGAAGACGCTGGAAATTGTGCTTGTTTTCTTGGAGCTGAGTACGGAGAAAAGGAGAGCACAGTGTGCAGTAGCAGCATGTGTGTGGATGAGAAGGAGCAGTACGTTGTGCGTGAACAGTGCAGAGTGAAAGATCTAGTAGAAGGGAACAAGTCTGAGTCAGAGTGGCATGCTTCAAGCTGTAACACTGAAGCAGAGGAGACGAACTGGGTAAAAGGTCACATTAATGACAGGTTGGATTGGTCTCCGAACACAGAGGGACTATATACGAAAGGACAGAGCAGGCTTTTTTCTTTAAAAGTCTGTGTTTCTTTAATGTGGAAAGTGACATCCTTCACATTTTCAATAACTTTATGCCATGGTGGGCTGGGTTGGTAAAATCACTTCAAGAGAGGTCCACCGAATCAAGAAGCTAATTAAAAGGGCAAGCTCAGTTATAGGACACACTGTGGTCCTCCTGGAGGTAGTAGCAAAGGAGGGAATTAAAACAAAGTTGAGTGCCATCATGAACAATGCTGCACCTCCTATCTTTATCTATCTATCTATCTATCTATCTATCTATCTATCTATCTATCTATCTATCTATCTATCTATCTATCTATCTATCGCAATACTGTTAAGCAGTGTTTTGAACGTTGTTTTCATATTTTTTAAAACCAGTTTAAATAGTCAACATTTAATAAAAGTGTCTTTTGAGCTAATATGAAAGTATGGCAAATCACACACTTACTGAATGGCTACTTAATTAGATGTACCTGATTTTTTGCATGTAATTGCCTCCTCAGTTAGTGATAGCATCATGTTCATACAATTGTCCCTTTCACATATGTGAACCTAGAAATTTCTAATTGAACCATCCCAGGAATTAAATGGGATTGCTCATTCCCGGGCAACCTGACAATACCTTGGTCAATAGCATTCATAGTTAAATCTTTCACCCTAGATAAGGGGACAGTAAAACTATGTATATAAGTCTGCAATCACTGATTAAATTTTTTTCCTCTTAAAATATCCTCAGCTATATCAAGGGCCAAGTATGTATGTATTTTAAATACTTAAATCTCAATGCCAAATCCAAGCCTTAAACAATTCTATTTATTGGAAGCTCAAAATAATTACGGTAAATTCAAACCATGAAAGATTTCAATGATGTACACTGTTGTGTATTTACTATTGCAGAAAGAAGCACAAAGCTGAGTTGCTACAAAATGAGAATCAAGCACCATATGCTTCCCTCCTCTAGCATCACAGTAACTGAAGCACATTGCTTTTTTTGCTAATGGCCAGTAGTATGTGGGAGACAAATGGCTGTGTTGGTATAACATGGGCTTTTTCTCTTTTTCTTGGATGGAAATACGTTTACCTATTTCCAAAATTCACCCAATTTGTAGACACTTTTCCAACAGCTGCTCTAAGTTAAATAAGTTCTGTAAAACAAGCTAGCCTCAATATCTTTGGGATTACTCAGGTCCCTTATGACTGTTGTCCTTATATGCGTGTGTCATAAATTGTTTGGCTTGGTTTAACTGACAGTTTTTTAGCTGGGTTTATACATATGTTAGTCTGAAAATTCATAGGAATCACACTAGGCTTAAATCTTGCAAATTCTGTGGTTGACTTTCTTGGTACTCCTGGCCTAGCTTCATTCATACAATACCTGCGCATGATCTGTGTATTTTACTAGTATTATCTATATTACTAAACGACAGTTTAATTTATGCATGGACGGCGGATGCACCGCATGCGCACTGCGCCGCAGCGCCCCAGAGTCAAACCCAGCGGCTTCCCAGAGTCTGTAGGTGGTGCCCAAACAACACAACCTGTAAACTAAACTTGCTCTAATCCACTGTGCCAGCAGTTGGTGTCAGCAGAGGCAAAGGAGTCACGGCTACAAATGGAAAGAGCTCAACGATGTGTAATACAAAACCGAGCCCGTAGTTCCCAGAGTCAGTGCGTGGCGCCCAAACACCACAACCTGTAAACTACACCTGCTCTAATCCACTGTGCCAGCAGTCAGTGTGTGTAAGTTGGAGTATGCTTCCTAACAGTAAACAACTTCTACCTAACAACACAGCCACAGAACAACAAAGATGAGACCGCATGGATAAAAACAATACACGGAGGCTCCTACGACGCGCTTCAGACACACCAGAAGCAAAGACGTCACGGCTCCACAATGAAAGAGCTCAACTAACGGAAATACAAAACGAGCCCGTATGGATAAACACAATGAACGAACGCGCCCACAACGCGCTTATGACACAGCAGAGGCAAAGGAGTCACGGCTCCAAATGGAAGGAGCTCAACGATTAGTAATACAAACATGAGCCCGTTTATTTAATTAAATGAAAACTTTACCATGGCTACGACCTGTAAACTAAACCTGAGCTAAAGCGTGCACGCCAGGTTGTACAGCCGCCTGAACGTGACCGCCCACACCACCGCATATACCACGTTCGTTTAGTAATGTAGCCCTCCATGCCCGGATCCGCCGCCATGGTCACTTCAGCACGTGAATCTGCCGCCGTCAGCAAACGACTTCTCGCTGACGACACAGTCATAGAAAAACAAAAAAGAGACTGCATGTATAAAAACAATAAATGAAGGCGCCTACAATGCGCTTCTGAAACACCAGAACCAGATGAGTCACAGCTCCAAAAAGAAACCGCTTTAGTACAAGTATGTTTAATTAAATGAACTTTCCCAGGATGCACCCACCCTCCATGATATTTCATCCCTCCAAGTATCGGAGGGAACAGAAAGTGATTGCCATTCTTGGATTTGAGATTCTTTCGAGAATCGCGGGCTTGCTGGTTGTGTATATATGTGAAAGTGGATAATGCTATTTAAAGGTGTGGAGTTGCTGGTGTGTCTCTTTGTGTGATTCAGAGGGAGAATGTACAAAACTAAAGATATATTGTAACAGTGCCATTGAATGTACCATGGTAATTGTTGTGTGTATTGAGTAGGACCAGCAACCCTTAAAATATTTTCATAAAATAGTGTCAAGATTGTATCAAAACTATATCAACACTACCCATGAAAACGGTTAGGCATATGTGCTTTGTGGGTGACAAATGACTATTGATAAAATAAACTGATGGAGGCCAGCATAACTGTGCAGTTCCAGATTGGCTATAGTCAGCCAGGTAGTAGGTGGGTGTAGACCAGGGTTCTCAAACTCCGGTCCTAGAGGGCCACAGTGGCTGCAGGTTTTCATTCTAACCATTTTCTTAATTAGTGACCTGTTTTTGCTGCTTATTAACTTCTTATGAATTAATTGTAATTGACTTACTCTTAAAGACTCAGACCCTTTGTTTCTTTTTCCTTAATTAGCTGCCAAACAATAATGAGATACAAAATGAGCCAAAATGTGACTAGCAAACTATCCATCATACAAAATGAGCCAAAATATGACTAGCAAACTATCCATCATACAATAAAGAAAGATGAAGGTCTCAGGAATGTTGATCTGCTCAGGTCCACAAAACACTTGAACAGTATTCTTAGAAAGAGAAAATCAACATTTTCAGAAATATATTCTATTGCACAATGAGAGCAGCAACAAGCCAAGGAATTAAAGAATGGGTTTAATTAACAACAAGACTCTGCACTTACTGTAATTAAGCAATAGGTTGGAGTGAAATTGATTGGAGTTTGAGGCCCTGACTTAGTTGGTCTTCTGTTGACTCACTCACTTTACATTTCATTTCTGTTTGGGTGCCATTTAAGGAAAGAAATTAAACAATTCAGAGGAACGATGAAAAAATTCAGTGAAACAAATCTTAAAAAAACAAGTCAGTTAAAATTAATTCAAAAAAAGTTAATTAGCCGCAAAAACAGGTCACTAATTAAGAAAAGGGTTAGAATGAAAACCTGCAGCCACTGCGGCCCTCCAGGATCGAAGTTTGAGAACACAGTTATAGACAGAGGGCAAATCATGCACATGTCTCTTGTTGTAATCAACAGGTTACAACAGTGGATGATTTAAGTGTTGCACTTGTAAAAGACAAGAAGATGGGATTATAGTGGTATAAGGAACAGGAACATTAGACATTGTGAGTTTGGTACAACTTTAGCTAGTCGAAAGAATTCGGTATTCTCCAGAATGATATACCAGAATACAGTAAAACCCCATATTGATTCATACCCCCAGATTTTATCATTGCAGACTGGTGTGGTGTGTGTTTGTGGCATGTTTTGAGCCTCCTGAGATGATTAAGACTGAATACTTGTGTCAATATGATATTTCAGCTTTTTCTATTTAATACATTTGCTAACATTTCTAAAATCCTCATTCTGTGGTATTTAGCGTTACTTCATGTAGGGAAAAAATAATACAGCACAAAGCTGTAACAAACTAAAATGTGAAAAAATGAATGGGTCTGAATAGTTTCTAAAACCTCTGTGTTTATGCACGTATGTGGAAAGAAAAAAGCTTTTTTTCCCTTCCTCCACAGTTGATATTGATGAACTTGGTTCAGACAGGGTTAATATAATCCTGTTCAGTCTTTGAATACACAACAGTTACTGCTGTCTCACAGCCAAAATCCACATTGATCACGTATAACTTTGACTTACTTTTTATCTCCATCTGCCTCATGAGGACATTTGCATAACTTAAAATCTCACTAACAGTTCTTATTTTATCATTATTTAAAAGTTCTATTGATGATTCAGGTTGGGATAGAGGCATGCTTTATGTACCTTACTTAAGCGCTCCACAAAACCCCAGCATAACTGATGTTTCTCCTTTCACAAACAAATATGTGCACTGGCAGTTCTATGGCCACGGAAATCAAAACTATTATTAGAAGTAGTAGTATTGCCAATGCACAGTGTACAGTGAAATTCTTAATTGCATGTCTGGCCAATAAACAGTACATTGCTTCTCTCCAATACCACGAGAGAGTAGATATCAAGTTTATTCCAAGTCAGGCCTGATCAGTGTCTGTGGTGATTACATTTTACATAACAATCTCTTGTTGAATTGGCAGTATATTGAAGATATGCATAGGCTATTTTTTTTTTAAATTTTGTAATAACTTGGAACAGTTGGATTGGTATTGTTACTTGAAACTTCAGATTTATATTTTGGATACAGGAAAAGAAATGGTTTTAATACATCCTCAGCCAAAATATTAATTGTATGTCAGTTCAGTAAAACAGTTCAGTAGCTTTGCCATTTATTAACCAAAAATCCACACTACTTCAGGAATCACTTAAAATTATACTTCATTTTTAAAATACTATAAATGTATTCAAGCCACTTCAGAAATTGCTTTTTTGGAAAATGTTTTGATTAATTGCAACCAGCTGTGAATGTGTGAATCGATTATCTTCTGCTATGAGATATTTTTTCTGTTTATGTGCAGGTTAAACCTGACAATTGAATGTCAGCGTGTCTCTTCTATGAAGCCAGGTGTAGTGGAGTGGGCCTACGATCTAACCAGAAACAACATGCAGACACTGTAAGGGAATTTCAGATTTTTACATTACATCTGAACTATTAAAGACTATTATTTTGTAAAGTGTATCATTAATTTGCAGTTTTCTTTCAGCTTTGGACAAATTGGCATATTTTGTGAGTGTCTTGCACCTGATGCTACCTGAATGAGCTCTGGTCTCTTGTAAACTGTCTAAAGGGAAGGTGCTTCAAAGCATTTAATGAAATAATTTCAAAATGAGTAGCTGTTCACCATTCTGTAAATAATACATTTAAAAAACTAGTGTAATGCATGGATTAAATGTTCAGCAAATTTTAACCAGTTAATTACCTAACGTATTCCTATTGTACTCTAACAATCATAAATAAGTAATATTTGATACTGTTATAATAGTAATGTGTAATTTTGTTTTTAAATTAAAAAATGTTTATCATAATTCAAAGCTTATATGTTGGCTTATTTTTAAAGTAATTATCTAATATTTATTGTGCTGATATACATTTGCATGAAACATTCTCTATTTAGGTTTACACATTTTAACAGTATTACCAGCAAGTACTGCAGTTAAAGATATTAAATATGCTAGGAAACGTGTGACCCATTCTTAAGAAGGCCCCAAACATGGGTCTTGAGTCCTCTTTTTCCTGTCATAGCCTGGAATATTGTTTTAATGGCTTAGCAAATCAAACATCAGATTTTACATACAGAGTTCCAATATAAATACTTTTGGGGTATGCAAAGTTTGTTTTAAGGAATGTGGTAGCAATAGGTGATGTTCCTATTATGCCAGTAATGCCTCAGTTTTGAGATTGCCATACTTTTTAAGGAAAGTTAAAAATGTTTGTGTAATTATTGCTTGACATCGGCATCAGTTTATTGAAATAGATTGTGTTATAAATCTATTCTCATGCAAAGATGATGAAATGACTTCAGCATCAGTTTACTGAAAAAGATTGTGTTATAAATCTATTCTCATGCAAAGATGATGAAATGCGTATCTATTACTAAATAGTACACAATTTGTACCAAGTCGAAGTGAATAAAGGGGGTTTATTTTTTGTTGGAATTTATACTAAGACAGTTATGATATGATATACAGTAAGTAACTTAAGCCGTCTGAAAAAATTAGGCATATAAAGCCACATTCAATAAGCAGGTATCCATTATTAGAGATTTTTATCACTGAATTTTTACTTCAGTACAGTTAAATTTGGGATCCCTTTGCAAAGTATTATTTTAAATGCCAAAATTACAAGCTTGACTTGCAAAGAACACCCCCCACGATCCTGTTGTTTATTAAGCGGGTTAGAAATAGCCTTTGAAACCTTTGAAATAGCGTAAATTGACACTCCATATGCCTATATTACTGACCTACATTTTTTCGAAGTTTTGTGATAAGGAGTAATTTTGAACACTCACATCCCATTGGGGGGGGGGTAAGGTATTATGCTTTAACTTACTAATAATATTCACATTTATAATTTGGATAGCGTCTTAAAGCACAAGGACGTATAAAACAAATTTTAGCACAATACACTATTCACTGTTTTCTATAAGTCAAAATAAATATTTAGGTGATTAACTCCGATGCACTGCATATCCATTATTTGGTTATATACACTGTACCACACATATTTGTTTGTTAATGTCTTTTTTGTTGTTTTTCTGTATCTCATTTGTACAACTCCAGAACAAAAATACAATTACTCACAGTTATAGCTGTAATAAGTAATTAAAAAAAAATGTGACCTATTGGATTGCTTATTGAATGACATTTCCCATTGAGGAATAATATGTGACTCATAAATACATTTCCCCCAGTTTGGAATGTATAACAATTCCAGGCCATAAGACTTAAAAATGTCAAAAATTCAATATTTGATTGCATAGTCGTTCAAGTTTCATTTGTGCTTATTGTGATAGTACTGCTTGTCTTTGTTTGTATATTTGTTGAAAACAACAATTTGCACATGAATATAGTACATTTTACTAACTATAACAGGTTAGTTACAGAATATATATACTAACTATAACTATATATATATCTTAATACATAATTCACCTGCCTACTCACTCACTCACGTCCGTCCGAAGCCAAATGTGCAGTCGCCTTCTGCGCAGCTGCCCGAAAAACCTTACGAGACCGACATCCAACCCCATTATCGCGGCAGGCGGCGGATTTATGGCCACAAAAATTCAAAGAGAAAGGCGACTTCGATTAAAGCTCTAGAGGCCTGAAAGGCGATTTCGACTACAGCTCGAGGCCTAATTACACATTCTGATTCAATTACACATTCATTCAATACACCTGTATCAGGTTTGTGGTGCTTATACTTATTACTATTACATATTGTACTGGAACATTCACCATTCAATATTATACTATAGGCCTGGAAAATTCATCAATAAACAGTACAAGCCTGTACAGTAATGAGTAAAGCGGACTACAATCATTACAAAACAACTTCTTCGTTACTTATCATTTGTTCTTCATACACTGCTGACACAAACTCGTGCCCGTTTCATCTTACCTTGTCGAAACGGGCTCTTTGTCTCGTGTATATATATCTGCTTAATAACTATATATAACTATAACATGTACTGTAACTATAACATGTTAGTTACAGAATAATTGCCATTGCATACCTTTTATTATGTACAAAAAATCTAAAGCTGCTTTGACATATTTAACAGCAAGATTTTAATATTTTGAATATACATCCATAGGATAGTTCTTTGGAAAGTGTAAAAACTATTGAAGAAATTGTAGTCTGTATCACATTAGCTTTTACCAATCAAGTTGCAATTAAGAGGCATAAACTGTTATTATTGTGTTTTGTTTTAAGATGTGTGGTGCTGTATATAGGATATACAGGGTAATTTATAAGGGGAACTGTATACATTTTGGGGATAAAACTATCAACTAATTTAGATTTTATGTAATTTATACTGGTTCATTGAGTCGATACTGCTAATCCTATTGGAGTAAACTGTGCTTTTTTGATGAAAATCTAAAATAATTTCCTAAAAACTACATTATAAAAGTAAACAAGGAAACAGGAATATGAGATGAGTAGGTCATATATTAATTCTACTGTTTTTACTTGAGCATCAGGATAATTTTTAAATCATGTTATATAGTTAAATGAATTACAGTACCTGGTGATCATGATGGCAAATATTGTTAGATACAATGAAAGGTTTTTTTTTTAGTAGATTCTTAGAAATTTTAAAGGTTTAAAGTAGTACTGTGTCAATAAAATCAGGAAATGCAGTAGGTACACAACAGATTTAGTAGACACATAATACAAGTAGAGCTGCACATAATGGCACCATTTTAATTACTACTGCCTCACTGCTTCACATTCCAAGCTTAGTCAGTGTCTGTGTGGAATCTGTGTGCTGTGCCCTTATCTACGTGAGGTTTAGCCCACACATCTCAAAGATGTGATTATTAGGTTGATATTCAATTCTAAATGGGCCCGGAGTATTTTGAGTGTGGCAATAAATGTGTATTGCAGTGGACTGGTCATTGATATCTTTTGGCTTCATGTGACCCTGATCTCAGTATGTGATTTAGAAAATGGATGGATAATTAATGAAATTTTGAAAGACTGAATAACTTTTTGTATAGCATTCTTTGCATTTTTATTGGTTTTGAAGGGAAATATTGTAAAATTTTCTAATAAATTGATGTGTTTTTTTTTATCATGTAAAACAAGCCAGCATGTTGGGTGGGTTTTTAAAGACTCGTTTAATGTAATAGAGTAAATTTTACGATCAGCCTCAGTTACTAATGTATTTGTTTTGTAGTGTTTTTCCCTTGTAGGAAAGTGAAGAACTGAAAACTTTTTTTTTTTTTTTTTTGAAGTTATGAGCAGAGTGAATGGGGCTGGAAAGACAGAGAAAAGAAAGAAGAAATGACAGATGATCGTGCCTGGTACCTCATTGCTTTTGACACAGACAATTCTCCTGTTGCTTTCTCACATTTTCGCTTTGACGTGGAGTGTGGAGAGGAAGTTTTATATTGGTGCGTGGCTAATTTGCAGTATGAAAACTCGACTGATGCATTTTCAGAATATGCTTGAACAACCTGAACATAACTTTAGAGCTAAGGTCTCCTTTTTAACTTACAATGTTTTAGAGTGATATTTGAAATGATTACATTTTATGAACTAATACATTTTACTAGATGGTACAGTGGTTGGAACTCCTGCTGTAAAACTCTAGGAAGCTGAATTTAATCTTAATCAGTCACAGGCTGTGTGGTCAGAACTTTCTCTGAGTAGCTCCATAGTTTCCCACCATTTTATACCTGCTCTGTGGCCCAAAATTACAATATGCAACAAGTTCAGCTAATGAGTGGGTGAATGTATTTTGCCTTTTAATGTAACATCTTGCAATGACATGCAGAATGTACTATTTGTTACAAATTTTGTTAAACTGATGATGAATCTTAATTCATCCTAAACCACCAGCTCTAAGGACATTCATGTCTTTAAAACAGGGTTATTTATGTGTTTCATAAACCAAGGATACTTTAGAGAAAAGAGTCACCAAACGTTGCATGAATAATGTTTATGATGGGTGGGCATAAGACAAACTAATCAGGCCACCTAAATGTTAACTTTTAAATGATAAATCTATGGGCTTTCCATGTCAAGTTTTAATTATTGATTTCTGGGACAAGAAAAGGGAGCTCCTGACTTGTTTGTATCCTACTGGAAAATGTTATGTGCTTAAAGTTAATTGTGCATGTACGCAACTCCACATGCATGCACCTTACAGGGAACATTTGTCAACAGTAGGCAGCTGTTTCTATTTAATTTGGTTTTCAATTATGAAGTATTAATTTCAGTTTAGTTTTTGCTTTTCACTCAGCTTTTATTTTTATTTTCGTTTAATTTAAGAAAATTTTTTTTTGGCCATTTAATTGCACTATGGAACACCTTCGATTAAAAGAATTTTTTTATTACAAATTACTCAATGAGACTTTTATCTTTTACCCCACACATCCTGACATTACTGAGCAAGACACAGTTTTATTGTAATTATGAATAGAAAATGTTTAGTCTATTTTATAGCATTTAGATTCATGTGACTGAATTATTCTCTGTACATTTTTTTAAAATATTTAATAGGGCTATTTACCTGAAAGTACATGTTATAAAACTGTAAATTGAATTTAAACATTTCAAAAAGAACTGTTACTGGCTTTGAAGTCAGGTGATTTGTTTAGAAATATTCAGAATATGCATGTGATTTTTTTCAGAAATACATCAGTTTGCCCTAAACATTGGGTCATTGTTTTTGTTTTGGTATCAAGGGGTCCTTAGACAACAGACAGAAATGCAAATACCTACAACAGTCTTCTTACCATATGATCAATCCTTTATCTCGTTATGGCACCTTTTTTCAGATTCAGTCCCCATTTCAAGCTTTTCTCTGGGGAAGTATCAGTAAATCAACATAAATAAGCAGCACTTACAATAATGGGGTAGCTTTATTAATATTAAATAAAATGTACCTTGTTTTCAGAACTGTTATACTGTAGGTTAAAAAATGTTGAATGATGTTAAGTACTTTATAACTATTAATAACATCCTTTTTGTGAATAAATATGTCTTGTTTTGTTTATAGTTATGAGGTCCAGTTAGAGAGTAATGCACGAAGAAAAGGTCTTGGAAAGTTCTTGATTCAGATACTACAGCTTATCGCTAACAGGTAAGTAGACAATGAATATGGCTTTTATGAAGGATCAGCAAATATGTTTCTTTATTCCTTAGCCCATGTTCAGGTTATTCCTTGGAATTTTGGGGTGGGAGTTTGGGAATGGAATATACCTTGTTAAAAAAAAAAAATAAGAAAAGTTGAGGTGTTGGACAAGTCCTCAAAATCTTGGAGTTATTTGGAAGTAGAGTGTTGGAAAAATAAAGTGTACATCATTGAATGTGCTCAGATAATGTCATCAGATTTCATTGTAGTGATTGGTAGTATATAATTAGTTGTTTTATCAGGTCATGCAAGTACTATTGTTCTAACATTGTTTTTTATTTTTATAGAAAATATGACAATGTTGCATCTGATATGCAGTCACAGCTATATGTTTGCCACAGTTTGATATGATTTGTTCTAATTATACCAGCAGATACCAGAAAATCTTGAGAAAATATTTGAGCAATGTATTGGGCCATTTTTTACACTTCTATTGAAGCCTAAAACTTGTAGGTGTTCTGCTTTTGTGTAGGCAGATTTCTGCACATACTAAATAGTGGAGTGTAAAAGAAAAGGAAAGGTACCATATATTTCCTTATTTTGTAAAATTTTGAAATGATATATGATGAAAGTAGTCATCTGAATTTAAAGTTATCCCAAAATCAAGATTGGAAATAAGAAGTGACTTTATTGAAACTTCAAAGTGACACTAATGTCTTCTATTCTTCAGTACAACTACAGTGTAAAATTTAACTGTTAAAATTGCTGCAACATAATGGAGATATGTATGTAATTTCAAGCAATAAAAGCTATGCATTGTAACAAGCCAGTAAATATAAAACAAATGGGTGCTTTTTATTAATATTAAAAGTTGGGATACATTTTAATAATTGACTTTCATTCAAGCATGAAAGGTTGAGAATCACAAAGTAAAAAATACTTCGATTCCATAAAGAAGCCATGATAATAACTAAATAGAAATGCTCCATGTTTTGATCGGTGCTGTCACCTTATCCCCACTATTATTTTCAGTGTAAGTTTATAATTTAGGTTTGTGTTTTGCTGATCACCACATTAGGACTTGCATTGAACTTCATGATGCAAAGAGAATTTTTATTTATATTTATTCTACTTTAATATTTATTATACTTAATTGCACCAGATTTGTTTCAAATTATCATGAAATTGTGTTAGGCCTGGAGAAGCATTTGGAGAGAATAGAGTGACTTCTACAATTGTCTGCAGTAGCCATGTACGTTTTCCATGTTTTACTTGCTTTATATGGCCTTAGATTTTGGATTTGTAATTAATTTCTGACACGTGTATATATACTGTACATTAACCCCCAAAAAGTTTAGGACTCAGAACTGCTTAATGCACAGTTCTATATCAAGAACAGCCAGCTTGTTTTTTTTCTTATTTATTTATTAATTTTACAAGTTTTCAGGATTTACAGCATATCTGTCTAGAATTTAATGCTTTAAATCATTATAAAACAGTTAATAGTGATAGCATTGCCATTAGTTATATTTTTTATTTAAGGATTTGGTAGAAAAATGTGAAAAAACAGCTTTGCAGCTGCTTTCTTTGTGGTTAATCAAATCACATTTTCATTAGTAGTTCAAACTCATTTTTATTAAACATCTGTAGCAGCTGATGAAAGCGGGTGGAGGATGGAAATATGTATTGTGATGCACTAAATAAGCATAGACAGTCTAGGCAATTTTGCAAAGTTTATTTTCTAGATTATTAATTGTACAGTATATTTTCCTGCAAATATATATTTTTTTTAATTTGCTTAATGCTTAATTTGTAGTACTCAGATGAAGAAGGTGATGTTAACAGTATTCAAACACAATCATGGTGCTTATCAGTTCTTCAGGGAAGCTTTGCAGTAAGTATTTTTCATTTCATTTATTTTTAATTATTGGTTTTGTTCATGCCTTCTGACAATTCAGAAATTAAGACTGCATTTACAGATATTTTGTATATTAATGTTAAGTGCATTGTAAAATGTTGCATAAAGTAAACCTGCTCATTGTATTGTCTGATTTTTATTTTATTACTGATTAGCTTATCTCATTACCTAATTTCTTTATACCATAATTAAATTAGATTGGGAAGAGATTGTTGTCTCCTCTTTGGCTGGTTCTTATTGAGAATATTTCACCTTTCAGTGACTTTAGAAAATTAAGATGGTATAAAAAGAAAGATAAATGGAGATTGATGAAACATAATTCTGCAATAAGCTGTAAATTAAAAATCTAATTAAAGGTCTGGTGGATTATGTCAACATTTATTTAAATGCACAAGACTACTCTAAACGAATACCTGTTAAGTAAGGAAGTTGGCAATAGGCTATTCCGGAATCCGTGTCAGCCAGTGGCTGCATTTCCGGCACTGATATCAAAATGGACTAGCTATGGTGTTTTTCACCCGATCGCTTCAAGATATGCCCAGACTTGCAGTAAACGACGTAAGTCGTATTATTCAAACATTGTGCCAAATGTTGGGAGCTAAAAAGGAGAAGGGCTTCAAACTGCATGTTTCAAGCTACATCCACAATTATGAAGGTAAGATCCGGATGTATTAAAAACTTGTCTATGAACTTGCATGGGACAAATATTTGATTACATTAGGGTACTTTAAAAATAAAAGAATTTCAATAGTCATTACACTTTATTCAGGGACAGGTGAATATGTATGTACTGTAAGCTTAATACTGCAATGACGGTGGACAAGTTATATCAGACAGGGATAAGTCACCAAAAGAATGAACTGGCATTACGTCATCAATAGCAGGAGCGCCTCTGCAATCAGCAGCTCTACACAGTTCATGTGTTTTTTCCAATTAGTGCAGCAAAAGGGTTTTATATAAAGATAAGCCACCTCCACCATGGAAAGAGAAGTGAATCCATCCATTGTGCCACTTGGCAACAATGCTACAGTACATAATAACATGAGTCTGCTGGGCATCTTCCATCCATCCATTTTCCAACCCGCTGAATCCGAACACAGGGTCACGGGGGTCTGCTGGAGCCAATCCCAGCCAACACAGGGCACAAGGCAGGGAACCAATCCTGGGCAGGGTGCCAACCCACCGCAGGACACACACAAACACACCCACACACCAAGCACACACTAGGGCCAATTTAGAATCGCCAATCCACCTAGCCTGCATGTCTTTGGATTGTGGGAGGAAACCGGAGCGCCCGGAGGAAACCCACGCAGACACGGGGAGAACATGCAAACTCCACGCAGGGAGGACCCGGTAAGCGAACCCGGGTCCGCAGGTCTCCCAACTGCGAGGCAGCAGCGCTACCCACTGCGCCACCGTGCCGCCGCTGGGCATCTTACCTTGTTTTAAAAAAAAAAAAAAAAACAAATGTCTCTGACTGAGCCAGCAAAATTGTGAATGCCAAACTTTTTTCTTTATTGATATGGATACTTGCATGACCAATGTGTTACATATAATTTTTCATTTTTATGCCTAAGCGTAACTAATTAATTGATCACAGAAGAAACAGAAGGACATTACAAATTATATAATTTAAGATTGTGGAACTGCATATCACATTGTGACAAGGTCATCATAGGGTTAGTTTTTCCCAGTAATTTAAGGGGTACACTGAGCAGTTTACATTATTATTATTTGCCCGTTGTGTTAGGTCTTTACTGCTTTGAATACAGTGTTTGCTGTGAATATTGTAATTTTACAATGCCTTTTTTTTGTTAAACAAAGCATTTTATGTGGAATTACTACTATTGTCTTTGGATAAACATTTGACAGCTGTATATTATCTTAATCCAATTAACCCACTGCTGTACATTTCATTATCTTGTCTTTTATTGCAATAGGTTTGAAATTGATGACTCATCACCGAGCATGTCTGGATGCTGTGGCGATGAATGCTCTTATGAGATTCTGAGTCGAAGAACAAAATATGGAGAGGGTCAACATTCTCATGGTGGTGGACATTGCGGGGGCTGCTGCCATTGAGGGAGGAGCTCCCTGTTTTTCTTTGTATTCATCCATTTTTTTAAATCATCCTTTACATTAAATTACATTAAATTGTTCCCAGCATTATTGTTGGTGTGTGCAAAATGTTGAATGCCATACAGCTTTAGGTGATTTTTTTTTCTCTGAACCATTTTCGTAGTTCATATTTAAATTTCCTCTCTGCATGGAATATTTATGAGGAATATATACTGTATTGTCTCCCATCTTTTTTAATCTTGACATGCTACTGGCCAATGGTTGGTCTACATTACTTCCCTTATCCACTTTGTTTCTACTCCGCTAATAGTATTTCTGTATATTTGTGAGTTTTAAACCTAGCTTTACTTTGTCACTCTACAGCAGCCTACAGCATGTGCTTTTCAAGAAGTAAAACTGCTCGAGCAAAAAGGATAACTGATACCCAGTTTGTTTACAGACTCTTAGCCACTTCCGATCTTAGATCTATTTTCTGGAATTACTTAAGAAATGTAAAAACACCCTCACTACCTCTCATGTTTGCCTTTTCAACACTATACATCTATGTACTGTAAGTGTCAAATGTCGGTGAAGTTTTGCTTTACTGCCTATCTGTAAACTTTCCTCTTTGTGACTGACAATCCTTCCCCAACATCTTGGCTACCTCGTGATCTCCGCATCCAGAGAATTTTATTCTGGGACTCAAAGAAAAACATCAAGGGTCATTGAGGTTCCCATCTAAACTGTAGGGAAGGTCCAGCAGCTGATCTTGAGGTACTGTACATAGTTTGTTGTAAAATGTTTGACTTGAAAGCAGCAAACATTCTAAAGCAGGGCATGCTCATTAAAAATAGCCCTTTTGTACGGTATAACACCCTGAAACTGATGTTATTATTTAGAAATGTGTAGGTTGGTTAAACTTCACTTGAATGAGTGGTGCTAAACAAAAAATAAATATTTTTAAGGCACACAATATTAAATGGCTCTATTGACTACAGTGAGCATATTTGTTTGTCATTTTGGTTGCTTTTTACAAATTAAGTTTTAAGAAAAGCACAATACCATTAAAAAACAACTTTATAATAAATGTGAAAATGTACTGTATCATGCTGTATTTAACTGTCTTAAGTTTAAGAACAAGTTGCTGCGATATGAAGTAGTATCTAGAAATTTTCATCTTTCCTGTTTGGTGCTACATTTAAAATGTAAAATAGAGATTTTTTTTTTTGCTGTCTGCAAATTTGAAAGCTTTCTGATTATCTTTCTAATAGCAGCCATACATAAATTTTCTTAAACTTTATTAGTTTTCAAGTGCCACTTTGTATTTATATGCACAAGTCTAAAACTTTCAATAAAGAAAAGACCTAAATCTCTTGGGAGAGTTAACAAGAATGATAACATTATACTTCTGCCAGCTCTTTATTAATTTTTACAAGTGTTTCTTCAGAATGGACAGAAATCTAGATTTTATTTTTCTTCTTACAAAGGCCTTTTGTGGATGTCTGCATTTTATTTTTCATTCTTGGAAAAGATACCATGACATTTTCTGCTTTTTTTTTTTTTTATTATTAATGTGTTATATTTCATAAGTCAACCTTTCTTTTTATTATACAGTCTTAGACTGTGCAGTTATTTCTTAAAGATGTTTAAGTGCATAACACTGTACTTTTTTTTTTTTCTTCTATGTTTCCTTCTTGCCTGTAGTGATTAAGGGAAATCTGAGTACATAATACATTTAGGTTCAATGAAGGTTGAGGTTGCACCTTATTGTGATAATTTTCTTAGTATCGTGGAAGCAGAAAATGTATAAGTCTGTTGTGCTTATCTTTGGAACTCTCAGGTTGAAACTCTTAGAGATGTTTCCTCCTCATTAGAAAAATGCTGTTACCCACATTTTGCTTTTGTATCAATTTTCATTTCTTTTCTCATAGTCTCTTCACTCCAAATTTAGAAGTTACTTAATTTACGTAAAGCATCATTCTTGTAGGAAGAAAATTAAAGAAATATAATTGTAATTTGTAAGAAAAGGAAGGTTTTAGTGTATGTATTTGTATGTGACTATTTCTTCTTAGTCTACTTATGCATCACAGCTTTTAGTTATTTTGCTGTTTAGTGACATTTGAAATTTCATTGGATAAATTGCTCAGTATTAATATAAAGTGTTAAACATGCTCAATGAAACACTTATTTCAATAAGAAAAATCATGTGCTGTATCCTTTAAAGTGTGAAAAGTAGTGTGTTAAGGCAATAGTCAGACATCATACCTTTGTTTGCATATGTTTGTAGGTAGTACAATCTGTCAGATATGGAAATTTTAAATGAGCTGGTCATCAAAATAAATGTATGGAAGCTTAAAATCAAATATGCACATACTTCCCTGCTCTCAATAGCAAGAATTAATTTAGGGTGTGTATGTTTATCATCTATATAGGGTTTTGATATGAAAGTTTTAATATTGTATGTTTCTGATGGTGTCTGATGTAGAAATTGCCAGTCTGGCCTGTCATGTATGGTATGGATCTGGTGTTACATTTAATTATTTTTATCGTATCTCATTTTTTATGCAAAAAAGTCTGGTTAAAAAAATACCCAAAAATTCAGGAAATACCATATCCGTTTCTTTTGTCTGCTATTGTGTTTATTATAAAAATGATACCGGTATGTACAGTATATATAATACTGTGTGTGTATATAGTATATATTGTGTATATAGAAATAGTGTTGGATTTGCAGATTGCAGGTTTTGTCATAAAGGAAAACTTTGCCATGCTTTAATAATTCTGTTTTTTATAGACTGCAATGCAGTCAGGATGCTCTTTGTATTGAAACGTTAAAGAAAAAAAGTTGTCTTGTTACAGTACTTTTTAAACTTTTTTTATGACTTGTGTACTCTGAGTTTGGTCCTCAACTTTCCCCTGCCTTGTTTACATGTATGATACATTTTTTAATGTTTAACATGTGTGTCCTCTTAAATCATTTACATTGGCCATTTTGAGATATGTTAGGATAAATATTTTGTTTGATTTTAGTTAAACGAGAAAGGAACACAACAAAGCAGTTTTTATTTTGTTTTATTTGTATGTTAACAAATAAACACTTTGACCCTAAAAATAAGAGTCATTGTTGTAGTTTGTCATTGTGGTTACTGATAAGGTTATTTTTTAAAATTCTTTTGTCATATAAAATTGTTTTTATTAAGCCATGATTTACAAATTAACTATGGATGATCCCTAGAAAAGTATTATATATTATGAAAATTGCAGCAAAGCAGCGGGTCCAGATGGAGTATCGCCACGACTGTTGAAGGCCTGTGCGCTGGACCTGGGGAGTCCCCTGCAGCACATCTTCAACCTGAGCCTGGAACAGGGGAGAGTCCTCAGGCTTTGGAAAACATCTTGCATCACCCCAGTCCCAAAGGTATCACGTCCTAGTGAGCTGAATGACTTCCAGCCTGTCGCTCTGACGTCACATGTGATGAAGACCATGGAGCGGCTGCTGCTTCACCACCTGAGGCCACAGGTCCGTCACGCCCTTGACCCTCTGCAGTTCGCATACCAGGGGAAGGTGGGAGCGGAGGATGCCATCATCTACATGCTACACCGATCCCTCTCCCACTTGGACAGAGGCAGTGGTGCTGTAAGAATTATGTTTCTGGACTTCTCTAGTGCCTTCAACACCATCCAACCTCTGCTCCTCAGGGACAAGCTGACAGAGATGGGAGTAGATTCATACCTGGTGGCATGGATCGTGGACTATCTTACAGACAGACCTCAGTATGTGCGTCTCGGGAACTGCAGGTCTGACATTGTGGTCAGCAACACAGGAGCTCCGCAGGGGACTGTACTTTCTTTGGTCCTGTTCAGCCTATATACATCGGACTTCCAATAATACTTTCCAAGTCCTGCCACTTGCAAAAGTTTACTGATGACATTGCTATCAAGGAGCCCAAGTAGCGTTTCTTGATGCACTTCTGCTGAATAATTTGTTGGCTGAAAGTCCTCCGTGTTAGTGTATCAGGGAGAGGATGTGTAGCATTGTTTGTAATGGCACTCTTTGTTGTTTTAATTCTCTCCCTTGCTGTGACCACCAGAGGGTCCAGTGTGTCCCATAACTGAGCTTGTCTTTTTAATTACCTTGTTGATTCAGTGGGCCTCTCTTTGAGTGATGTTATCTGCTCAGCACACTGCAGTGTAGAAAATCCCACTGGCCATCACAGAGTTCTTTGTTCTTTATTTCATCTTATACAATTTCTTGTATTAGGAATGTGTTAGTTTTTGCATACTCCTTGGGGGTCAGCCATTGTACAGCGCCCCTGGAGCAATTACAGGTTAAGGGTCTTGCTCAAGGGCCCAGCAGAGTATGATCTCTTTTAGCAGTGATGGGGATTCGAACCAGTAACCTTGTGGATACCAGCACAGATCCATAGCCTCAGAGCCACCACACAGTTGTAGTAGATGCGAAGGATGTCACTGCCCACCTTAAAGGAACGCAGTCTCCTAAGAAAACAGAGCCTGCTCTGGCCTTTCTCATATAGTTCCTCTGTGTTACGAGGCCAGTCCAAACCTGTCACTGATGTGGACCTCTGGGTACTTGTAGGAGTGCACCACCTCTACATTCACTACCTGAATAGTGACTGGGTATAGAGATTCTTTGGTTTTAACAAAGTTCTCCACCTGACTCCTACACTCTGTCTCATCCCCCCTTTTTACACACCCCATAAGAGCAGAGTCATCTGAGAATCATCATTAAGTTAAAGATACAATTCACCTTTGCTTATTGTTTCCATATACTGCTACTATAAACTCTTGTTATTTTAAAGCCACTCACTTACTGAACTGAATCAAGGAACTGCCCAATTTTTACATTTTTGGAGCACTATTAAAATTTCTTCCTATTACTATCTTAGCATCAGTCTCATAAAACAAATCACAATTACATAATTTATTTGTTCCATAGCTATTCCACCAAATACATTATTATTATACACAATCAATAAAATAGTACAACATCCTGTATTACTTGTCCTGCTTTTAGGTGTTCAACCTTTAAAGTTCTTTTTAAAATAACACTGCTGAGTACCTTGTGTCACATGTCATTTCCACAGTGATTCTTCCAAAAGTTTTATATATTTTGGTTGTACATTTGTGTCCTGAATAAATTTACTTTCAGTATTTTGCAATATAAAAATGCATTTCCTTTATGAAAAATTCCTAATACCTCTGGTATTAACTAACTAAAAAATGAAATACTATAAAAACCTTTTGTAAAGTTCAATATATATTACACACCATCGACAACAAATACTGATAACATTTTTGCCATTACTTCTAAGAGTCCATCTATGAGTGGATTTCTCTGAAATTTGTTCAGACCTTTTCACCCACAGTGCATGTCAATTTTCCATGGACTGTAGGTTTAGACTTCTTTAGCAGCAATTGTTTTTTTGCCCTCAGATTGTCCCAGTCCATCAACATTAATTCTAATACAAAGTAGACATAGAACGTTCTCTGGCATTTTCCCGGTCAAACTCTTACTGTTTTCTGTCTAAACTGAATGATTACCACTTAGGAGTTTGCTTTCTCTTTCCCAAATTCATGTTCTAGGAGTGAGGATCAGAAAATAAAATTAGTTAAATGTATGAAGCACACCGGAGGGGTAATTAAAGGACAATAACCAGAGTGTGGAGACCTAGCATGTCTGTACCTGCAGGGCTGACTTACAGTCCTCGGTCTCTTGGTTTGAGTAAGTGTGTAAACATGGAAGTTCCACCTTCTGAATGCATCATTGCAGGATAGAGAGATGGAGATAGATTTATTTTTTCCACGGGACATTTGGATTTTTACAGAAGCTCAAATAAATAAAACAAACAACAACACCCCCCCTCCCCAAACTACACATCAGAATTACTAAAAAGAAAGAAACCTTTGTAGTCGTAGTGTAGAAGGAAAATTTTTTATATTAGCATTAAAATAGCAAATTAACATAAAGAGCCATAAAAAGTAATTAAAAGCTTCTAAAACATTAGATTAAGCATAAATTAGAATGTTAAGAAAATAAGATGGGTCAAGTAAATAGTTAACTAAAAAATCAGTCATTTTGCATTATTTTTTTAAGCTTACAGCAGAATTGCTAGTGTGGGAAAGAACAGAGGGCGGTACAGTGGCGCAGTGGTAGCGCTGCTGCCTCGCAGTTAGGAGACCTGGGTTTGCTTCCTGGGTCCTCCCTGCATGGAGTTTGCATGTTCTCCCCGTGTCTGCGTGGGTTTCCTCCGGGCACTCCGGTTTCCTCCCACAGTCCAAAGACATGCAGGTTAGGTGGACTGGCGATTCTAAATTGGCCCTAGTGTGTGCTTGGTGTGTGGGTGTGTTTGTGTGTGTCCTGCGGTGGGTTGGCACCCTGCCCAGGATTGTTTCCTGCCTTGTGCCCTGTGTTGGCTGGGATTGGCTCCAGCAGACCCCCGTGACCCTGTGTTCGGATTCAGCGGGTTGGACAATGGATGGATGGATGGAAAGAACAGAGGGCGGTACAGTGGCGCAGTGGTAGCGCTGCTGCCTCGCAGTTAGGAGACCTGGGTTTGCTTCCCGGGTCCTCCCTGCATGGAGTTTTGGATGTTCTCCCCGTGTCTGCGTGAGTTTCCTCCCACAGTCCAAAGACATGCAGGTTAGGTGGATTGGCAATTCTAAATTGTCCCTAGTGTGTGCTTGGTGTGTGGGTGTGTTTGTGTGTGTCCTGCGGTGAGTTGGCACCCTGCCCGGGATTGGTTCCTGCCTTGTGCCCTGTGTTGGCTGGGATTGGCTCCAGCAGACCCCCGTGACCCTGTGTTCGGATGCAGTGGGTTGGAAAATGGATGGATGGATGGACTTCTAGAGATCTGTACATAGACAACGTCTTTGCATCCTACAACTACATTCCAAATTTAACTTCCCAGCAAGACATTTCTTCATCTTAAAGAAATAGCATATAGGGTTAATAAATGTGGGAAACCAAATAAAGGTCAAGTGAACAACAAAATGTACACTGAAATATAAGAATTTGGTTTAGGAAAAATACTGAAATGGTCAAGTAATGAAGAATGTACCAGAAGAAAGGTTGATGTAATATACAAAATGTACTGAAGGATGACCAAGAGATGACTAAGAAATCAGCAGATGTCCTATAAACGAGAATGGACAGTTGTCATATGCACAGAAATTTCAAGGGTGGTGACTCATCTCAAAAGGTATAAGAAGAACCAGAATATAATATACAGTAAGAGACTTTTATTTTGGGTGTAAACCAACGAACCAACCAGAACAAAATGTATGCATTGATTGACACTGTATGTAAATTCAACAGTTTATAAAATGAACCTCTATTCTTTGTTTCTCTGACCATGCTGTAACAGACTGCTTCTGAAGAATTCTCCCTCCAAGGCATTTTGCCGAGGAGTCATTAAAAGATACAATGAACAGCTTTTCTCCTGCCTGATTACTGAATTGTCCTGTTAGAGGACCTTTCTTTCTTTAATAACATGTTCAATTTCTACCACACTCCTGTCTACCTCTATGCTGGAAAAAATACTGATCAGTCTTGAGGACTCCGACAGCATTTCTATAATACAGTATATAAAACCATTTTACAGTCCCTCCCTTTCTAAGATCCAAGAGGACAGTGGGAAAAAGATCTCTCTCAACATTTCAGAAAAGGAGTGGAAAGTAGCAATGTAGAGAATCCACTCGACCTCCATATACGCAAAGCATACAATTATTCAACTCAAAATTATATATCAAGTACATCTGTCTCGCTTAAAATTGTCCAAAATGTTTCCAGGGCAAGATCCAACCTGCGAACATTGCAATCAAGCTCTAGCCTCATTGGGCCATATGTTCTGGACCGGCACCAAATTAACGCAATTCTGGACCAAAATCTTTAAATGCCTATCAGACAGCCTTGGTGTCCCAATCTCTCCTAACCCATTAACAGCTGTGTTTTGGTGTACCTCCAGATGGGCTTAAAGTGGAGAAGGACAAACTGTAATATTGCCTTTACTACACTATTGGCACGTAGGCTTAACTGGAGGAATCCTAACTCTCTTAGTCTAAGTCAGTGGGTAACTGATGTTTTATATTATTTGAAATTGGAAAAAATCTAATTCTCACTTAGAGGATCTGTGCAGAACTTTTTCAAAAACTGGCAGGACCTAATCAATAACATTTTAGAATAAGCCTTTAAAGCACTGAGGAAGCAGATTCTCTCCCCTTTTTTCTCTCCATTTATCATTATTCACTTATTAATTCATCTACTTACTTATTTTATTAACTTTTTAAAGTTTTACTCTTCTGGCTTAGCTCTCTTTTTCAGGGCTGGGGGTTGATTTGTTTTTGATCTTATGTTTGTAAAAATTGATTTGTATGGAATGTTGTGTGATTTTAATAAAATCAATAAAATAAAAAAAAATGGAAGACATCATGTGACCAGTGCGTGTTTTTTTGGTATACTTGCTAAAAATGGAAGAACAGGTTTGGCGGATGAAGACTGATCAGGCCTTCAAACAACAACATGCAGTGTAACCAATATGGATCCTGTGAATACTTACTAAAGAAAGGGGACGATTTACTGTTTCTGCCTTGGCTGATCAGCTGCACATAAGCAGGGAGATTATGTTGAAAAGTAATGTGATAGTTTGGTCAATGCCATCAGAATACTGTATCTTTATTGTCATTGTAACAATACAACAAAATTAGGTGCAGTCCCTGCGGTGTCAAAATATAAATTACAAAAGGATAAGAAAGGATAAGAAGAAATAAGGTAGAACACAAACATTCAACATAAGACCTTAATTGCACATGAACACTATTGCACAAGATGACATCTATTGCACTGCTGCATTGGAGGTGATTTGGCGGCATTCAGTGCCCTAATAGCAACAGGGTAGAAACTGTTTTTCAGTCTATTAGTCTTTGTTTTGATGCTCCTATATCTTTTGCCTGATGGCAACAGTTGGAACATGTCATGAGTAGGGGTGTGAGGAGTCTTCTAAGATATTTTCTGCATTCCTTATGCAGCGAGAGCTGTGCAGTTCATCCATAGCGGGTAAACAGCGGCCGATGATGTATATTTTTAAGGAAAAAATAAAATGCCTTTACTTTTTTTTAATTTTTCCTAGTTTACATTATTTTTACAACTCCCGAGTTCAGAGTTACTACTTTATGGATATCATTCACTTTATCTTTATTTCTTTTCCACCACCACCATATCTTAAATTCACTTGTCATTTATCTTTCCACCACATATAAATGAATGTGTCAGAAAGATAAACAAGTGAATTTACAATTCCAAATGTCATTTTAATCTATACAGTACATGTCTTATTTTCATATCAAGACCTTCTGCATTTATTTTTTGCATAGAATTTACTTTTACCATACTTTCCATTTGTATTTACTTCTCTCAGACACTTGACAAGTTTCCTATTTACAGAGATGAGTGCTGTTAAGTATTATGCATTCTTCTTGCAACTGAGATAGCGAAGGTTCTAAATTTCTACCTCTGCAGATACAGTGGTGTGAAAAACTATTTGCCCCCTTCCTGATTTCTTATTCTTTTGCATGTTTGTCACACAAAATGTTTCTGATCATCAAACACATTTAACCATTAGTCAAATATAACACAAGTAAACACAAAATGCAGTTTGTAAATGGTGGTTTTTATTATTTAGGGAGAAAAAAAAAATCCAAACCTACATGGCCCTCTGTGAAAAAGTAATTGCCCCCTGAACCTAATAACTGGTTGGGCCACCCTTAGCAGCAATAACTGCAATCAAGCGTTTGCGATAACTTGCAATGAGTCTTTTACAGCGCTCTGGAGGAATTTTGGCCCACTCATCTTTGCAAAATTGTTGTAATTCAGCTTTATTTGAGGGTTTTCTAGCATGAACCGCCTTTTTAAGGTCATGCCATAGCATCTCAATTGGATTCAGGTCAGGACTTTGACTAGGCCACTCCAAAGTCTTCATTTTGTTTTTCTTCAGCCATTCAGAGGTGGATTTGCTGGTGTGTTTTGGGTCATTGTCCTGTTGCAGCACCCAAGATCGCTTCAGCTTGAGTTGACGAACAGATGGCCGGACATTCTCCTTCAGGATTTTTTGGTAGACAGTAGAATTCATGGTTCCATCTATCACAGCAAGCCTTCCAGGTCCTGAAGCAGCAAAACAACCCCAGACCATCACACTACCACCACCATATTTTACTGTTGGTATGATGTTCTTTTTCTGAAATGCTGTGTTCCTTTTACGCCAGATGTAACGGGACATTTGCCTTCCAAAAAGTTCAACTTTTGACTCATCAGTCCACAAGGTATTTTCCCAAAAGTCTTGGCAATCATTGAGATGTTTCTTAGCAAAATTGAGACGAGCCCTAATGTTCTTTTTGCTTAACAGTGGTTTGCGTCTTGGAAATCTGCCATGCAGGCCATTTTTGCCCAGTCTCTTTCTTATGGTGGAGTCGTGAACACTGACCTTAATTGAGGCAAGTGAGGCCTGCAGTTCTTTAGACGTTGTCCTGGGGTCTTTTGTGACCTCTCGGATGAGTCGTCTCTGCGCTCTTGGGGTAATTTTGGTCGGCCGGCCACTCCTGGGAAGGTTCACCACTGTTCCATGTTTTTTGCCATTTGTGGATAATGGCTCTCACTGTGGTTCGCTGGAGTCCCAAAGCTTTAGAAATGGCTTTATAACCTTTACCAGACTGATAGATCTCAATTACTTCTGTTCTCATTTGTTCCTGAATTTCTTTGGATCTTGGCATGATGCCTAGCGTTTGAGGTGCTTTTGGTCTACTTCTCTGTGTCAGGCAGCTCCTATTTAAGTGATTTCTTGATTGAAACAGGTGTGGCAGTAATCAGGCCTGGGGGTGGCTACGGAAATTGAACTCGGGTGTGATACACCACAGTTAGGTTATTTTTTAACAAGGGGGCAATTACTTTTTCACACAGGGCCATGTAGGTTTGGATTTTTTTTCTCCCTAAATAATAAAAACCATCATTTAAAAACTGCATTTTGTGTTTACTTGTGTTATATTTGACTAATGGTTAAATGTGTTTGATGATCAGAAACATTTTGTGTGACAAACATGCAAAAGAATAAGAAATCAGGAAGGGGGCAAATAGTTTTTCACACCACTGTATGTACTATGTGTTTGAGGTCATTTGAATAAATTGATTTACGGCTATTGTTATCATTATGTCCCTAATAAACCGACGTGATGTTGCATAAAATTGTACATAACTGAATATCCATGCTCTACATTAGTTAAGAACGTAAAATGTTACTGAAATCTGTGTAATGCACGTGTTATTAATAGCGGGAATATTTTAATAATTAAGGGGCCACATTACTTTCATTCTTGCGCAATGTATCCGACTGATCGAGCAGCAAGGGAGGTTGCCCGAGTGTCAGGGAAAACCGTTTCCGTCCTGCATTGTCATTTGCGTCCTAAGAGGAAGACGAAAAAGTAGCACGTAGTACTAATGATATAATTTTCACCAGTTTTGCCCAAGGTCACTGTTCTTGGCGAAGAGGGTCGAATAGTGAGATAGGTCCAGCTCCAGACCTCAGCGGTCCACTAGTCTGTTGCCAAAAGAAACCTAAACTGAACCATGCCGAAGGCATCTTAGTATGACGAAAGAGTCCACGTGGTTGTGTTTCCGGAAATGAAACGGATGCGCGCTAGAATCGAGTTGTCGGAAGTGACCTCATCGTGGAGGCGGAATGAATGGGAATGACTTAGAATTATTGCGACTCTGGGAAGGACCGCTATTCATGCAGACGACGCCTTTGTGATATTTTGAGGTATTTTGAGTTTATAATATTGTCGTTTAGGTTTTCAGCGACGTGGGTACTGAGGCGTTCTTGTTGATTGCAGAATATGCCACTCATGCTCACATTTGTGCACACTTCTGTAGCAGTTCAGTCCGAATGCTTCGTAGCAGTTTGCGGTAAGGCAGTTGTGAGGTTACTTGGACTCACCTTTCAGTGCAGTCTGCGGAATATTTAGCTACCTTGCACCAAATATAACTTTATGAAAACAAATGCATATCATAATTAAAGCAAAAAAGTAATTAATTGTTAGATTTTCGATAGCTTAGGTAGCCACGGTCATATACACGGTAGTCGATTGTAATTTCATGCTCCAGTCACACATCTATGTATTAACACGTGCAGCGTGTTACAGAAAATCAAGGGACGGTTTCCCTAATGCCTGTTTTGCAGGTCTGGCATAATGCCGTGTCATCAAGGTGACCTCAAGTCACATGCAGTGATGGTAGTTCACCTAATACAACATTGTTTTTACACAGCAATGTCTGTAACATCAAGCTCCTATTAGGAGTATGCAATAATTGTCAATGAAAAGAAATCCTCCAAGACTGTAAAATCGGAACTGGTTTCTGATGCTTGATGGACCCGACCCTGAATCGTGGATTTTACTGTATGATATTGGTTTTTCCTTGGTAACGAATACATTTAACTAAGTACCTGATCCTCTTTTTGAAAAATATACAGTTAGGTCCATATGTAGCTGGACAGTGACACAGTCTTATTAATTTGGCCTTGTACACCAACACAGTGCAATTCAGATGCATTTTGAAAGTGATGTAATATGTGACCTAGGTGTAAGTGAAGACATTCAGCTTTAATTCAAGGGCAAGGGTTTTAACAAAAATAGTGTATCAGCAGTACAGGAACGACAATCATTTTCAAAACTTGTTTGAAAATCATTTGCAGTCAATGACAACCTGAAGTGTGAAGTTCATGGACATCACCAAATATTGAATTGCTAGTGATGCTTTGCAAGGCCTTTACTGTAGCTGTCTTTAGCTGTCTTTTGTTCATTTGTCATTGTGCCTTCAATTTTGTCTTCAGCAGGAGAAATGCACATTCGGTTTGGCTGAGGTCAGGTGATTGTCTTGGTCATTAAAGACTATTCCACTTTTTAGCCTTAACAAAAGCTTAGGTTGCTTTTGCTGCATGAATAGATACTATAGCCCTATACACTTCTATTTTAATCCTGCTACTTCTGTCAACTATCATATCATTAATAAACACTACTAACCCGGTTCCATTGGCAGGCATGCATGTCCGTACGGCTTAAGCTGCCTCCACCCTGTTTCACAGATAATGTGGTATGTTTCAGATCTTGAGCTGTTCCTTCTCTTCTCCATGCTCTTCTCTTCCCATCATTCTGATACATGTTGATCTTAGTTTATAGTCTGTTCAAAGAATATTGTTCCAGAACTGGAGAGGCATTTTTGGATATACGAGGTCTGACAATTAAGTTCGCAAACTCATTCTAGAAAAAGTGCCACATACCTCGTTACCGAACATCACTACAGTCACCTTCGAACTACTCCCCTTGAGAAGCTATGCATTGACGCCAGCACCTAGTCCACACTTCAAAGCAATTTTGGAACTCTTTTTCTGGAATGGCCATCAGAGCTGTCGTCGTATTACGCTTGATGTCCTGAATGTCCTCAAAATGTTTTCCTTTCAATATTTCCTTTATCATAGGGTAAAGAAAAAATTAATTGGGGGGCCAGATCAGGTGAGTAGGGAGGGTGTTCCGATACAGTTACTTGTTTACTGCCTAAAAACTCCCTCACAGACAGTGCCATGTTAGCTGCAAGCTCCGACAGTCTTGTGACGGCACACAAGAACACGTAACAACAATAATGAACGCCAATCAGCAAGACACTGCCACAAGAAGACACGAACACAGCGGTGAGACACTGGTACACAAAGGTTATGAAACCTCACTGAGCTGTTTGTGAAGTGCTTCCAATGTTAGCGCAAGGTGGCAAGTTCACAAACTTAATTGTCGGACGTTGTATTCTGGCAAAGTCTAATCTGGCATTCCTATTCTTGAGGCCCTTTGTGGTAAACCCTCTGTATTTACTTTTATAAAGTCTTCTTTTCTCTTGATGTTAGTATTGGACAATGACTTGCCAACCTCCTGGAGAGTGCAGTCCTTTTGAGCTCACTAGTAAATTCCTTCTGTTTAAAAATGTATCAGATTGTTGGTTTGACCATTCCTGATGTTTCTGCCATTTCTTTGATGGTTCTTGTTTTGTTTTCCCAGCCTAATGTTGACCTGCTTTACTTGCATTGACAGCTCTTTGGACTTCATATTGGGAGTTCACAACAAGTTCCACCCTTCACATCCACTCCAGACATTTTACCTACTTAATTGTTACTGAACTAATGACGGAACTGCCCACACTAGGTCATTGAACAGCTTGTCAGTCAATTGTCTGATCATTTTTGTCACTTGATAAAGAGGGGATGACATACAAAATGTGTTGTAATTCTTAAACCATTCACCCAGTTTGAAGCTAGCACTTTCAGTCCACTCAAATATTTTTTAGTAAAGGTTAAAACGGCAATTTAATACCGATATTAATACTAATACAATATACTTTGTTTTAAACTTTTCCTTAGTATCAACACAGTTTTGTGAGATGGTAAAGATGGCAATGCCCGAGAATAATCTGATACGGCTTTCGTTTTAGAGTGAACTTTTTTTTTTTAATTATTAATTAAGTCAGTCACCAGTCTTATACAATAGGCCATTCATCAAACTATGCATTCTCCCTGTCTGTCTAAGTTCATGTTTCTGTTATAAGTACGCAGAAGGAGTCAAAAAGGTTACATAGGATTCTTTAGTTTCATCGCCTGCTTTCTGTACAATGAGGTGAGAAAACACATTCAGTTCAGATGTGCCAGTTTGAGATAAAATGTCCTTGATTTTTTTGATGCACAAGCAAGTAATCTGCGTTATGAGCTTTGGTTGGACCTGGCTTGTAGCCAGGGAGTAGATTCTGTCTTAATCAGAACATTTACTGCAGTAAGTATCATATGACACAGCATGCCCACTGACTGATTTACCAATGTGTTACCTCTAGAAGTGAATCTTTTCAGTTCAAAAATGCAAAAACTACATAAATCGAAATTCAAAAAGTTAAGTCAGCAAAAATGAAATCATCATTAACTTGGAAAACTTAGTACACTACTTACAAGTCAGAACTAAGTCAAGAGCATTAAAACAACAGTAATGGATAATTCTGTGAAGTGAAGCACAAGGATGTCAATTGTTACTCAGGCCTTCGTGAAACATGCTAAATAGAGTGATTGCAATAATCGGTGGTGCTTCCTAGGAGAAGAATACTTCACCTTCTCCGGCAGGTGACAAGTGAATTGCTGACTTGAGAAAAAAAAAACAAACACTTTCGGTCACAAAAAAATGATTTGCGTTGTTGTTGTAAACTGAGACTTGATATTTTAGGTAATTCAAGAATAAGTACTGGTTTTGAAGTTCACATTATTTATGGCTTAAAGTACGCAGACGTCTATTAAACCATCTTTGGCATGCTTCTTACTGCTTGTTATCTGTAATTGTTAAAAGGATGACTGATAGTGACTTTCAGCCAAGTGTGTCAAGTACTATATTGATTGATAAAAATTAGTAAATGTCCTTAAACTTATACAAATGTTTTTTTTGTATTTTTATTGGTAGTTTTTTTTGGAACTGATTTTGCTGACAAATTTACATACAGACTGACATCAAATACAGAGAAAGAAATGAAAAACAAAGGCAAGCACAAAAATGCTGTGCCACAGGAAAATGTTTATATAAACATATATATATTTTAAATTACCAATACAGTTTATATTTGTTAGGAAGGTGTATATCCATCCATCCATTTTCCAACCCGCTGAATCCGAACACAGGGTCACGGGGGGGGTCTGCTGGAGCCAATCCCAGCCAACACAGGGCACAAGGCAGGAACCAATCCCGGGCAGGGTGCCAACCCACTGCAGGGAAGGTGTATATGTAGGTATTTAATAAGCTATTGTGACATTCTTTTAACAATATTGGCATAATATTCTTGTTTTTTCTGTTCATTAAAATACATTCTAGCAGGAGGTAATCCATCATGAATTATGGCATAACTCTCCCTATAATAAAGCAGATCAGCAGAGATCAAAATTTAGGGACTTGCTATTTTTTACATAAAGTCTCTTCAAGGGTAGATGCACTTCTGTACCTGTTTCCAGGTACGTGAAGGGCAGTGTTTTACTAACAATGACCTTTGATGTGCAGTACTGCTGTTAATTCCTCATTTTGAGTAATGGGAAATAGGGAAAAAAATAATATGGTATTGCATTTTTTTACTTTTATGTCATGAATGCACTGATAATAAGTATAGAGATTTTTGCACCATCTCTAGAAATGTAGAATTAATGTATTATGACAGTACCTAAATAACAAAATATATTGTTCCTTCTGAATTTTCATAGCTAGTGAACCAGAAAAAAGAGGAAGGGAATTTGTAGTCTTGCATGTCAAATAACGAGGGTGGCAGCAACTGCAGAGCACCCACAGAATGTTTCAGTTGAGCTAGAATTCCTGTCATTTAGGGTGAATTAAACATAATAAGTTGGAAGCTTTTATTATAAACATAAGAACATTAATGCAATCAAAATGGAAGGATTTCTGTTGTTTTTGTCTGTAGTTTATATAAACTACTGAAAATTATCTACATGCTTGTAAATCTTCCGTTTATTTGGTAAACCGTTCCAGCACTAGATAGAGCTATTATTATAGTAGTAACATACAACCCCAATTCCAGTGAAGTTGGGACATTGTGTAAAACGTAAATAAAAACAGAATACAATGATTTGCAAATCCTTTTCAACCAATATTCAATTGAATACAGTACGAAGACAAGATATCGAATGTTCAAACTGATAAACTTTATTGTTGTTTTGCAAATCTTCACTCATTTTGAATTTGATGCCTACAACACGTTCCAAAAAAGCTGGGACAGGGGCAGCAAAAGACTGGGAAAGTTGAGGAATGTTCAAAAAACACCTGTTTTGAACATTCCACAGGTGAACAGGTTAATTGGAAACAGGTGTTTGTCATGATTGGGTATAAAAGGAGCATCCCCAAAAGGCTCAGTCGTTCACAAGCAAGGATGGGGCAAGGGTCACCACTTTGTGAACAACTGCGTGGGCAAATAGTCCAGCAGTTTAAGAACAACGTTTCTCAATGTACAATTGCAAGGAATCTAGGGATTTCATCATCTACTGTCCATAATCAAAAGATTCAGAGAATCTGGAGAAATCTCTGCACATAAGCGGCAAGGCTGAATACCAACACTGGATGCGCGTGACCTTCGATCCCTCAGGTGGCACTGCATTAAAAACCGACATCATTCTGAAAAGGATATTACCACGTGGGCTCAGGAATACTTCAGAAAACCAATGTCAGTTAGCACAGTTCGTCGCTATATCTACAAGTGCAAGTTAAAACTCTACCATGCAAAGCGAAAGCCATATATCAACAACACCCAGAAACACCATCGGCTTCTCTAGGTCCGAGCTCATCTGAGATGGACTGACGCAAAGTGGAAATGTGTGCTCTGTTCTGACGAGTCCACATTTCAAATTGTTTTTGGAAATCATGGACATCGTGTCCTCCGGGCCAAAGAGGAAAAGGACCATCCGGATTGTTATCAGCGCAAAGTTCAAAAGCCAGCATCTGTGATGGTATAGTGCCCATGGCATGGGTAACTTGCACATCTGTGAAGGCACCATTAATGCTGAAAGGTACATACAGGTATTGGAGCAACATATGCTGCCATCCAAGCAATGTCTTTTTCAGGGACGTCCCTGCTTATTTCAGCAGGACAATGTGAAGCCACATTCTGCATGTGTTACAACAGCGTGGCTTTGTAGTAAAAGAGTGCAGGTACTAGACTGGCCTGCCTGCAGTCCAGACCAGTCTCCCATTGAAAATGTGTGGCGCATTATGAAGCGCAAAATACGACAACTGAGACCCCGGACTGTTGAGCAACTGAAGTTGTACATCAAGCAAGAATGGGAAAGAATTCCACCTACACAGCTTCAACAATTAGTGTCCTCAGTTCCCAAATGCTTATTGAGTGTTGTTAAAAGGAAAGGTGATATAACACAGTGGTAAACATGCCCCTGTCCCAGCTTTTTTTGGAACGTGTTGCAGGCATCAAATTCAAAATTAGTGAAGATTTGCATAACAACAATAAAGTTTACCAGTTTGAACATTCGATATCTTGTCTTTGTAGTGTATTCAATTGAATATAGGTTGAAAAGGATTTGCAAATCATTGTATTCTGTTTTGATTTACGTTTTACACAACGTCCCAACTTCATTGGAATTGGGGTTGTACATAAGGAAAGAAATCTGCCAAGAAAAAGCACAGTGCCTGGCCTGTCCCATATAATAACAAGGGGCAACATTTTGTGTTTATCACAAGTCTCTTTCATTATTTTATTTAAATTCATAGTAAAGATTTTGAGTGACCAAAATTTTTGTATGTTTTATGTACAGCTTTGTTTCCTGATGCAGTCAGTATGACCCTCAGCATTGCATATAAATTATTTAAAGCATTCTTCTTCTTCCTTCGGCTGCTCCCGTTAGGAGTTGCCACTGTATCTGCCACTGTCCTCTGTATCTTGTTCTGTTACACCCGTCACATGCATGTCCTCTCTCACCATATCCATAAATCTTCTCTTAGGCCTGCCTCTTTTTCTCTTGCCTGGCAGCTCTATCCTTAGCATCCTTCTTCCAATTATCCCAGCATCTCTCCTCTGCACATGTCCAAACCAACGCAATCTCGCCTCTCTGACTTTGTCTCCCAACCATCCAACTTGAGCTGACCCTCTAATGTACTCATTTCTAATCCTATCCATCCTCGTCACACCCAATGCAAATCTTAGTATCTTTAACTCTGCCACCTCCAATTCTGTTTCCTGCTTTCTGGTCAGTGCCACCGTCTCCATCCCATATAACATAGCTGGTCTCACTACCGTCCTTTCACTCTTGTTGATACCCATCTGTCACAGATTACTCCTGACACTCTTCTCCACCCATTCCACCCTGCCTGCACTCTCTTTTTCACCTCTCTTCCACAATCCCCATTACTTTGTACTGTAGTTACTTTTCTGGTGAAAACACTTTTGTCTGTTTTAGTCTCTTAATACATAATTGTGAGCTCACATAGTATAGAAATATGACTGTGAAACATGAGTCTAATTCTGTATTGTTTTATAATTTCTTCAGTAAAAAATAATGCTTCATTCTTCACAGTTTCCTTTGTTTTGTGTTTGCTTCTAACAGGTGGAATCTTAATGTTAAACATGAAGATGAAATTAAAGAATGTTTTTGTTATGTACTTCTTTGTCTCAATCCTTGGGCTAATGTATGCACTTATGCAGCTGGGTAAGAATTTCAAGTATTAATTTTGAATCCTTCATTAATGTTACAAAATACAGTAAAATAAATATTACAAATGTCATGATGTTTTAATAATGGTAATGCAGGAAAAGATTTGATGTACTTGTTTTTTTGTTTTGTTTTTTTTAATATTTCCTAACTTGGTCTGAGTCATCATAACTTGGATTGACAGTCAGATTATAGCTAACTGCTTTGAAAAGGAGTTTCTTTTTTGCTGAAGTTTGCCATCATCTCATTGTTTTATTAAATATATTTAAGGGAGGTAACAATAGGAAAGCTGACTAAGATTATTTATTTTCTCTTTGAATGTATAACTATCCTGCAGTTGAAAATTATGCTTAGTATGTGAAACTGCAATGAATGTCCATGCGTTTACAAATACATCTTCATTTGAAAGCTTTAGCGAGGAGGTCTATGTGTTCGAATGATGAATACTTGTCAAAGTTTGTAAAATTTTCTTTTATACTTTAAACTGATCATTTCAGTCAGTGTGACACCCTTTTCACTTGGCTTCAGATTTTGCCCCTCTGTCTATGTAGAGAAAATATAATACAGTAGTTTATAGAGAAAAGAGTGCCACATGAGAAGTTCACAAGGTGGTTTGGCTGGAGAGCAACTTTTTATCTGATCGAAGATATATATTGTTTAGCTTTATTTTCTTTTGAAAGTACCCTGAACTACTGACCTATTGGATTCAGAGGCACTGCAGCAGAATCCATATGGTAAAAACCTCAAATCTGAATCTTTCCATCTAAAATCATAAAATTAGTAAGATCTACCAAGATCTGGTAAAACAGCTTACGACCTGCGTATACAAGTGATTGTTTGTTAAATGTACTTCTGTAGACTAACATTCTGGTGGAGTATTCTATCATCAGTCTTATCCTAATATTGCTAATTTACTGCTGAGCAGGATTCTCGTCTTTCCATAAAATGGATAAATGGTTTGGGTTCAGTCAAGTAATCACTGCTTGGGTAGCTATGTATTTTCATATATTCTTGGTGATTTTTGAGCCAGAGAGTGGTTGCATGTTGGTCAGGCGTGCAAGTAAGAATTTCACAGTACTTTATACATGTGAACAATTCCAAAAATCTGTGTCTAGATACATGAGTTTAGTAGCCATATGCCAACCGTGAAGACAGGTATGAAGTTACTGATAAGGACTTCAGATACATCTGGCATGAATTGCAGATAGTGGCGCAATCCTTAAAGTAACTGGCAAACTCCAGTTTCTGAAGAGATCTGTGATTGGTAAAATGAGTTAAATCCCTTGAAGTCATTCGTTTGTGGTGTGCCTTGAGCCACAATAAACATAAAAGGAATCCCAAGATACTGTATGGAAGAAGTAGGTTGGTAGGCTGCCCTGCTCACTCCGATGTTATCTAGATTGATTTGTTTTTTCTCTTCCTTTAGTTCCCTTAAGATTTTACTCTTGAATTTGTGGTTTGAAGAGTGGAAGAGAGGGCAGCGTGTTGGCCTTAGTTAGTATTGGAAACAAATGTTAGAACCCGTTCTGCCAAGACAGTCTTGTTTACTTTGGAGAAGTTTGCTCATACTTGAACAACCTATCCTTTATTCAACCCTGGCTTCATAAACTGGCAAAGTTCTTAATCTGACCATATATCTTGCCATCCTTCACTTGCACATTTGGGGCTATGACCAATGTTCCCTCTGAATTTTTTTTTAACTGAGAAATGGATATGAATAAAATTTCAGCAGGTACTTACTGTTTATGACTGAATTCCTCAATCTCCCTTTAAATTTCAAGCCCTGTGAAGCAGCAGTACACAAACTGCACCAACACCCGTGCAGCTTTGAGGGAACATAGGCTTTAATGGTCTATTGGTGCTGGTTTATTATCAATAATCATTAATGCCAGATCTACATGTTTAGTTGCTGTTTTTTGCTTGTTCTCAGTGTACATTAACCTTATAATCAAAATACGGTTAATACAGTGGAACCTCGGTTCATGAACGTCTTGGTACACGTACAGATTGGTTTACAACCAAAAAGTTTGCCAAACTTTTGCCTCGGTTCATGACCACACACTTGAAATACGAACAAGCCAGTTTCCCTTTCGGTTTGTGCGTGCTGATGATTTCCGCACGTATGGCATTGTTCTCGGTCAGACGTGCGTGTGTGCTTTCGCTGTGGACTCTTTGTGGTCTATTTCATTTCCCTTCTGGTTCGTACTCGCCGATTACTGTATTTAAGCACGTGTTCAACCTCTCCTTGTTCATTGTTCTCAGTCAGACGTGTGTGCTTTACCTGTGAACTCTTTGTGTTCTACAGTATTTTGTGTGCTTTTGCAGTTGGCTTCTAAGCAAGTGAAGAGTGGTGAGAAGAAAGTTTTGCAGAAAATTGAAATCGAAGTAAAGAAAGAAATTATTGAAAAGTATGAGCGTGGCGTTCGTGTTACTGATCTTGCCGCCGAGTACAAGAAGTCTAAATCTATGATTTCGACTATTCTAAAGCCGAAAGAATCTATTAAAGCAGCTGATTTTGCAAAAAGAGTTACAGTGTTAACCAGGCAGAGGCCTCAAGTGCTGGAAGAGGTGGAAAAACTGTTGCTAGTGTGGCTGAACGAGAAGCAACTTGCAGGGGATAGCATAAGCGAGGCGATGTTATGTGAGAAAGCCAGGAAGATTCATGGTGATTTGCTGCAAAACTATCCTTCTACGAGTGGCGAAAGTGAGGAATTTAAAGTCAGTAGAGGATGGTTTGAAAAGTTTCGCAAGAGAAGTGGCATTCATAGTGTGGTAAGGCATGGAGAGGCTGCTAGTTCCGACGCTGAAGCTGCGAAAGAATTTGTGAAAAATTTCACAAAATTAGTGGAGGACGAAGGCTACATCCCGCAAACAAGTCTTCAACTGCGACGAGACCGGATTGTTCTGGAAGAGGATGCCGAAGAGGACCTACATTACCCAGTAAGAGAAGGCTATGCCCGGCCATAAACCAATGAAGGACAGGTTAACCGTTTTGCTGTGTGCTAACGATAGTGGTAATGTAAAAATCAAGCCGTTACTTGTTTACCAATTTGAGAACCCTCGTGCTTTCAAGCAGCACAATGTAAGCAAAGCCAGACTGCCTGTGATGTGGAGGGCAAACACGAAGAGGTGGGTCACAAGGACCTTGTTTTTGGAATGGCTGCACGAGGCTTTTGCTCCCACTGTGAAGTAATATCTCGAAGAGAATAACCTGCCTAAAAAATGCCACCTTCTGATGGACAATGCACCGGCACACCCTCCAAATTTGGTTGACGGTATGGTCCGAAAAATTTTAATGCGTAGGAAAAGGCATGTCACATTAGACCGCTATTTTGTGAAGTCTGATCCACCAGCTAAACAGCTAAAAACACCAGAAACCCAAGAAATCACAAAGAAAACACCTGAAGGAGAACATCCCTCCATTGCGGAGCTGAACTGTCCCTCAAAACTGTAACCTCCTCTCCACTCAGTTCCTCTTCATTTCCTTCATGTCAGAACTCGACTCATGCAAGGTGAGTTTTCTTGGTGGTTTATGGTTAGTTTTTGTATTACGGATTTTTCAAATGTTCATTTTTCAGTTCGTAGCGTGAATTGTTGCAATGTTACTTTTCTTGGTTGTTTATTAAATTTCTGATTTTTAAAATGTTCATTTTTTCCCTGTGCTTAAAACTCATTAAAAAAAAGTTTACACAGCGATCGGGTTGTAAGGCTATTAGCGTGAACTCCTGCAATGTTACTTTCTTGGTGGTTTATGGTTGGTTTTTAAATAAAGTTCAGATTTGTTCAAATGTTCCTTTTTTCCCCTGTGCTTAAAACTCATTTAAAAAGAGTGTTTACAGCGATCGGATCATAAGCGCGAACTCTTGCAATGTTAGTTTTCTCTGTTGTTCAAGGTTTTCTCAGTGTTATTCAATGTTTTTACATTTAGTTTACTATCCCTTTGTGCATTCTATGGTTTAATCTTTATATATAATCTTCATTTGGATCTTGATCTTTGTTTGTCCGCGAATTCACTGCCTTGTGTGGTGTTCCTGGTGTGTTCAGTAGAGGGCAGTAGTGATGGAGGAAGAGAGGAAGTGAGGGGGAAGATTGTTTGATGAGGTTGGAGTGTGGTGATTAAAGAGGATTGAATTAAAGGAGACTACGTGCTGTTTGTACTGGCTGAATACACAACACCTTGGTTGTTACTTTTGTTTACAAACACTGTCGATAGCACTCTTTGTGTTTAGATCTGGCGTTGACACCGTGCTTTGTGTTTAGATCTGGTGTCGACACCTGCTTCGTTGTCGAGACTGTGTTTTTTTTGTGTTTCTGTCGACCGTCGTTGGCAGCACTTTGTCCAAATCGAATGCTCACCCACTTCATGGAGTCGGCAGTCAGAGTATATAAGTCGGGCACACTTCTGTGATTTTCCATCAGTCAGCATTTGGAGTTCAAGAAAGAAGCATTGCTTCTTTCTTACTCTTTGGATTGCCACAAAGCAACCTGCGAGATTGGAGAAAGGTTGAGAAGAGTCCCTGTACGACCGTTGTCAGAGCTTGGTCCGCATTGCCGGCAGTAAGTCGAACCCGTTTCCAGTGACAGTTGGACTCCGCCAGGGCTGCCCTTTGTTACCAATTCTGTTCATAACTTTTATGGACAGAATTTCTAGGCGCAGCCAGGGTGTTGAGGGGGTCCGGCTTGGTGGACTCAGGATTGGGTCACTGCTTTTTGCAGATGATGTTGTCCTGTTTGCTTCATCAGGCCGTGATCTTCAGCTCTCTCTGGATCAGTTCGCAGCTGAGTGTGAAGCGGCTGGGAGCGGAATCAGCACCTCCAAATCCGAGACCATGGTCCTCAGCCGGAAAAGGGTGGAGTGCTATCTCAGGGTTGGGAGTGAGATCCTGCCCCAAGTGGAGGAGTTCAAGTATCTCGGGGTCTTGTTCACGAGTGAGGGAAGAATGGAGCGTGAGATCGACAGGCAGATCGGTGCGGCATCCGCAGTGTTGCAGGCTCTGCATCGGTCTGTCATGGTGAAAAAGGAGCTGAGCCATAAGGCAAAGCTCTCAATTTACCAGTCGATCTATGTTTCTACCCTTACCTATGGTCATGAGCTATGGGTAGTGACCGAAAGAACGAGATCGCGAATACAAGCGGCTGAAATGAGTTTTCTCCGCAGGGTGTCTGGGCTTTCCCTTAAAGATAGGGTGAGAAGCTCAATCATCCAGGAGGGGCTCAGAGCAGAGCCGCTGCTCCTCCGCATCGAGAGGAGTCAGATGAGGTGGCTCGGGCATCTGATCAGGATGCCTCCTGGACGCCTCCCTGGTGAGGTGTTCCGGGCACGTCCAACCGAGAGGAGGCCCCAGGGAAAACCCAGGACACGCTGGAGGGACTATGTCTCCCGGCTGGCCTGGGAACGCCTTGGGATTCCCCCGGAAGAGCTAGAAGAACTGGCCAGGGAGAGGGAAGTCTGGGCATCTCTGCTCAAGCTGCTGCCCCCGCGACCCGACCTTGGATAAGCAGAAGAGGATGGATGGATGAGAAGAGATTGTGACAGGAAACGACAGCGTCATGCAAACGAGACGGACTGTGAACGGAGAGAAGCAGAAATGCTCCTCAACCACCACATAATTACTATTCGGACAGTGATTCCGAGTAGGCTGTTCCTATCGAATCAATGTCCAAGGGTTTTGTTTTCTAATTTTGTTTCCCTTATAAAAAATCATAATGCTGTGCGACGAAGGGCCCAGTTCACGACTGGCAGCCACGTTTAAACAGGGAACCCTTCACAGACAACTTTAACACGCGCAATGTAGTTGGGCGCACATGGCTAGTTAACTATATTTGTGCTTAAAAACTTAAAAAAATATATATTTACATACAGTTCGTATGGTCTGGAACGGATTAATTGTATTTACATACAATCCTATGGGGGAAATTGCTTCAGTTCACGACTAAATCGGTTTACGACCAGAGTTTTGGAACGAATTATGGTCGTGAACCAAGGTTCCACTGTACAGCATTGTAGATGGGAGACCATTGTTTGTTGTTCCTGTTTTTTAACAACTGATGCTACTGTGCACAAACTTTGTTTGATACACACAAATTATTTAAAATATTTTACAAAATTACCTTCAGGCTATGTGTATAAGGTGTATATGAAACATACGTAAATTTCGTGTTTAGGTACAGGTCCCATCCCCAAGGTATTTCATTTTGTATGTGCAAATATTCTAAAATCAAAAATAGTTCTGGTCCCAGGCATGTTGGATTAGGGATGCTCAACCTGTAATAATATGTTACAGAGAAAGAAAGTATTAGTGATGATACTGCTCATATGTTTTTCTTTAGGACAGCCATGTGATTGCACCCAACATATGAAGCAGAACAGCGACTTTGTTCGCAATCAAGACAGAGCTATCAGCAAATTGCAGAATGAGGTAAAGAAATTGCAAGCTCAGGTCAAGCCAGAAGAACCTCCTAAACCTATTTTACCTATAATATATGTCATCACGCCCACCTTTACAAGGTAAGCCAGTCAGTACGTGTTCAGAACATAGTTTTTACACATAACCTGCTATATACGAGTATTGTAGTGGTATAATATGCTAAACTTCTAATGATAAACTCTCCTAGCTCATCCTTAATTACTTACATTTAAATGCTAATGGGTTGTTAGAGAAACCTTTAAATTGTAATAGCGATGTTGAAACCTGTTATTCTACTCAATAAAGCTAATAAATAATCTTTCCTTGGGTTAGAAGGTGTTGGTTTTCCCAGAATTAAAATCTGGTTTAAAAGTAACCATAACACTGTTAGGTTAGAAAAAGTTTAGAGGCTTTCTAACTTCTGGCTGTTTACTTTTCATCAGGCTGGTGCAGAAGGCAGAACTAGTGCGTTTGTCTCAGACCCTAATGCATGTTCCCAGTCTTCACTGGATTGTGGTAGAAGATGCTGCAACTAAGACTAGTCTGGTGACTGAGCTTCTAAAACAGAGTGGATTACAGTATACACATCTCAATGTTGAAACACCAAAGGATTTCAAGTTGAAAGAAGGGGATCCTAACTGGCTAAAGCCTCGTGGTGTAGAGCAGAGGAATTTGGCTCTGCAATGGCTGAGAGATAACCGAGAGCTAAGCGATGAAGGTGTGGTTTATTTTGCTGATGATGACAACACATACAGTCTCCAGCTTTTCCAAGAGGTAACTAAAAATTGAAAGACCCAGATGTTTGTGTTTAAATGTTGTGTCACATTTTCTTCAGTAAATTAAAGCAAAATCAGTAATATCGTGCAAGTATTAGCAGTGGATCAATAAATATCAATTGTTGTTTGGCTGAAGAGATCACAATTAATCTTTTTTTTTTCTAGAGATTCCAAACTCACCAGTCATGACTTAGTTTTTATGTTTTATCCTTCAGTTTTTGATAAGATTTGAAAGCCCTCTGTACTTTATTGTCTTTCACTAGACCAGCAGGTTTCAGTCCTGCTCATTGAGGGCTGGAGGACAGCTTTGTAGTAGTTACCAATCTCCTTTGTTTGGAACTTGTTGCTAAATTAAAATTATTTCTATGACACTGTGATCTAAAGAAAAATTGTGTTTTGATTTTCTAAGAAAAAACTTCAACATTAGTTCTGTTCAAAGCACAGCTCTTTCTCATTATGATATTCTTGCATAGGACATTTTTCACATAATTGAACCATTTAATATGCGTCTTGTGGTATACAGGAGGTATCATTCAGTATTGACCTTCACATTTAAAACTAACAACATTTTAGAAAAAACAAACTTTTAGAATATTATTGTATTTCTGGCTTATGAGGAATGCATCAGATCTTTTTGCTTAAATGCACACATTAAGATTGTTTTTTATTTTAACAGTTGGTTCAGAATCAGAGAAACCTAAAATCTGTTTAACCAACAATTAAATATTTTTTATCCATTTTTAAAGGGTAAAGAGTAAGTGAAATTAAAAACTCAGTAAAAGCGACCTTTAATCATATCGCTAGACTAGAATTTTTTTTGGATAACATTTGGATCGCTCTTTCAATTTGGCATATCAGCTTCTTGTTTGATTATTTTTTTTCAGTATACACCAATAGTGATGTTGCCAAGTCTGAGAATTTCACCAGTCTGTTTATTTCTTCATAGCATTAATCTTCCTTGATACACTCGTTGTTGATACGCATAAAATGAATTAATATTTAAGACATACAAAAAAGCACAAACAGAATTTCTTAAATGTAAACTAACGGCAAATTGCACTCAAATTATACTAATTGATTAGTCTAATAAAATTTATTTTATTACTGTAATTGAAGAGTAGTCATAATCAGAAATAATTGAAGAATATTGAATAATTTTTGCATTGATTATTATAGCAGCAATTGATTATGTATGAGAAAATTGGGCTAGGTCATTAAAGTGCATACAATCATTTAATTTTTTTTTTAATTATAGAATGTATTTTAGAATATGACTAAAGATAAGTGTAACAGAAATTTTAAGTTATAAATTTGAGAATATAAGAAGGAAGCAATCCTGAATTCAGTACTCTTCAAAAAAAAGGGCAACTGCTCAGCGACAAGCAAAAGGCTCGTGCAGCCAGCTGGTTTACCCGTCACAGTGGAAGCCATTAGTTATTTTATAAAACATTCAAATGTGTACATTTAAGCCATTTTATCCATTAGTCTAAAACAGGCAGAGTAGTGTGCCTTGTACATTAATGCTGAAAATCATACTTCTTTCTAAATATTTCAATGTTCTTGAACTGTTTTCCTGTATGTTCAAAACTAGCATACATTTTCCTAATATCTGTCAAGAAATATTTTGATTTCTAAATAGTTGTATAGTAAAATACATACAAATCTAAAATATTTTTTTTTATCTGCAAAGTACCAGTACATAAGTACCACGTAAGTACCATTACACAAACAACAGAAGTAGAAATTGCCAGGGATTCCACAGTATAGTATTATAACAGTAAAGTTGTATTATGAGAATATGGAATTTAAAAAATGTTTTACTAAAGTATTATGTATTGGGATTTACTTCTGTGATTTTTGTAGTTTATTCTATTTTCTATTTTACTGAATGAAAAGAAGAAAACATATCCCTACAGGCAAAATGTCAGATGTGTTAAATCTAATGAGAAAAACTCTTGACTCAATTCATACCACTTAGCTTTTCATACTTGTTGTCCATTTTACTGTTACATCAGCATTCTGAGCAGTAAGCCTCGGAGTAGTCAGGTACAGTACATATAGGAATTTCACCTAAAGTGACTCTTTGTGAGATTAGCCGTTGTGTTTCTAGTTGGGTTGTCAACCAACTGATGTGAGAATATTTATATTTAAACAATATTTTAAATATTATGGTATTCAAATTTATTTTTTCAATTCTTGGGCTACATACTGTGTATGTAGTTTACCATCAGATACTAGCGGTTCCGTATAATTCCAGTTTTCTTTGTCCATGAGCAAGATTAAATGAACGCACTTCAAATTCTCTTTTCTAACATCGCTTTGTTGCAGTCTTATGTGAGGCTGAGCTTTTGGCTAATCATGATGGGAGTAAGCAAAGGCTCCAAACTGGCTTGTAAATATATGGTGGAGCTTCAGTTTAGGCTTCTTGTTTTGTCTATTTCTCATTGATTACATTAGTTTTTGAATTCTAAATTTAGTATAAGGAACCCTCCAAGCACTCTTGACAGCTAGAGGTTAAGAAACAGACCTAGTTGTACTTTATAGAGTACAAATTGCATGTTTCATGATAAGTTACTATAATGTTTTGAAAAACAAAATGAACATAAATATGTGTGTTATGGACTCCTCTTCATTATTGCTAACATTTGTAGGATGTCTTACGTTGGAATAAAAAAAACAATAAATTTTACTATTTCAGAATGTAGCCTGTTGAAAAGAAATTTGCTGAAGTTTGAAGCACAGCATCTATTTGAATGTACTTTGTTAATCACACACTAGTGAAATTTACTGCATTTTTCATTCTAAATAATGGTAGATTTACACGACTACACTGATTCTAAAAGGAATACATGTTACAAAAATGAAAGGAGAAAATAAACCTAATACATATTTTCTTATTAACTTTTTTCCAGTACTGAGATGTATTCTTTTTTTATTACTCCCAACTGTATTTACTATGCCATGTAATTATTAATTCTAAAGTTTTTTGAATCGTCTCCACTGAGGAATCTCATGTACAGTATATCTGATTTTGGTTCAGCTATGGTTCTTCTCATTTCTTTCACTGTGTGTTTACTCATTGAATGCCATAAGTGTAAGTTAACGCTCACTCTCTCTTCTTTTTTTTCCTTCTTACAGATGCGTTTTACAAAACGAGTCTCAGTTTGGCCAGTTGGGCTTGTAGGAGGAATGCGTTTTGAGCGACCACTTGTTGAAAATGGAAAGGTGACAGGATTCTATACTGCCTGGAAACCAAATCGGCCATTCCCTATGGATATGGCAGGGTTTGCAATATCCTTACAGCTGCTCTTGGCTAATCCAACTGCTCACTTCCACCTTGAAGCAGAAAGAGGTTATCTTGAGAGCAGCTTGCTCGAGACATTGGTTTCTATTGAGGAGCTTGAGCCCAAGGCTGACCAGTGCAGAAAGGTATGGATACTGGTTATGAGCTGTATTGACAGTGTGAACTGAAGAAAAAAAAAAGTATTTATGAAATATTAATCAAAGTTTTCAACTTTTTCCAACAACATTTATTTATAATTTTTTGTTGTACATGAATACATAGCAGTCCATCTTCTTCCATAATATAAATACTGTATATACTCACATATAAGTCGGGTCTTGAAACCTGAAAACTCGATCATAAAATCAGACCCTGACTTATACGCCTGTTCAGAAATGCGACACTTGCGTGTTTTTTTTTTTTTTTTTTTTTTAATACACATCTTCTTGTTTCCTCCAATCTCACACCAGTTTCTCAGACACATCAAATTTTGTTGCAGCAGCGCAGTTTTTTGTAGCTTCAATGACTTTTGATTTAAAACCAGCTTCATAATTTCTTCTGCTCGAACGCTCCATCATAGGTAAGGTGTATGAGGGTGTGAGATGCAAAAAACACACAACAGTGCAGTCGTTGCTTCCGAATAGTTTGGGTATTACTGCATGGTCATGTAGGCGCAATAAATAGAAAGACAAGGCAGTGTGCTCTGTGGTTACTCTCTCAGGTGAGTGTTAGAATAGCAATCTCTCCCAATAGCGTGAGTTTTTCACATTTGACTTATACAACTGACATTATAAAATACCGGAAATTATATGGTAAAATCAAGCCCCAGCTTCACAGCAGGAGAACTTAAACACGAGTATATATGGTACATGTGGCATCTTGAAAGAAAATATTTTAGTGAATTGCTGCTTTTTAAAGGATTTCACAATCTCCACTATACCAGAGAGGGAGGTATTATTTTCTGTTAGGAGCCCAGAGTACATATCAGTTAATGTTATTTTTTATGATATCTCATCTCATACCCTATCTTTCACTGCATAATTCAAGATCTGTTTGCAATGGAGTTTAGCTGTCTGATTTCTAAAGGTTAATGGCCATTTCCTAAGGCTGAACACTTGACAAATTATGACAGGATCATTGTTGAAACATTCAAGCCATCATATGATATCAACAAGCTGCAGAATATTTTGGGTCATTTTCTTAGCTGTAACAATCCCTGTCAGCTGAACAGAGTTACCTGCTGCATCCATTTTTTTCCCATATTGTACATTTCATGAAATTGCTTAGCACTGCATCAGCATTTTTTAGGCCTTATGGACTGACTGGGCATCATCTTCATTCAATTCACTAAAAAGTGAGATAAATCATGTGAGACATCTTCTGTTGAAAAAGGTGACAATACCTCGTGTACTAAACAAAAAAGACGAGTTACTATAAATATAAACTGTTTATCAATAGACTGACAGAAATGTGTTGAATCAGCTGCCCTGCAGGCATGTGTGATGGTAAACATTTAGCTTAACAACAAATTGTAGAACTTCAAGTGTGACATTCACTTCATGCAATGAGACTGAATAACAATCTTTACAAATAATGTTAGTAATGTTATCTTAGGGCTTGTGAAAAGAGTACTTCAACCTTTAAAATATCCCAGACACAATAGAATTAGAAATATTATTAGTTTATTAGAATTGATTAAAATTTCCCTCTATTTACAGTAAGTTCTGCAACAGTAGTCCTCATAATAGTATTTTAAACTGGGTGTCTGTGTCTTAGCAGGAGAGCCCAAGGCTTTTAGTATCCTGATGTCCGGGCTAAATTGCCCTCCATGGCCTAGTCATGGCCCCCTAATCATCCACTGTCTCTGATTGGCTATCTCTCTCTCTCTCACCACTGCACCACCTAATAGTTCATGTGTAGTGAGTGTACTGCCTCAAAAATGGCTGACATTGCATCATCCAGGTCTATGCCACACATTAGTGGTTGTTGAAGTGGCTCCACACTTAACCATGAAAAGCACTATATAAATGTAAAGAATTATTATTTTTTGTAATAATTATTGAGTGGTAGATAATCTTTTATGTGTCGGCATCATTTCAGTCTGTAACTATTCTAAACAAAGATAGTCCTCCTCTTTATTTTAAATCCCCTCTGCATTTTCAATAGATATACAGTAATCTTATAATTTTACATTAAAATGTCAGGGTTGCATTATCTGCACATTGAAATTATTCAGTATTTCTCTAGCACTGGAATTTATTGTCAAAACTCCAGACCTGCTCGCCAACATTGTCCAAAGCAGCTGACCATGTTACTTTAGACTTCAACTCTCCATTGGATAGTTCTCTTGAAACTGTTATATTTAAGAAATTTGAACTACAGTTAGTCACAGACCCTCCACAAGGAATAACTAACCATAGGACATCAATCAATGCCAGTTTTATTGTTTTTTTATTTTTATTATTATAATCTGCTGTGTAATAAAGAAACAATAATGCATTTTATTTATGTAGCACCTTTCCCATTCTCAAAACACTTTGCAGAAATTCAACTGCAAGGCATAGACAACATTGGAAACAAATAATATTCACATAAAACACTAAGTAAAGGTAAATGCAGGAAACATAAAGCTTTTCAAATTAGAAAGAGATAATAAACCAGAATAAAAATACAAAACACTGCAAGAAAACAATAAAACAAATAAAATAATTTGTGATAAAAATGCAAATCATTTTGAACACCTGGACAGAGAAGGTAAATTGAAAGTAGGGTCAGAATGCTTTCCTGAACAAATGAGTTTTAAGATGTTTTTTAAAAGATTGAATTGAGTCAGATGTCTAATTGATTTAGGGAGGTTGTTTCAAAACAACCTGGGTGCAGGGGAGCTGAAGGCTTTGTCGCCCAGAAAACACAAGTTAGTTTGGCAGAATCGGAACCAGTGAACTTTAATGGGCGAATGGGAGCGTAGTGATGGAGGATTTTACTGATGTAGTCTTGTACAAGGCCATTTAATGGGTAGTAATAGAATTTCATATTCAATCCTGTATGACACAGGGAGCCAGTGTAGGCTGAGCAGGAGGATGTGTGTTATGTGCTCACTGTTGTGGTTCTGTGTAAGGACTCTTGCAGCAGAGTTTTTGAACCTATTCGAACTTTGACAACAGATTAGAAGGGACACCTGCCACTAGGGATTTACTGTAGCTAGTGTGAGATCTAATAAAAGCACGGACATGTTTCTCAATATAAGAAAAAGAGAGGAATTAATGAACACGGATATTATAAGGAGGTGGAAGTAAGAATGATTTTAAACATAACTTGCATAGATAGAACAAGAAAGAGAGGAATCCAAAATGATACCAATGTTCCTTGCAGAAGAAGAAGGTGTAATGATATCATCACCAATAGTAATTGGCAGCTCATTTTCTTTAGCTGAGCTTTAGTGCTAATTAGCATTACTTCAGCTTTGTTACAATTTCATTTTAAAGAATTATTACTGTACATCCAGGGTTGAATTTCACCAGCTGAAAAAACTCTGAGAAACTTTCACTTTTAACACTGAAATAGATCTAAGTATCATCTGCATGAAACTGATAACCTAGTCGAAAGCTACAACCAATATAGCCAAGGAGAATCGTGTAGATACAGAACAGCAAAGGGCTGAGGACAGAGTTTTGAGGGACTCCTTGTGTGACTGTCATTGAAGTTAACCTGCTGTTACCAAGACTAACTCTTGGCTGTTAGTCAGATAGTAATTAAACCACTGGGGGGCAGTGTCAGAGATACACAAGGTGTTTTCCATTCTGGACAATAGGTATCATGCTTGACAGTATCAAATTCTGCAGTAAGGTCTAACAGAATTGATATGCTGGTTTGCCCAGAGCCTGTTGCCTGAAGCAGAGCAGTTTCACAGCTGTGATGTGCTTGAAATTGGACAAACCGTTTCATCTGGTTTTTTTTTACAACTGGTGAGTTATGAGACCACAACATGCTCAAGAACTTTAGGTAGAAAAGGTAAGTGAGAGAGAGAACAAAAATTATTCAGATTATCAAATTCACGTCCAGATTTCCAACTTTGGGGTCACAGAAACTATTTTCAAAATAGGTGGTACAGACCCAGTGTCAAGGAATGGATTTATTGTCATAACAGTAGGTATTATGGCATGAACACAGGATTTGATAACTGCATTGGGGATGAGGTCCAGTACCCAAGTAGTAGGCCTCAACTTACAGAGCGAGTCATTATTAAATGGAGACGAAGCTGGTAAAATTTGGCAAAACAGGGAAAGTAAAAAATGAGGATGAACATTTATTAGTCAAATTATTTTGGTTTTTATTTTTACCACTGAAAACGTGAGGGAATGTTACACAGTATTCAGTGGAGGAGTGAATAGGGCCAGGTGCAGGTTGAAGTAGTTTATTAACCCCATAGAATAAAATTTTCGGGTTATCATAGCCACTGTCTTCTATTCTGCAACAGTATGGTTCCTTGGTGGCAGTTAGTGCATCTCTATAAGTCTGTTGATGGTTGGAAAAATCCTGGGCATGCACAGTGAGGCCAGTCTTACGTGATACTCTATGAAGGCATGGGCTTTCAAAAATCATAGTGTTAAATTATGACATGGAGCTGAACGCTTAAAGGAGAACTCCCAGTGTTTTAGAGGAGCTAATTTATCTAGTGTTGACCGAAGGGCTGAGTTATAGTGATCAACAGTACTATCTAATGTGTATGGAAAAGGGCACGACAGAAGTAGATCAGAAATAGATCCAGCAAGGTTAGAGGCACAGATATTTTTGAGGTTTATGAAATAAAGTTGACATTTATAGTTAAGAATGTGAAGCAACATTAAGACAGTGAAAATGAGTGTTTTATGATCAGACAGGCCCAAATGAGTGCTGTGAGTGTTGCCAATAGATAAACCAGATGTGTAGATCAGGTCTAATATGTGATCACCAGAATGGGTAGGAAAATCAGCTTACGTCACCAAGTCAAAAAAAACAGTCTAGCAGGGAGAGAATTTAATTTGTCAGCTTACGTTTTGAAGTATCAATATGGATATTAAAATAACCTACAAGAATGACTGTCTGGGAAAGAGAACGTATGTAATTCTGTTAGATTGGTTAAGAAAGGTCTATTGTATTTTGGTAGATAATTGAGAACGCTAAGTAGGATAAGACCAGATTTTGTTATCAGTTTTAGAGCCAAACACTCAAAGGACTAATGGACGTTTAATTGGTATTCTTTTGATATTTAGTTAAGATTTAACAATTACAGCAAGTCCTCTGCTCTGACCAGAGCTCCAAGACCCTGTAAGGTAAACAGAAGCGGATTGAGTCGCCTCAATTGGAAACGCAAACACATCAGGTTTTTTTCAGTTAAGCACAATATGTCAGAGGTGGTGCAGTCCGTATTTAATTAATTCAGAGAGTACAGGTGCTTTACCATTGATAGGACTTGTGTTAAGCAAGACAATGTCAGCAGCCAAGAGTTTGTTGTGCATGGTCCATAATCAAAGTTTATTTCAAAATAGTACAGATTGGGCACATTTACACCCTTATTACCCAAACCCCGAATAGGACAGCATATTCCACAATACTGCGGATAAACTTCCCAGTCACAGCCTGGCGATATCCTGATCCACAGCATAAATACTTAAGATGCGGCACAATACAAATGTCTTTTAGAATGTTCAAATCTAACCATGTACTCTAAATTAAGTGTTTAACATAGAGAAGTTCACTGAGGCATAGTGGAAAGCCAGTACTTATCTGTGAAATGGTACACTAACTAAAAACCAGAGCAGCACAGCAGGGAAGGAGGATTGGAGAAGAGCAGATGAGTGCTGACAGCAATTCAGCGAGAGCCCAGGGGAAATGCAAAGTGATGTTTCTGGAGGTTTGATTCACAAAAAATAATATCAGATGCAAGTAGAAGTAATTACCAGAGTTTGGAGGTTCGAGTACACAGCCATGGGTAATCAGCAGGTGTGATTATTTTAGCATTGTAAGTTCCCAAGGAAAGGTGATGGTTGAGCGATAACAATCCATTCAAATGTTAAGAAACATAGCATGAAATACACAAAAAAGACAGTCAAAGAAGTTAACAGGGCTACCATATCCATGAAAGATTGCACAAGTGACTGTGGGCATTAGCTCATCTCTCACAATGATACACACACACAGATGATGCTGGTAGAGATCCGGTATATCAAACCAAAAACAAATACTCTAATGAATTGTTTGTGCTCTGTGCTAGATCAATACTCCACACAGGACAGACTTGTCCTTGTTCCATGTGATTTTAAATTGGATAGGGAGGGTACTGGTTGAACGAACTTGTTTCAATTTTATTTATTTTTTGCCTAATGTTGTATAGAACATTATTTAATTATTTGAAACATACAACCCTATATGAACAGCATTATGGCTTTTATGCAACTCACCCAGTTCTCAAAATGTACTGAAGAGTACCCAAGCCAAATCAGCAAAAAAAAGAAACAAATCATACTTAACCTCACTCTAAGGTCCACTTAACATATTTTGTAATATTTTGCTTTTGGAGTAATAGAAATTGGCTTGGAGAAATAGTAAATATTAATGTATGATTTTTACATTTGGAAGTATTCCAGGCATTGATAATTCATCTTTAATTTTTGTAGGTTCTTATATGGCACACACGAACTGAAAAGCCTAAAATGAAGCAAGAAGAAGCCCTCCAGAAACAAGGGTTGGGATCAGATATCACTATTGAGGTATAGCTTAAGCCCTGATCTGCACCACCCAAGTGAGAAAAGACGAGCAGGACTTGAAGTCCCAGACTGGGCTTCCGGAAATACTTGGCATATGTAGAACAAGTAAACTGGTATGGAAATAAATGCAAGAGAAATGTTCTTTTAATTCTAAAATTGTCATCATGAGAACAAGTCCCCAAGTTAAAAAAAATTCCCATTATGCAATAATTACTGAGTTCTCAAACATTTTTGTTCTTTTTTTATATAGAGATTTTATTTTACATGGTGTAACACAAACCACAAAAAAAACTACTCCACATGTTGCATTGTAATTTGCTTACAGTATAATATTTTTAAAATATTTCCTAAAGCTGTTGTTGGTATGTATAATTACCATAGACCTAGTTTGTGACAAAAAATGTATGTCTGCAAATTAAAAGGAAGTGTGGATGCCAAGGATAAAAGAATCAGGAAAGTTAGATTAATATTTTATATTACCCAGGTTAGTTTAGGTTAATTCAAATTCAGTAAAAATGCCCAATGAAAAACAGCAAGTGACTGTCATCTGGTTTTGGAATCTATCCATATCACGTCAAAACTGTTAGGTTTATTAGAATATGTTATAATATGTGTGGTGTAGAACAACTGAATGTAAAGTAAGTGATGCAGTGTTTCCTATCAAATTCAAATTCGGTTTCTGCACCGTGCAGCACCCATGAAGTCAAATAATTGTTGGTAGTCCAAAATACTGAAGTGTCTATCTAGAGTGTTGACAGAGACCCCAAATGCTTGTTTAAAGAAAACATGAATACATTTTTGTCAAATTGTTACAGTTTCTGAATTTGAATATTATTTTTTTTTATAATTTTAAAAAGAATAGGATATAATGAATCTATTGGAATTTTTCCAAATGTAATAATATGGCTTGAAGAGTGTGCAGTGTAGGGTAAGGTATCAGAACAGATAGCAGTTTCTGAATATCGTTATTCCACAGAGTTGCAGAAATATTTCCTGGATGTTGGAAGAAATTCTTTATGCTCTTTGTTATTTATGCAAATTGTTTTATTTGAAGCTCTTCTCTTCCAGTGATCATCGTCTTTGTTTTCGGCATGGTGCTAGAATTTGAGTTAAAGAATGACACTAGACTTCACTGGCTTATCACTTAAGACTCAGAAATAAATGAAATGCTTCTTATTAGATATACAAGGAGAATATCTGTCCTGGGGTGCTTTTTGAATTCACACTTTGTACTTAAGGTAAAGGAATTTTGCATCTTACACACAGCAAATAAACAAAATGGCAGTGTAATTCAGTGCTCTTTTGGTGTGCTTTAACATGCTTATCTGTGCATGGAATAACGTGGGTTACTAGTGTGGCAAACTATGAAAATGTTACAGGAAAAGAAAATCCAAGGGTACAGATGAAGCCATAGTTCTGCAAACTTGCTTATTTTATTCAGAGCCAAAATTAGTTACTTCAGGCAGGACTATTATGCGCCACTGTAGATAATTCATATTATATTATAACTGCTGTTCTTTAGAAAACATTTTGCCATTAACCTTGAATAAATGGATTAAGTGTAGCTAGAAATGTAACTAACTTTTTAAATGAGAATATATTAGTCCTAAATAATGTATTTTTAATAATTGTTGCTATTATTAATTGTATTTTTTTCTTATTTATTTTAAAAATTATCTTTACTATCAACTGGTCATGGTAAAGCACAGAGACATACTGTGAGTCCTGGCTTATTGAACAGTTGTTTAAATTATTTATGATGTCTGTCAAGTATGTTTCAAAAAGTAAATGTAAAACATTCTTGGTGTTGATGAAATACTGAAAGTAGAAAATGCAACAGGAGGTTAGAAACTTGAAAGTACACCTTATGAGAAAAGAGTTGGGAGTTGTAGCGGGCCTGTCTGTCACTGTCCACGTACTGAGAGTATCCTGAAGTGATTAAGGGGGCTCATAGGATATTCGATCTTACAGCACGATGCTTTAAGTACAAATCAAGAAAGGTCATTCTTAAGCTATGCCATACACTAGTGAGGCCTCAGTCGGAAGATGGTGTGCCGTTCTGATCTCTGTAGAGCAGCACTGGAAACGGTACAGGGGAGGCCAGCCCGAGTCAAATTGTTTCATTTGAAGTGAGCAAAGCTTAAGAGGAGACATAAAAGAAGTGTTTAGTACAGAAGAACTAGTACAGTGAATTCCAGGTATTGATTTTAAATGAATGTATCAACAATAACATGGGGGACTGATGGAAGCAGGTTAAGGATCATGTTTGCACAAATGTTAAGGATTTTCTTCACTCATATTACCATAGTTAACTGGAATAAGTTATCAAGTAGTATGGTGGAGACCTTCAGAACTTCGTGTGGCTGTGGCTTTGTAAAAGTCAGGCGGGTAGGAATGGACAAGCTGTGTTGGGCTGAGTGGTATGTTATCATCAAAATTGTTCTTACGATCTTAAGTGAACACAGTCTACACTACAAGGAAGATTATTGTTAAAATAGACAAGGTCTGAGATGAAATGAGTTTAAAATTACTTGGACTATCATATTTGTTTCTTTTTTCTTATAGCTGTACATATTACATATTTATTAAGATGCTGTATGTTTTCTGTTTTTTTTTCTTTTGTAAAGTGTTTGTTATACTTAAGGCTCAGCATAGTTTATCAAGGTAACTCTGGCCGTCTTTACTGCTGTTACTTTGCACTCCCCTGTGAAGTGTCATTTGTTTATGTGTGTCTGTGGGTGGGTGTTTTTTTTTTTTTTTTTTTAAGCACTGAAACTTGTAAAATAACTTTTTAAAGATACATTTCAATGACTTTAAACAGATGTTGTAAAGCTGTCAGCTAAATAAATGTTACAGAAATGTATGAATGCTTCTATGACTTAACAGTACTTTGTCATGCATATTGTGGAGCCTTGGGACACGTTCCCATTGCCTAAACATTTTTAAACATTTAGCACTGTGACTTTCATAATGGGGATTACTGTTTGCTACATCAAGCATGTGATGTCCGTCTTCAGCAGACATTTGACTTTGGTTTCAAAGTCATATCTATAGTTACTAAGGTGTTGTACTGTGTTAGCCTGAAGAGGTCTATTCATTTTTTACATTTAAGATGTCTCACTTAAAGGTTTTCCAATGTTGTACCTGTCCTGTTGTGTATATAAACACAAGGAACTCCACTTTCTGTATGACATCTTGCCTGAAGAAGGGGCCTGAGTTGTGGCAAAAGCTTGGATATTGTAATCTTTTCATTTAGCCAATCAAAGGTGTCATTTTGCTTGACTTCTCACTAAAGTCCTATCTAGACTATTTGCAGCTTTGTAAATTGAACACTCCGCTCTTATCTTTTGATGTGTGCTGCAGAGTGCCATGGGTGGAGATTTTGAGGAGTGAATGTAATGATTCAAGTAATAATTCAGTCTTTATTAATGTTCTCTGCAGTTATCCCTCAAGTCTAATGACCGTATAAAGCTGTGATTCTGCAGGTTATGAAGAAGCTGAAGGTGATGCAAAACAGTTCAGAGAACAAACTATCGTTCATTAAAGATGTCATGACCAGCATTTGGTTTCATTTTACATACAAATAACTGAACCACAAAGCAGAAGTACTCCTTTTTTCTTTGTTTCATGCTGTGTGTATGTCATTGTAAAATATTCATTCATTGTCTGAATTTATTTATTCATATTCAGGGTCAGATATGCAGACTCTTCAAAAGCAGTGCCTAGAGCTGGATTTGAAATAAGGAGTAATGAGGCAACAGTGCAGACCATTGAGCATTGTCACTTAAAAAGTAAATTCAAAACAGGGAATTTGAATGTTTAAGATTGTCATTTGTTTACACGTGTTCAGATAAAGCCGATGTCACATTACATGACTTCTTGTCAAAGGGGATGTCAAACTTGACAATGGCAGTTGCTGGTCTTGTCGCCTGAGCACATCAATTTACATGAAAAAAAAATCACTGGAGATGGGAAATGAGTGATTGCACCATGACTTTCCAGCCCAGTTTCACATTTCCAAAGTATTGCAGGCTCGTCCTCTTTTTTTTTTTTTTTTTTTTTTTTTTGGACAGTTACACGTGCTGTCTGATGGAGCTGATGGCAGTGCGATGGGTTTACAGGTAATGTGACTTCAGCCACAATTGTGTTAGTTATGTAAAGCACGAGACATCAGACAGACAGTCCTGTCTTCTGTTTGTAAAGTGCACACACTTGCATTCCTTGGTCACTCGTCACTACATCATATGAATTGTGCTTTCATTTGTTGTTGGCTGTCATGACAAGTTGTCTCACAGAGTCCATCCTTACCACATTTGACAAAATCAAACCTGCTCTAGTTGCGCACTGATTAGATAGATAGATTACACCAGCGGTTCTCAAACTGTGAGGCACGCCCCCTAGTAACAAAAAAGGGGGCGCAAATGTTGCCATATGTGGTGTAATTTCGCTATTCGTAGGAAAATTTTAAACTTGTAACGGTGTATCGGCAGCAAAAAATATAGGAATACATTTTATTAGGGTTTCAAAAAAACGTTAAGGGGGCGCAATTAAAACTGTTATGAAAACTCGGGTCGCAAATACTTAAAGGTTGAGAAAAACTGGGTTAGACTGTGTTGCTGGGAATGTCAGACGACATGAGTGGCAGTCCTGAGAGTATGCCATGACTGCCCTCAACTCTCTAAGATTATGATAATGAAGTCTATGACTGAGAATCGCTGCTGAAGTCATGTAAAGTGACAGGGCCTTAAGCTGATCAGGAGTCTCTAGACTTGGAGGTAAGTGCCAGTCTACACGTAATGAATTGCTCTCTTCTTTCTCTTTTGGAAGGAGGCCTCAATGTGTCATTGGTTGTAAAGAAATGTAGAACTTCTCATGGTTGATCTCCTACCACATAGATTTGAATAGCCAAATACAGAAAACGTATTGTTGATGTAGCTTTTAACTTAGAGGACTGAATGTATGCTGCTTAAGTTTGTGAATTTATTTTCTCAGTAAAAATGTTGTCATCTTTTTCATTTGACAAATGGCATGCACCAGTACACATGACTAAAGTACTTCCTAAAGTGGAACTGATAACTGTGTTTCGTTAACCAACTTTGTGCTTCCCATCAAATTACCTCATTGGTAGCAAGCACTTTGAACAAAATTAGAAAGCAGAAGCTTAGCGGGCATGTACAGGAAAAGAAATGTGGATAAGAAACCAAAATCTTTACAGCATTTCAGTGTGCACTTTGAATAGTGGAGGAAACAGTGAAGGGGTGTTATAAGAAAACAGCAATGTACTAATTAAGAAATATCCACTGATGACTTAAAAACAGCAGCCGCAGCATTGGGTAAGCCATACTGTAGGTGATATCATGGCTCTGTTTTGAGAGCCTACCCCAGTTATTCAGCTGTGTGGCACTAAGATAAGAACCCAAACTTATGAGGTACCTGAGGCTATTTCGTTGCTAAAATTATGCATTGATTTTGAGTTCCCATTACTATAGTGAAGTAATGTTAAATTATGATGTATCCTGTAAAGAGACTTCATTTTGTTTGTTTATAAATGTGCGTAACTCTTAACTATTATTACTTGTTATTTGCCTGATCCTTTTATCCATTTCACATGCAAGTGGATGTGGCCTGACTTCAGAGCCTGTCTACTGGTGTATATACTAAGAGGCAGATATTTTCTTAGAGACAGAAATGACGGCTGGCTGGTCAATGAAAAGCCATTAAAAGGACATTTAGTTAAGTCCTTGTGCTTATGTTTTTGAAATTATTTTTTTACTGTCCTTTGGTTTTTCTGGTTTGAACATTTTTCCAATTGAAATTCCAGCTTAGATGTACACTTGTAACAGTCCTCATAAACTTGCTGAATGTACAGTACACGTGTGTGATTTTGCTTCTGTGACTGCAGGTTTGCAGATTTTGAGTTTGACTCTCTGCTGTCATTCATGGCTGGGTTTTGATTATCAGGTAAAGAAACAAGACCTGGAATTTGAGCTCTGCTTTTTTTTAATGCTATGCAGAACTGCAAAATCTCCTGGGCTTCTGTTACTGAGAAGTTTTACCTGACGGAGAGAAAGATGGAAGCAGAGTCAGAGTGCAAATGGCACAAGGTTTGTTTAGCTGTGTGAATATACTGTAGTGTCATTAGCCTTGATTAATAAAGTGTGTTACAGTTGTTTGGGTGCTGACCATCTCAGCACTACACCATCACAAAAACGGATCCTTTGTGTAAATCCATGCTAATTCTGGTTCATGCTGGAGTCTGGCCTGACACTTGCATGCTGCTGAATACAAGTTAGACAACTAAGTAAGTGTTTACTACATGCTGAGTGTTTTAAGAAGAAATATAACATCATGCAAGTTACGTTTTTTTTTTTCCTCTAATATACTTGTAGGACTAGGGTGTTGTACCGTGTTAGCCATTATGAATGTAATAATAGTACATTTTATTTATTCGTAGGCGCTGTTCTAAATACTCAAGTACACTGAACAATAGATAAAACACACATTATAAAAAAAATTAAAATACGAAAGTTAAAATTAGACAGAGCAATTGTAGTCAAAGAGAAAAAAACAGTCTTAAACAATGAGTTTTAAGTTTAGATTTGAAAAGTGAGAATGAATCAAGGTTTCTAAGCTCGGAAGGTAATGAGCTCCAGAGCTGGGGAGCACAGCAACTGAATGCCCTGCTCCCCATGGTGGTTAGATGGATGATTGGATGAAGTGGATGGAGGAAGAGGATCTAAGGGTACGGGAGGGAATGGCAACATGGAGGAGGGCGGACAGATATGGAGGGGCAAGGTTGTGGATAGCCTTAAAAGTTAACAGGAGAATTTTGAATTTAATGCGGAACTTTACTTGGTAGTCCGGGAAGCTGCCGCAAGGTGCTTGTAGTAATGTAATGTTGATTACATCTTGCCTGAAGAAGGGGCCCGAGATGCTTCGAAAGCTTGCATATTGTAATCTTTATAGTTAGCCAATAAAAGGTGTCATTTTGCTTGACTTCTAAAATACCAAATAATTCCTGTATTATGTTGAGGTTCATTCCATACAATGACAGTTACACCCTTATCTGAGCAAGTCATTAAAAAGTAAGCCTTTTTATGGTGTCCTCCTTGCAAGTTTACACAAACATATGCAGTCACAATGATTAGAAATGCTCCACTTCACACAGTGAACCAGAATGGGCATCTGAACATATGGTTTTATAATTTGACTTGCTGTACTGCCCATCCAAGACGGGATGAAATCAAAATAATCGGCATAGAACTCTGTGTTGACGTTTACAGTGCATCATCTGTTGGAATGTATTTTGTCATTCAGCCATCTTAAATACAGTGGAACCTCGGGTCACGACCATAATATTCCAAAACTCTGGTCGTAACCCGATTTGGTCGTGACCCGAAGTAATTTCCCCCATAGGATTGTATGTAAATACAATTAATCCGTTCCGGACCGTACAAACTGTATGTAAATATATTTTTTTTAAAGATTTTTAAGCACAAAAATAGTTAATTATACCATAGAATGCACAGTGTAATAGTAAACTAAATGTAAAAACATTGAGTAACACTGAGAAAACCTTGAACAGAAAAAAGTAACATTGGAAGAAGTCACGCTATAGTGCTACAAACAGATCGCTGTAAACAGAAGTGAAGTGGAGGTTAAAATCCAATAGAAAAAAAGTTAAAACAATGCTGGAATCAGTGTCTTTAAAAACAAGCCAGGTGCATTCTTTAACTGCCTTCTTGGCCTTATGCAGCCAGCCCTCTCTCTCTGTCTCTCGTGCGCTGCACAGGGAGAGACTGAACACGTGTGGAAATCATTGGAGCGTATGAACCGGAAGGGAAACTGGCTTGTTCATCACCCGAGTGTGTGGTCTTGAACAGATGCAAAAGTTTGGCGAATTTTTTGGTCGTAACCCAATTTGTACGTGGTCCGAGACGTTCGTGACCCGAGGTTCCACTGTAAAAGGTGGATGTGTGTTCATTCAGCTGCAGTGTCTTTCTCATTCCAACAGATGGCACTTGCCAAACATTTGTACTAATAACATGTATTGTGTTTGTCATTCCAACATCACAGACATGAAAACTGCTTTTATGAATCCCATACCAAATGGCATATAATAGAGACATAAACATTGCATTTGTCATTCCAGCAGATGGTGCATCACAAACATTTGTAGTAAAGCATTTTATTCTGCAGATGTTTGTGATGCACCATCTGTTAAACTAGATACACACAGACTTGTTTGTATCCTTTTATTAAGGTGGATTTTGGACTCTCTTGCTAAAGCTCCCAGAGTTTTGAACGATTGGATGTGCAGAACTGTAGTGGCTGCTGGTTTTCATTGTACCTAACTCCTTTAATCAAAGGCGAATTCCATGACTGGTGACATCCTTCATAAAGATAGACTGTTTTCTTCTTTAGGATTAACCTGTGTTATGAAACTAAGTGTAATGCTACTGATGCTACGTATTGGTCCTCAAGTTTGCATTCACTTGCTCGTTCAGTGGTAGTTTATTGTTATTTACTGCTAGAAATTCTTATTTTAACTGAGAATTTTTAATTATTTTTTTAATTTGAGGAAAAAAGGAAACATAATCAATTGTGTCTTAAATGTTGTAAGTCACCCTGGCTAAAGGCATCCGCTAAATAGTAAGTAAGTAAAAAATACAGAGGTGCTTATTGTCTGAGAAAAGCTGAACTCCAGCTGTAAGACTGTTTCGATGTCTCAGTCTGAGCTCAGAGCTGTCATTCAACCAGACTTTTAAAAAGAACAGCCTGGCTGTGATGGAAATTGTACAACCACTGTAGGACATTGCTCAGTTAAAAACACATCTTTGTAGACACGCGTGTGTGTGTAAGTACTCATAAAGCCTTAATAGGTATGTATTTATTTAGACTAACAGACAGACTGTCGTGTTTAATACCCCATTTGGTATTAAAAAAGAGTAAAATCCAGCTGGCACTGTAATCATTTAAAGTAACCTCCATAGTTTAGATGGTGGCTTCATGCATATTGCCGTAGGGCACACCTTTTTTTGTTTTGTTCTTCATTATTGAACAGCGTGGCGAGACTGAGCACTAACACTGTATTTGATGAGAAGTGATTTAGGGCTCCTTGAATTTCCCCTGTCTTGTATGTAAGAATGCCATTTGAGGCCTGGGAAAACACCCAAAGGAGAAGGGAGCGGTAGCAGTGATGTACAAGGTTATTAATTATCCTGCTCTTATTTAAAAAGAAAGAAAGTACACGCATTTTTTTACAAAAGCTGCCCATGTTTTGTATGTTTATTACATCATTGTCTAGTCTTTTTAATCATGTCTTACATGTCTTAAATGTCTCCCACCTTTCAGTATAAACGGTAATCATAATGTAAAATGTTGTATCCCTGCTGGTTTGTTCATGGCTGTGTTCTGGTGATTTATGGGTGCTGCCACTGGCTTTGTGTTTTGCAGCTGTATTTTTTGTTTGTGCACGTCCTTTTTGTTGCCTTTAGGCTGTATCGGTGCTGTTGAGTCACTTTTGCACGAGTGGCAGAGAGACTGTGAAAATAAATAAAATAACAGTACCAACAAATCCCTTTGTGTCTCTTATTTACCTGTGACACCTACTGCCTCTTACCAAGCTCAACCTGTGCTATGGTGGTTGGTAGATATGCTACAGTAAATGCTTAGATGATTACAAAACAACCTGATCTCTCTAGACCCTTTAAATCTGTGAAGATAAGTAAACTTGGTAAGTGTAAAAGATTAGAAATTGATGGTCATACAAACTGTTGAATATTGACTGTTAAGGATCCATTTGTATATACAGAATGATATTGTAAATAGCACAGGCAATAATGACACATAAGGTGAAACACTTGTTTGCTTCCTAATTTAGTTTTTAATTTCAGTCATATAGCATTCTAGATATTGTAAATTCAGTTCTAAAGCCATTATATTTTCATCTTAGTAAACATCACAGTTACTGGATACAGTTGTGTTGCATATTACACTTGAATGTACCAGAGCCGATTGCAGAGTGATTCTCGTTATATCTATAGGTGTTTTATGTTTTAATACACAAGACTCATTACATGAAGAAAATAAATTAAATTCTTTATTTTTTTGAAAATTGTAAATTCTCAGGATTACATGTCAGTTATTAATAATAAAACACTGCAGTTGACAGTTACAGACCTTCCTGGAAACGTATCAGTAATTGACAGTTGCGGCACAGTTCATGTCTACATGGCATATGTTGAGACTATTGACTCCTTAAGAATGCATTGTGGCTTAGTAAGTATATCACATCGACAAAAACAGATTCCTTGGTTAACAATTGCTTTGTCATTCTGGAAGCCACAAGCTGCCTCTTTCTATCAGGACGGCAAATCAGTGCCACTACATGGGTTGTCCATTTTTTTCAGATATGCGTCACCAAGCTTAAACTCACTGTCGCTTTTCCCACACTAGACCAGATGATTTATCCCAAACTCTGCTTTTTTTCCGTTGCAAAAGGCACACAAAGGTAGAATGGAGTGAGAGAAACTGCACTTGGTTGGTTCTAATATTCGAGTTTGGAAAGTCAGACCGATGGATGCTTTATTGGACAATTCCACTCTTTGTAACTGAAAGTGGTAGACGTGAAGTCATGGAATTTTGTGTTATTTGCATTAAAACTAAATCAATACTACCACCTGCATTATGTGCCATCGGTTTTGCTATATCTAATGATGATCCTTGTGTTCCAGAGGCTACATAACTTCAGCAATTGGACGGCTATCGAGTGGGCTTCCTGGAGCAAAAGCCAATGAAAACCAAAGGTAAAATGCTACACTGCACACTGATATAGCTGCATAAAAAGTATAAATAAAAATAACAAAAATGTCCTTAAGCAGTAAAATGTACACAATAGAAGATAGTTTGCATAGTGAGAGAGTTATGGATCTGGACTGTTTCAATATTAAAAATATAAACCTCTGTGTGCTCACCCAGATTTCTGTGAGGCGGATGATTTAATGATACAGGGGACTCCTGGCAGCCAAAGCTATAAGGTACTGGAAGTTGGGGGAAACAAAGTTGTTTTTCTGTTTTTATTTACAGACCATTATTTTCAGTTTGCAAGAAATCTTTGAATTCCCATAGAATGGAAAAATGGACACTCACACTGTGCCCAGCTCTGGCATTTGAACTTCTGTCATGGAGAATTTTCTCTTATGACACAAGTTTTGTAAAAGTCATTAAGTTCTATACACATATTGAAGTTTTGCAGTTTGTTTTTACAATAGTAGCTCTACATGTCCATTGCACATACTTCGGGTAATAGAAGCAGATGTTCATCATGCATTACTGACAATTTGTATGCTCCAGGGTAAGTCTAATGATTAGCTGATTTTTTATGTATTTATTTATTTATTTATTTATTTACCAACCATTATAACAAAGCAAGTTTAAAATACTTACCTTTGCTATGAAAACAGGTGCATGAACATATACTAGAGATGCCTCTTGTGTACCTAACACAAAAGGAGACTGATATTGTTGAACCCAGAGACTTTAAACGGCACGCCATCTTTACTATTGAATTTGAGCGCCTTGAAACTGTCCCTGGCAAATATGCTACTACAGATATTGAGCGGTTCATTCTTCTGGATGAAATGGCTATATGTAACATATATTTGTTATGCAGTCAAATTAAAAAAAATGTAAAATCTCTGATGCCACCTTCCAGTGCAGTTACACCTCCCATCTGTGGTACTGCCATGCTTGTTCTGTTTGTTAAAGATACGCATTGGTGCACTTCCCTTTATTGAAGCCTAGTTTGCTGTTGTCAGTTGGGTAGAAAGATGATGGTAAATTTGTGGTGGTGGTCATTATGTCAGACAGTAGGTCACTTTGGTCCAGAAAGTTCCGATTGTCCCAGTGGGTTGCATAAAGGGTCATTGGGCCCCCTTGCCTGCTCAGAAAAGCCTCGACATTTGGAATTGTGGTGATAGGCGGATTTCCAAGGTCAGTGCTCCTGTCTCGCCACTCTTCTTGCTGCCTGTGAATCTTCATGTGGGCATTGCGACTCTTTATTTTGTAAAACATTCTATAAAAGAACAGTAGAAAATCACCAATAATCTCGCACCAATCATGGCTGATCTCAGTTAAAGACAAATATATGTGGGGATTCATCAAGTTTGACAGTACAGTTCCTAAACACCTAAACAACATTCCTACATTCTCCTTGGACCTGAAGCTGCTCGTTTACAGAACATTTGTTTGAAAACAACTCCTAATGTTTTAAAGACAAGTGTGAATGAACAGTGCTGTATTTTTCTTGGTAGCAGTAAACACAAAGGCTGCTTTCATCTGTGGCTGTTCATTAGTAACTGTCCACTTCTGTTTACAAAGAAACAAACAAGCAGTCTCAAAAATAAGACATGGAATACACTCTACTGATGTTAGAAAGCAGAGGGGGAAACACATTTGTGCACATATGTCTTAGAACATTACTTGTTGAGTAGGAAAGGAATTGATTCTTCACTGTGGAAGTTGTGATGTTGCACTCCATGAGACCCCTGATGCCAAATTATCGTGCTTCCAAAGTGATACCTTGTTGTAATACCCTGGGAATATTAAGTCACTACAATATTTTCATGCCATTACAAAGATTTTTGCACAGTTCATCCTTTTCAATTTTAAATTTTGCTACTTACTTTCCACACTGTTTACAGGGAAAACTGCCCGTCACAGATGGACTGGCAGGCACTCCTTCCACTGCAGGCTGAGAATCGGCTTTCTGAGAGCAAGATAAGACCTGAAGACATATTTGTAAGGATTAGTTACAAAGTGTTCAGTATTAAGAAACCTGCATTGTCACCACGCATTGGTAATTATTATAACTTATTTGTGTGTTCGTGTAAAGGTAGAGCACATTAGACTGAGAGAGAATGTCCAGCAACTAAAAAGCCAATAAATATTTAAAAGGAGCGTGGTACTCTCAGTTGTGAACGGACTTCATGGCTGCTTGTTTTATTACTGTACACCCTGAGGGAGATCAGCTGGAGGTGAATGTGAGATGGTAACTCTGTGATGGAGTAGAGCACTGACATCGTATTTTACCTGAGCAGTCAGCATTTGAGCCTTAGGAGACAGGGTCTGTTCCCCAATTTGTTTCTACTCAGTTTAATTTTGGGGAAAAAAAAAAAAAGTTTTATACATCTTTTATTTATTTCTTTTGGTATAACTGCAGTTGCTGGCATGATATTTGGCCAATATATTCCATAGAAAGGTTTTAAAGTAAATACAAATCAGAGAAAATAATTGTATTCATATGAAAGAACTCCTTTTAACTTAATATTACTCCCTGGTTAATTAATATATGTTAAGGCCACAAAAATCATGTTTAAAAAGGTTTAACGTTTTGTATGCTCACACAGTTCATTAAAATACCAGCAATAAGACTTGACTCAAGGTGCGAGGTACAGGCGACTTACCGGACTGTAGGGTATGTCCTGCTTTAGGCCATGTCCTGTTCTCTCCATCTCTCTCTCTAAAGCAGCACGTTGCTTTTTCTGCTGCTGTAAAATCTTCTTGGAAAGATAATAAAACTCCACACACTGAGATACACACTTTGTCTTCACCTAAAATTAATTCAGAATTAATGTTTTTATTTTGTCTTTTTCTCACTCATTCATATACAGGTGTGTGTGTATATATATATATATATATATATATATATATATATATATATATATATATATATATATATTAGTTCATCCAGTATATGCTCAGGGAGGAGCTGTGGATCAGTGCCTTAAAGCTCCAGAGTCCTGGGCTCAGACCCCAACCTTGGTGCTTCTTGTGTGGAGCTTGCATGTTCTCCCTGTCTTTACTTGGGTTTTCTTCCCCAATCCCAAAGACGTGTGTTAGATAAACTCAAAATTCTAAGTTGACCCCATATGAGTGAGTATGGGAAACTGATGAATGGATTTCATTTCTCTGATGCGAAGTACAGCAAATCACATACTGTTTTGTTAAAAAGAATTTACAATGGAACAAAACCGAATGTTTTAATTCCATAAACTGTCTGTTTAGCTTGTATTAAAGGTACAATATATACATTTGTAATTTTTAATGGAACATATATATTTTTTTGCCTTTCTTTTCTCCTGTTAGTCAGTACCATTCCTACCAGTAGGGATTTTTTCCTTCATGTTATCATTTGCTAATGCAGTTCACATCAAGTAGTTTTATTCCAACCCAGTTTCTGTGTTAAACGTTATCCAGCTCTATGGCTTTCATTCTGAAACATTGTCATTCTTTTATTTTGTTAATTCTTTACTGATAATGTTGTTCAAATGATTTCTGGACCCACAGCAGATTCATAATTTTGAGTCTTTGTTTTTTTTTTCCTTTTCCATGTCTTTTTTGAAAACACGATAAACACTCTTCACACGTTTAGCTGTGGTTGAGATGGTGGTTTTTCTGTCATTTGCATCTCATTGTTAATTAGGATCTGGTTAAGATAACAAGAATTTTTATTTTTCCCTTCTTGCATGTAAATAAGACTAGTAATCACTATTGTCATTACAAAATTTGATATGTGTGCTTTTATAATCTGTTATCCCACCTGTCAACAGCTAGATGAGAGTCAGTCTGTTTATTCTGAAACTTTGACAGTAACCCTAAGAAACCCTATATGAATTAATTAATAAAGTAATTCGTTTGACAATTACTGAAGCAGGCAGATGAAAGCACTTACTGTATATGGCCCTAAAGGAAATTCACATTGCTGGATCTTGAAATTGTTGCCTTAGGTAAAATGCAGTGATTGTCATATATTTGAATGTTGTATTTTTTAAATAAAACATTTAGCTATAAAGTTCCTTCATTCCAACACACAACTATCCTGACATAAAGCAAGAGCTGTGAATGGAATGCCAGTCCCCTCTCGGGCAAACTCACCAGAATACCCTTAATAGACCAATGCAGAGACATTAGTTAACTTTTATCAAACACATACGCTTTTCTTTGGGATGTGAGGTGGACTCGGAACCTCTCAGAGGAAACCCACATGTGAGGAAAATGCTAATTTTTCACTAACAGTGGCCAGACTGGGATGGGAACCCAGGTCCCTTTAAATATGAGGCATCAGTCACAAAATACAATAGTAAGTAATATACATTATCTTTATTTTATATTTTCATATTGTACTACTAGACTGGAAATCAGCTTTGAGAATTTACAGAGTACCACTTACAATTTTTTGAATCATGCAAAAGTTCTTCTTATGCAGTGCATAGGCTTTGTTGAAGAGCTTCCGTTCATTTGCTGTCCAAACATCACTACCTGGTAAATACAAATTGTTCTTAGATGATTAAATCACATGGGGTCCCACATAAAACATGGTTGATAAATTTGTGAAAATATCTAAAGTGAGTGAATGTGCAACATTAACAAATCTCTTCATATTTTCTAGAGATTTTTATCCAAGAACCTGAAAGCAGTTCACCCAAATTGCCCACCATTACACTTAGTCTGCAGCATGGTGATGCTCACCTAATCCAAAATAAGTTACCTGTACCCTGATAAACTAAGCAGTGACTTTAGGTAGGATAGGATAGAATCTCAAAAGGAGTTTGGCATAAAATGAGAGTAAATGCTATACAGTATATTAGATAGGATCCTGTTGAATTGTGTGATTGAGATGTTAACTAAAGCTGACAGGTAAACACAAGTCATAAACAAAACACAGCATAAAGATGTAGCAGATGTGTGGTTCTCTCATTCCCATGGCCTGCTGTCTCCTCTATAAAACATTAGTTTCAGCACTGGACATGGTTCTGCTGTAAAGGATAATACTGTACATCTCCCTTTTTATTCTAAATAGTTTTCTTCTAAGTTCTGCTGGCTGGAGTAATGAAATTCAATAAAATGCTTCGGATTTTTTAAAAATCTGAAAGTCATCACCAGCACAACAGGGTTATAACTACTACACATACAGAGTAGATTTAAAATGAGACAGAAATAAGTTGAATACAAACGATAAAACAATGGGTCATAACAAAAAAAATCTAAAAAATAGTCAAAAAATGCTTCAAGCTTGTGTAAAGTAAGGAATCATTAAGGCTTCAAACATTAATTTGAGACAACCCTGTTTGTAGATACTCATGGGAGGGATTGCGTTGAATGTGTCAAACAGGAACACATGGAAAACATCCATTTTCTGAACCCATGTTTTCAATAACAGGGTTGTGGAAGAGGGTAGTCTATTCCACTTCCTCATGTGCCAGGCAGTTAGCAGTTCTGGAGGGATGGCAGGACAGAAGAACACCCACACTTTCATATGTGGAAACAGTTTAGATGTGCCAGGTAGTCTAATATGAATGTCTTTGAGAAAAGACTAAAATACTCTTAAAAAAACAATATGAACACAAGTTGAGCGGGTGAGGAAAGAAACAGGAACTGTGAAACAGCTGTGCTGATCACTGCACCATAGTCTCACTCGAAATTTAAGGAATGATTTGGAAATATCAGAGTAGCTGGTTATTGTTGGATAATTGGAAGCATCTTACCAGTGTAGTGGTAACCAGACATTTGGTGTGTTTCTTCTTTATAAGGTGAGCCAAAAAGCAACATTTCCAAAGCACCCTGGGAGGATGATAAAAAACAAGTCTAACCAACTGATTCATCCAGTCTAAGAACATTTACATTTGTCCATTTAATAAAAATAATTTAACTGATTGTATCTAATGAACATAATCACATACTATGAACATTTTGTGATGTAGCAGAAAATCACTGTATTGACGAACCTTGCTCTTTAAGCCTGTGACATTTTCTTTCTTTGTGCTTTAGCATGAATAGTTAACATAGCTATTAATTATAGACAATAAAATGTGTTTCTCCTCACCAGCACATTTCCGTGGGCCTTAAACAGACAATGCAGAGCCAATTCTTGGTTGGTTCCACCTCCAGGAACAGCACTGCAGCTAGCTAGGTCCAGGAGGTTCTCCACTATGAAAGAAATGCAAAGTCTTCATGTTAAAAAATAAGGACCAAGTCCAAATCTCTCTTTTCACAAGTTGCACGTCCACCTACTTGACATGTCACTCATGTATGGTAGTATATGCCATATTGTCTGGCACATCTGAATCATGAAAATGACTATGCCACAGTATTGCTTATAGGCCAGTGCTTTTAATACGGTTGCACAATCAAAGCAGATCACCATTCTTGTAGAACTGGGACTTAGTACAACCCCCTGCAACTGGATTTTAAGACTTCCTAATTTCTAAATTCCAACATATGTAGATTGGAAACATCTACTCCTGCATGCTGACCTATGGCCCTGGCATCCCACAGGTCAGTGTGTGTTGTGCCACCTTCCATACACCTTGTTCACTTATTACCTTGTTTAAAACACAGCTCCAACTCCAACATTAAATTTGTCGATGACACCACAATCATAGGCCTGCTTACTAACATTGATGAAGTGGCTTACAGAGAAGATGTCTGCCTTCTCACATAGTGGTACCAGGACAGCAATCTCTCTCTTGATATCAGCAAAACCAAGGATTGGACCATAGATTTGAGGAAACAGCAGTTAAAACACTTTCATCTACATTGGATAGCCACAAATGTTGGAATGCCTTTCACTGGTAACCTGAAGTGGGCATAATGCATCTCCCCAACCATCAAGAAGGCTCACCAATTCTTTTACTTCCTCAGGTGTCTGAAGAAAAAAAAAAACGTGTCCATATATGCTCATGAAATTCTAGAGGTGCACAGTACAGTCCATACTCATTGGCTGCATTAGATCCTTGCATGGCTCTTGCTCAACTCAGAACTGAGCAAGACCATGAGATCTTGCTGTTGCAGCTTGAACATCTGGTGGGGCTTAAAGGGGCTGCTCTCAACTTTGCAGTCATATCTTACAGTGACTTTCAATTCCTCTTTCTCGTCTAATTCTCCTGTTAAATGTGGTGTTCCTCAGGGATCCATTTTGGGTCCTATTTTACTTTCTGTATATCTTCATCCTATAGGAACTATTTTCAGGAAATTAAATATTTCTTTTCACTGTTATTCTGATGATTCACAGGTTTATATTCCTATTTGTAACTCTGAAATTAATAGGCTGCACAATTGTCTTTTTGAACTAAGATCCTGGATGGCTGACAATTTTCTTGATTTCAATCAAAATAAAACAGAAGTGCTGATAGCTGGCCCCCCTGCCAAAGCTCAAATTGGTTTTGAACTCCTCGGCTCTTTTGCTGACTTTTGCAAACCTCCAGTCGTAATCTCGGTGTCAATTTTTGATGGTAACCTCTCTTTTGAGAAACAGATTAACTCTATAGTCAACAGTTGCTATTTCCAGCTTTGTCTTTTAGCTAAAGTCAAACTTTTTTTTTTTTTTATCGCTGAGGGATCTTCAGAAAGCTACTCATGCTTTTATCTTTTCTCAGCTTGATTACTGCAACTCGTTGTGTTCTGGGATTGGCAAATCCCTGATATGTAGGTTGCAGTTGGTTCAGAATGCTGCTGCCCGTTTTTTGGTTGGGGCAAGAAAGTTTGGTTCTTTTTCTCCTAGATTAGCTTCTTAACACTAGCTGTCCATTAGTTTCAGAATTTACTTTAAAATTTTGTTGCTAGTCTTTAAATCATCACACTGATATGCTCCTGCCTGTTTATCTGAATTGTGTGTTTCACACCAGCCATCCAGAGAGCTTCGATCTACCGGTCAGTTGTCTCTATTGGTCCCTTGCACTAAGTGTAAAACGAAGGGGAACAGGGCTTTTGCAGCTGCTGCACCTCTTCTGTGGAACTCTTTACCTCGTTACATTAAGGGGTCACCTTCATTTGAACTCTTCAAAACAAGACTGAAGAGTCATTTCTGGTCTCTAGCTTTCAGTGACCTTCACTGATACTGATGGTTTCCCTACTCTTAGTCATCTTTTTTCCTCTTCTTTAACTCACTGCTGGCAGTATTTTGTTTTTTATTGTACTTTATTTCTATTTATTTTATTTCTATTTATTGTATGTTTTAATATAAAGCACTTTGGCTACAGCTTTACTGATGTTTCACAGTCATCATGCATTTCCAAGTAACCATCATAATGCACATCTTTCTTATGCAAGAGGAAACTGGAATACTGAGAGAAAGCCAGGGAAAATGTGCAAATTCCACAGTCAGTGACTTTGTCAGATTCTGAACAGGGAACTCTGGAGTAGTGAGGCAGCATTGTGCTACTCTCACCCTCAGTTTTTGATATTTGTTCTTCTATTTAATTTTACATGCAAGTAAAATACTTATTATCTGTATCAAAATAATATAAATTATTCAAATTTAGCAGACTGTGGCAGAAGTGGTCATTTAAATAAAGCATTGCTGTCACCAGATGGCACTATACAGGAAATGCAGAAAAATGGCTGTCACTCCTAAACGGCTTATACGATGTTTTTGGTAAACCCCTTAAATTAAAGCTAAAAGTCTACACTTCAATCAGATAATAATTGTTTTATTTAAAATCCATTGTTGTGCTTTGTTGTTATGTGTCACTGTCCAACTACTCATGGACCTAACTGTAAATATCAATGGACAACAGTGTGGATAAACATGATGATGGCTTTGAGGAAGAAGTTAATCTGTATACAGTGCATGCCAGGGTAAAACATAAAAGGCACATTCTACACAGTGAATCTTACCGGGACACAAACATCAACTTTTTATATTAAGAAAAATGAATTGAATAATGTTTACAAATAAGACCTGTGAATGTAGTAATGAATGTTTTCAAAAGCAGTAGCATGGGGTAAAATGTTAAGTTTTGATTTGAATGCATTAAACACACAACCATGTTGTCCACTTTCCAGTTTTTGTTCTCGAGAGTTTCTTACATTCTTACTCTATCCAAACTCAAAAATACTGCTTTGACATTTTAAAACGTATGATGCAGTCCTAAGGGAGGCTTTAATCATGGTATAATTGTTTTAATAGTAAAGTTTGTCTACGAAACTTACCACTTATAGCACAGAATAAACGGAATTGTAACAGGTCAGGATTGCACTGCTCAAATGGCCTAAGCATATGCTGAATTTCTACAGGTATATATCCTGACTATGTGTTACCTTGCTGTTGTGTGTCAGTGTTGTCTTGTAGATCTGCCCATGGCTGCCACACCAGGTCAGCACATTCAGGTTCATGCTTTGCATGGCAGTGGTCCTCCAGGTCAGGGATAAAGGCTTGGTACTCGGGGCCAATGTTTACCTGACTAAGGGATTAAAGAGTCATGTTAGGCACACAAGTAAAAGCTACCATGAAATGCTATTATTTTTATAGATATACTGCATTTATGATGGAAAATTGGATGCCTTAGTGGTTAATCCATTTTTACAGATCCATTACTAAGTTTAAGAAAGTAAACATTTAATTACAATACCTTTCATATGTATCTCATGCTATTATATATTATAAAAGCTTCAAACAACATGCCCAATAATGGCAGAAGTGAAGACACAGGTATTAAGGTGTCATACAGCCACCCTCGTGCTCCTCCTGCTCAGTTCTAAAATAAATTTCAATTTGAAAAGTAAGAGTTCTGTGTAGGTTTGAAACCTATGTATGCCACTCTACCTCCCCAGATTTGTTCACATTTTTAGTACACATTATTTTTGAAGCAGGTTATGTGTATAGATTGTGTGTTTTTTTTGTATTGGTTGTAAGAAAAGTTACCTGAAGCATGCTGTGTTTAAATACCAAGTCCAGTACTACTAGGGTGACTTGACCCATACTTCACATGGCACACTCTATAAATCAGCGCCCTATCAGTAAGTTGCAGCTCCTCCACACCCCTGATTGTAGAGACGTTAACATTTTAGGTTAAACGAGGACTTGTATGATGGTGCATGAGTGAATATGCCCCAAGATTAAGTGGTTCTCTTTGTACCCAGTGTGCTATCAGGTTCCACATCTGGTTGCTAAATGAACGTATAACAGTAAACCTGCTAATTTCATGACAAATTGTGTTGCACAGTAACACAGTTGTTGATTTTTCTATAAAAGTGTACTATACAAAAGTGAAATTTTTTTTCCCCACTTTGAACAAAATCAGGGTACCCAAACAAACAGAAAGTCCCACTAACAGCAAAAACTGAGTAATTAGAAGACTGATTGGAGTAAAGACCTGCAGCTGTAGATGGGTAGGCCAGCTATCCTGGTGTAATTACAGTGCATTCAGTTTTCAGACCCCTTCTCTTTTTTCACATTTTGTTGCGTTGCAGCCTTGAACTAACATCATTTAAATTCATTTTATCCCCACATCAAACACTACTTAATATGGAATGACAATGCAAAAACAGGATTTTAGGAATTTTTGCAAATATACTAAAAATAAAAAGCTGAAATATACTGACACAAGTATTCAGACACTTTGCTATGACACTACAAATCTGGGTCAGGTGCATCCCATTCTATTGGTGAGATGTTTCTACACCTTGGTTGGAGGTCATCTGTGGTCAGTCCAGTTGGTTGTACATGACTGAAAAGGTGCACACCTGGCTATAGAAGGTGCCATAGCTGAAATATGTATTTGAGCACACCATGAGGTGAAATGGACTGCCTGCGGAGCTTAAAGACACAATCGTGTGTAGGCATAGATCTAGGGAAAACTAGAAAAAAGGTCTGGCAGCACTGGAGGTTCCCAAGAGCACAGTGACCTCCATAATTCTTAAATAGAAGATGTTTGGAATAACCATGACTGTTCCTAGACCTGGCCACCTTGCTAAACAGAGCAACTGTAGAAGTGCCTTAGTAATAGAGATGACCAAGAATGCAAGGGTTATTCTTGGCTGCGCTCCTGACAACCTTTTTGGAGTTGGGAGAAATTATTCCAGAAGGACAACCATCACTGCAGCACTCTTAACAACCTGAGTTTTATTACAGAGTGGCCAGACAGAAGCCTGTCCACTTTAAAAAGACATGGAAGAAAGGTACCTAAAGGACTCTCAGACTGTGAGAAACAAGATTCTCTGATCTGATGAAGCCAAGATTAGTGTCATGTCTGGAGGAAACCAGGCACTGCTCAAACCTATGCAAAACCATTCCAGTGGTGATGCATGGTGGTGGCAGCATTATGCTGTGCAGTTGTTTATCAGCGACAGGAACTGGGTGAGTAGACTGGGTTGAAGAAAGGCAGAACGGAGTAAAGTGCAGAGGTATACTTAATGAAAACTTTCTCTAGAGTTCTCTACACCCCCAGACTAGATTCATGGTTCACAAAGCAAAGATAACACAGGCATTGGTTAGGGACAACTCTGAATGCTCTTGAGTGGCATAGCCAGAGCCTGGACTTGAAGCCAATCAAATATCTCTGGAAAAAAATGAATATAGCTGTCCACTGACAATTTCCACACGGCCTAACAACAGTTTAACAGGATCTGCAGGGAAGAAAGGCAGAAAATCCCAAAGTCTTGGTGTGCAAAGCTTGTGTTATACCTAAGAAGATTCCAGGCCTTAATCGCCACCTAACGTACTTAAACTAAGTACAGTGGAACCTCGGTTTGCGAGCATAATTCGTTCCAGAAACATGCTCGTAGTCCAAAGCACTCGTATATCAAAGTGAATTTCCCCGTAAGAAATAATGGAAACTCAGATGATTTGTTCCACAACCCAAAACTATTCATATAAAAATGATTAATACAAAATATAAAGTAAAAATACATAAAACAAATTACCTTGCACTTTACCTTTGAATAGAATCATGGCTGGTGTGAGTGAGTTTCTAAACCCTTGTGGGATTGCACCCAATGGGACGACATGCGGAAGAGCGTCCCAAAGCAATCGCAGTCTCCCAGCGCTGTAGCAGTTCTCTGTAAAAGCGAATCCGAAAAGATCGTGGACACACTATAAGCGCCTGCCGTCAATGGGTGATACAAGGAACAAGGAACATTATAAATGTGCAGGGCCCTGCCTGCTGCTGTGTCTGTGTATATATAACCGTGCTGTTTCAAGCTGAATAAAGCTTGTGTTGTTAAAGTACTGAGACTCAGCTTCATGTTTTAGGGTGCAAGACGGGGACTCGCACGTTACAGCACACGAGTGCACGCGAGCACACACACACACACACACACACGAGCGCGTGCAAGCACACATACATACATACACACACACACACACAGTCACAATGCTAATGTTGTAGTAAACACTATACGCTCGTACGGATGTTGACTATATGAGTGAGGCACGCCGACTCAGACGGAGAATAGGAGTCGATTGCCCACAATCCCGCAGTGAGAGAGAGAGAAGAACCATCAGCTCAGTTGTGATCACATGACGCTCAGCAGACAAACTACTCGTACTGCAAGACCTCGCTCGTTTATCAAGTGAAAAGTTATTAAAAATTTTTGCTCGTCTTGCAAAACACTCGTAAACCAAGTTACTCGCAAACCGAGGTTCCACTGTACTGAGAAAATTATCTGAATACTTATGTCAATGTGTTAACACATTCAGAGAAAATTCTAAAATCCAATTTTACATTGTCATTTTGAGTATTGATTGTTGCTTGTTGAGAGTAAAATTAATTTAAATAATCTTAGCAGAAGGCTGCATCACGGCAAAATGTGTAAAAAGCGAAGGGGTCCAAATACTTTTTGAAGGTACAGTGTATCTTTATTAGCTTCACACATTAATATATACCACATAAGCATGAGCTAAACTGTTCAATGAAGTATTGCCACTGCACTAAATGACCCAGAACACCATGGTAATGCTTAAGTGTGTCTTTTTTATCATATAAATATACAAATGTTTGGATCATTGGCTATTGTGAAATGGGGTCTGGCTGGCAAGGGATTCCTCACTGTAATCTGTACTTGTGACAGACAATACTATTTCTAGGATCACAAAAGGTCCTAAGATAATACAAGTAGAGGAAATGAGTGACATCAAAATTAACAGTGGTGTGCAAAGGGCCAGAGGCTAGAGAACCCTATTAGAGGCAGACTAGATACTGTAAGTGGGGGCAGTAAGCTGACATCAAGCCCTGTCACTACATAGAGTTCTCTTGTGTAAAACAGTGAACATGGGGAAAAAGTAAAAGCCTGTTGGGTTTTTATCACCTAGTGGAGACAGAACTGTCACAGCAGTGCTTAAAACATAAAGGTAGGAGCACAACCATATTTAAGGGCTCTCTTTCAGGGGTGTATATGTTCCATGAACTGTTACATGGTACTCTTACCTGGTCACTGGAGTGTACAGGTGGGTCAGTGCAAGTGCATTGAATGGCAGTGAGATAGCAGTAATACTGTCATGTGTACAGAGTACAGAAAACTAGAGTGATAAAGAAAAGCAGAAAGAAAGAACAAGAGAGATCAGGGGTTACAGGCAGATATTAATGTTTTTGAGCCTTTCCATCAGATAGACATTGGGTACAATCTGCATCCACTGAGGCAGCAGACCCTGTCATGCTCAAATCATTGTCTCTTTTGCTATTGTCTTGTGTTGGAAGTTTGTGTTGTTCTTATATTCATTCCAAATCTGTGTTTCAACTAATAAACTCTCAATTTATGACATACTTTCTTTTTTTGAGTTTTTGGTTCGATTAGGCTGGTCCCTTACCCATCACAGTATTAAAGTTTATTTAGGGTTACTCACGGAGAGGATAAATAAGTTGCACTTTGTTGACAGAGTTCTGTGAGTAAGTAGTCCTGGGTTCCTGCAAACATACATAAGCAGCCTTACAGTCTTACACTTCAAATTCAGAGTAAATATCACCATGCAACACAGTGTAAAAGTAAAACATTTCAAATAAAGGGGGCTTCAATGTGTGTCTATAATTTTTTAATGTAAGTTATTACTGGCAAAATAATTCCATTATTATTGATTTGTGGCATTTTTGGTAATCAGCTAAAGAATGATGCACTGCACTTTGACATGCAGTTTTTCAAGGCAAGTCTAACTCTTATCACAATACACTATATTGTATGTAAGAATACTGTTGCCGAATGTTTAGCATTTGTGAAAAAAAAGCCAATAATTACCAACAAAACCTTGCATTCCAGCTTCACAGATGTTGATATTAACAAACAGCCCCGTTCCTTTGCGCAGAGGGTTTAGCATTGGTGGTGGAGTGTAGTGAAACATCCCTGGAGGAAAATGCTCTTCCAGAGTTTCAGGCTTTCCAGCACATTTCATGAAACGCAAAAGGCTTTTAAAAGGAATTCCATTGTAAATTGGGGCAGCTGGACCCTGAAATGAGGAATACAAGAAATATGTAGGCATTTATACAAAGCTCCTACATGGAAGTAAAAAAGTATAGGGAAAAAAATAGTGGCCGATGGTTGAACAACAGTATCTATCAATCTTAGAAAAAGTAAACTCCATCAAGCGGTCATGTTCCAAATTACATTGCTAACAGCACAATTCATAATTGTTTTCAAAATAACTGCTTCTGTTTGGCCCAAGTTAACTCTGGATGATCACTATAGACAAGTATTTTTTTGCAAAAATAGAAACATAAATTTGAGGTGTAAAATAAGATCATCAGGCAAGATGTTTACTAACCCACATATCTGGCATATATAGTGAGATGAAATGGATGAAGTGCAGAACAATGAACAGCATGCTTGTACCCTTTCAGGCTTATTGCTAAGACAAGATATGGGAGCAGACATGCTGGACATTTCTAAATTTAGACTTAACCTTTTTCATGAGTAAAGAAAAAGAGGGTGAGTTGTTGGTGAGGAGCAGCCAGAAGTTCTGCATTTAAGGATTTTTAAAAGTTCTCTCTCCTGTTTTCTGGCAGTTGCACAACAGCATGAACAATATTGGTCAAGCCTGTATGGGCTAAAAAGATATGACACACCACAGAACGGTAATGAAGAGAAAAAGAAATCTGTAAACTGTATCCCCAATATAAGGAAATGCTGTCAACCCATTGACAAATTCAAAAACCACCATGAAATAATATGTACATTCTTAAAGTATATTTGAAAACGATAACAGACACGTTACCTCAAGGTCCTGCTTATAGTCCAGTTCAGGAATTTCTTGGTTGAATTCAAAACTCTGGTAACTGCTCTCACCCTCTACCCCTGGTCTGCCCATGGGAAACACAAAAGGCTCAGTGATTGTGCTGAAGGCATTTTGACGGACATAGGAGACAATGCCACTTTTACTGCCAACTGCCTGGTCAGATAAGAAGAAAGGAAAAGTTGAAGGTGTCAAAGCAAATGGGTCTAAAATATAGTGACATTCATCTTGGTTACGTTCAGTGCATGGCACTTCAATGGAGTTTACAGCATCTGGCTTTATGGATTTCTAACTTGATGCCTGGTATAGTGAGAGAGCATAAAAAAAGGTTAAACACAGACTCATTTAGCTGTGAACCTGGGGTATAGTGAACGCCAATCTGTGTTTGCTGGGCTGGTTCTGTGACAAATATCCATTATGACTTTGACTACAACAAAAACTTTATCACATTCCCAAAAAGCACAGCATGTAGCTCTCACTTTTTATTTCCCAGATTCATGATTGCATGAAAAGCATAAGAGTTCATGAAAAAGCAAAAATCAGCTTTTTCCATTCTCTTATTATTACAGTTCATTATGCAACATATTTTCTTTAGAATTATTGATGCTTGACAAAGGTACAAGTGAATGAATACTGGAGTGTCAGCAGATGGTAGTACAGGCTCAATTTCTAACACAACTTTAGATAACATAACATTGTTAAACCAGCTTCTGGTCATGGGGTGGCCAGGGCCTATCTTGGCAACACTGGGCACATTGCAGGAAACAACCCTGGATATGGCATCAATGAATCCCTGGGCCTCTCATGCTCACAAACACACCCATATTCATATGGGGGCCAAATCTGAATCACTATTTGCCTACCATGTGCATCTTTTGGAATGTGGGAAAAAATGCAAGTACCTGTAGGAAAAGATACACAAACACATAGAGAACGCACAAACTCCACATAGATAATGACCATTCCTACATGGAATTCATTGTCCTTTGCACCTGTATCAGCTTTTTTGTTAAAGATTCCATTATTTTTAATTGCTAACTTTAAACAGAATGATTAACATAATGTAACCTGAGTCACGTAAACAATGGGATAATACTGATTAAAATCTAATATTTTCACTGATGTCTTCTGTAGTAGTTTATATAAAAATCAATAATTATTGTAACACTTCAACAGTTTATACTGAGGTTCACCAACTAATGGCACAGTACTCTTACCTCTTGCCAGCACAGATCCTGGCTGCACTGTTCTTCACTTGTCTTGATATTAAGTGATATTAAAGAGTCATGGGGATCTGAGCAGGGGTCACAAAAATCAGCACAATCATTATGGAGATCACAGGGCTGGGGCTCTTCTTCACATTTGAATGAGGATTCTTGATCTCCACTAAAGGCCTCAGAATATTGAACAGAGGGACGATTGCAGTTTGTATGAAGAGAATGTTCATCTGAAAAGAGAACAAAATTGATAACATGATAAAAGATTTTTTTACCATGCACAAACATATTTTTAAAAATATCTGTCTTTATACATACCAGCCTTGAAGATAGTACCAGATAGCCATACAGTTTGAAACATTTTACTCTAGGCCACAAGTTTATGTGGTAATTACATTGGGCATTTTTTATGTTTGGGTAAATATTAAACTGTTAGGTTTTCACAGTAAGAAAGACGTAATGAAATAGCCAAGAAACATGCAATAGTTAATAAAAAGAAAATCCTTAGAAAATCCATTCTTCTATCCATCCAGACCTTGCAGTCCTTGAATCAGCATTGTCGTTCTTCTCTGGCCTTCCACTAGCACTGCTATGTCTTATTTTTTAAATGGAGACCAAAACAGAGCACATTGCTCTAGGAGAGGTTACACTAGTGCATTACAAAGCTTAACTTACAAGCTTTACTTGTATTGTGCTATTTAGCATAACATCCTATTAGCCTTCTTAATCACTTCTGTATGCTGTCTGGATATAGGAAATGAAGAGTCTAGTGACTCCTAGCATTGTTTCATAGGAGTACTTTCAAGTTTCAGACACCTCATTGTGTATTCAAATTTAACATTTTTCTCTTAAAGTATAGTAAATTGCATTTACTTAAATTAAATATCACCTGCCACAGATCTGTCAAAGTCTGAATTCTATCCAGGTCCTTCTGTAATGATTTGGATAAATTTAGATCTGCAATTCTTCCTAGTCAGGTATCATCTGCAAACCTAGCCAGCTTGTTATTTACAGTATATTCTTATCCAGATTGTCTATATATACAGTTCATTCAGCTTTATGCCAAAATCATTAAAGTTTATATTTTCATCAAGCAACACTCAATACCTCAGAATGACAAAGCTGAATACAAAATCCGCACAGATATTCAGTCCCTTTAAACAGTACTGTGCTGAAATACTTTTGTGGTGATTATAGCCTGGAGTCTTCTTGGGTATGATGTAACAAGCTTTGAACACCTGAATTGGGTTTTTTTCTGCCATTCTTCTCTGTAGAGCCTTTCAAGTTCAGTCAAGTTGAATGGAGACCATGATGGATAGCTATTTTCAGTGATCTCCAGAGGTGTTTACTTGCATTCAAGTCTGGGCTCTGGGCGGACAACTCAAGCACATTCTCAGAGTTGTCTCTAAGCCTCTCCTGTCTTGTCTTTGTTTTCTTGTTTTCTAACTGGTCTCCCAGTTCCTGCTGCTGCAAAACAACCCCACAGCCCGGCACGTTGTTGTTGTTTGATTTCGGGCTAAGTACTTCCTTGAAATTCCCTGTTACTGTTAGGAGGTCATCAACTTCTTCACATGTGTAAATATCAGAAGAATGCAAATCTTAAGCATTTGCTGTTTCACTCTGTATACTGTACTGTAGTTCACCCTTTACTTTTCATAATGCACTTTACCTCTTCCTTGGCATTTCTTTTACTATTAAAATACTCAAAGAAACTGTTTGGGTCACCTTTCACTTTTTCTGCAATATTTCTCTCTTTTAGCTTTACTAATATTCTTTTTAACTATTGCCCTCATGCACTTACAAGCCCTGCAGACAGAGTTGGATATATTTGCATTTTCTTATTTATCTCCTTATTTATCCACTACAGATTTTTATTTAATTTCCCACTGCTTCTACATTTAGAATAACTTATCCCATGTTGTATATAAAACAATTTGTAAATTTGCTCCACATCTCTTCAACAGTCTCCATACTTAAAAACCTCTCCTTTTATCCCATTTTTGGACTTGGCCACATCTGTTTAACTATTGCCTCAATAAAGCTAAACTTTATCAGTTTTGGAAATCGGTTTAACAAGGGTGCAGGACAATCTATAAGCCATCCCCCAGGAAAGGACAAGTACATTTATTCTATTGATCACTGGAATTGAGTTGTGGCTCTTTAAGATTGGTCACTGAATTAAGAGGAACACTGTACCCTGACACACCATTGTTTCATGACATGTGACAGGAATTGGTATAAGTTGGGTCTCTCTGCCATTTTCCATCATTAAGAGAGCAGACCAGATTATGACCTAAAGAGCGCTGATCAGAAAGAATCAAGTGTAACTACAAGTTTACGTGCCACATGAAACATCTAACACTATCAGGTTTCACTGGTTTGTAACCAACTGTCATTGTACTCTACTTTCTTATTATTATGAGCATATTATTTATAATACATCATTAAATGTGTAATTCTTCCTACTTACTGTTCTTTATCTCTAAAAGGAAGGTGAGAAGTACTGAACTACAGTATCTGACAGTGTGGCAAGAGTATGGTATTTGACATTTTTTTACGATCTACATGATAAAGAGTATAAAGAGGAGAATAAGGTCACCCAATTACTCAATCATGACAAAACAATATATACTAATTTTATAATTTACTTTCATGTAATTGTGACTCAGCTTGGCAAACTCTCCATTGGGTGGTTTTCATATTTAAAAGGTACAGTTCATGCTAGTGCAATGCATCAGCTTAAATAATTGCTGGAGTTTAATGTAATTTCAGCTTTGGCTCATGCTGCATGTGTTGTATATGACTATGGGCACCACTACTCTGATGTATGTAACTGAACATCACATCACCAGATAAAATGAACTAAAAACAACTTTGTTAGTCAACTTTAGCTATCACGTAGATACAAAATTTAGCTTAAATAGTCACCTGGCTTACCTTCTAGGAGGCTGAAGGACACATATGATTCTGGATTGTAACCAAGGAGGATGAAGGGCATCTAGCTAAAATCAGGCCCTGAGAATGGATCTCTTCTGGGGAATTAGGCCATAAAGATGCATTATTTCGTTAAGATAGACAGGTCAAGAAACTGTCATGAACTAGGAGCCCCAAAGCACATATGTGCCAAAAGCACTTCCAAAACAGACCACTAGAGGGGGAAATTCCATTAAAACCAAACTAGAGACAAAAGGACCTCATAGAACCTTTGTAAAATAAAAGACTTACTCTTGACAAAAAATGTTTTGCAATTACAATAAAGCTCAGTGGAGCACAAAAGCAAACTGGAATTGCCTTTAACAAGAAGGCAATTCAAATCAAACAAGTACCAATATACTTGATATCAATAGCAAAGTCAAAACACAGAACACAAAGTCAAAATCCTGAGATCCTATAAATCACAGAAGAATGATAAATACAAGTACAATAGGCTACTATGGGGACCAACGATGAACAAACTACAAACAGTATCAAAATGTCCATGAAAAAAAAAATCTAAGCTTACTTGTATCGCAGAATGTATCCCGTAAAATGCCAATAGGGACTCTGCTCTGTTGGGCCCTTGAGCAAGGCCCTTAACCTGCAATTGCTGAGCGCTTTGAGTAGTGAGAAAGACGCTATATAAATGCAAAGAATTATTATTATATCTGATATCCAGTTGTAAACTCACAACCTCCCAAATGAAATATTGTTAAATAAACAATCCATCCATCCATTTTCCAACCCGCTGAATCCAAACACAGGGTCACGGGGTCTGCTGGAGCCAATCCCAGCCAACACAGGGCGCAAGGCAGGAACCAATCCTGGGCAGGGTGCCAACCCACCGCAGGACACACACACACACACACACCAAGCACACACTAGGGCTTAAATAAACCATCAAAATCTTCTCATGAGGGGCCGAGGAACGTGCTCAAAAGAAAATTGCCTTTTGAATCGAAGACCTGCCTCCACCCTGATTCATTGGTCAGGAGTCCTGTACAGTAATATCTTTATTCATTAAAAAAAAAAAATGTGAAAACATTATCAGGTGTAAAGCAGAAGACCAATTCTATTGTGCAGTTTCACAAACCGCCTTTAAAAAATGCAGGGATATGGCACTATAGCTTAATGACCAATGAATGAGGGGAGAGGTGGGCTTTCAATTCAAAAGATCAAACTCATATGAGCGCAGTCACCAGCCTTTCACAAAAGAATTTTCCAGAACTTTAGCAAAACTACATGTGTTTTGGACATTGTGAGCATACGACTGGATAGGTCTCATGTGAATTTTGTGTTTTGATATTGTTTTCTGTTTGTTTAGCATTGGTTCCCATAAAAACCTATTGATTCAGCAACTTTTTTCCTCCATTTAGATTAAAAAAATTTTCTCTGCCATAACTGCAAAGAAAACAAGGTAGGTAAAAGATGAAAAATATAATTTTTGACTAGAGTATTCCTTTAGGATTGCATTAAATGTATTCATGTTTAATTTACAATGAGTGCTAACAAAATATAATCCATCAACAGTCTTCAGAGTTGTATTTACATTTTCAGCTTCTAGACAGGTACTTAATCAAATCTGTAAGTGTAAAGCAGATAGCAAGGGGAAAGAGAAAGGACCAGGAGGAATATTGCAGAAAGCATATTCAATAAACAGGCAAGGCCCAAAACCAGTGAGTCAAAACAAAATAGAGAACCAAAACCAAACAAGACCCAAGAATCAAAAATTTAAAAAAGCAGGATGTTCATTTATGTCAGGGCAAGACAGAATTAAAGCACTTAGTTAATTCTTGTACAAAAAACTTGAATAGTGCATTATATACCATCACAAATAATAACATCAGAGGTTGTAACCTCTCAAAACCACCCCTTACAACCCACAGTCACACCCTGTCAGCAATGTCTTAAACTAGCAGAATGTATCAAAAAACAAGATGACATCACAGAAAAACCTAAAATAATAAAACGATTAAATAAACCTTTATCCTACAGTCCAGAGATTAAGGAAAAAATACTTTCTTTGTAATAAAAATGTACTAACCAAGAAAAGAATTTATAATTGATTCTCAACTTCATGACAGTGGACAGTAGAAAACCACAGAAAAAAATTGTTTCAGCAATCCTTGGAAGACAACAGTTGGGTTTGTCCAAGGCCAAAACATGAAACATGTTACAGATTAATGAACTACATAATTGTGGCATATTACATATTAATTGAATCCACCATGTTACCAGGAAAGAAAGCCAGAAGTAAGCAATCCTTTGTGCAGCCTAATTTGTCAAGTGTACTTTAACCAGAGGAAAAACAGAACTTTTAAATGAAAAAATAAAGCATCTCGTATGATATAAACAACTATTTCAGTTAATCAGCTCTAGCACAATGTCAGACTTCTGAAGAATGCTTAAGGGTAAACAGTAGACCTGTTCTGATGGATAATTACATGGATCACTGCAGTAACACACCCCTTATTCATGTACAAGTTGACTTATCGGCAGTATTTATTTATATTTTTTTGATATTCAAATTTAAGCAATTACACCAACCTACATTTTTAAAATGTGTTCAACAAGTTGTTATTAAAATGTTAATTTCTAAATTGAGCAGGGTGATAAAGATTACATTTGTAATCAGCATTACAACTCTAAACCATCCAAAGGCGTCACAGACACTGCCTGAATAGACCAGCTAGAACCAATGAAGTTTTGCCCAGGCTCCACAGGCTTTCCAAAGCTCTGAATGTTGTTTCATTGAATAACATTTTTTAAGAAGTGATTAGACACTTTCTGCCCATAGTCACAGTAAGGTTATTTAGAACAACTACCTTGGAAAAAAGGTGCTGACCTGTCAGTGACTTTAGGTAAGAATAATAAAAAGCTGAAATTGAAAATGAATATTACTTCTAGCCCTAAACAGACTGCTGCTGTATTGCTTCAGTTTCAATCCAAATGATAAAGAACAGCCATAAAATATAAAACATGCTATTTGCTCGCACACACAACCACAAGCAATTTGCAGATGCACTTAAAGCACAATCACTCCGATGCTTTGGCACAGTTGTTGTCCTGGAAGTCGTCATCATCAGCCTCACCTTCCACTTCTAGGGAATGACATTTATTATTCTCTTATATAAACATTAGAACACTCTAGACGAGAACAGGCCATTCAGCCCAACAAAGCTCGCCAGTCCAGCACAAGCATTTACAACTCATTTTTGAATATTCTACATATTCTACACCTCTGTGATGATCAGTGCAATTTTCAATTCTGTGTTATACTGTGCTAGTAACATCACTTCAAGGGAGGCCCACTGAATTATTAAGATAATTAAAAAGACAGGCTCAGTTACAGGATGCACTTTCAAACCTCTGGTGTTGGTAGAAGAGAAGAAGAAAACAAAACTGATGGCCATTATGAAGCATGTTGCACATCTTTTCTCTGACACACTAAAACTGAGGTCTTTCATGCAAGAATAAGTAGGTCAGACACATCTATCTATCTATCTATCTATCTATCTATCTATCTATCTATCTATCTATCTATCTATCTATCTGTCGCCTTTTATTTATTTTTTATTGATAGACTCCCTTTGCAATGATGTATTTGTTTAAATATAAACTTGCATAATTTGTCTAAATAGAAAATCCAAGTGTTATTTGAATGATAAAGATGCCTTCAACATGTCTGTAAGCTACTGTTGATAGTAATGCCATTTGTGCTGATGTAATTAAAACATACACACACATTTAAATTATTTGTTAAAATGAAAAAAATATTTGACTCCAACTGCACCTTGTCCAATGTCAAGATTACTGTATTACTGTCACAGACTCTGGACTACTCCCTATGACACCCCTCTTTTGTTTGTATTTTCCTCTTTGCCCCTCTCAATAATACCCATTGTGTGAAACAGATGGGATGGGAAAGTGAAATAACAGAAGAATCCTGGCTGAAGTGCTTCATTCTAGCATTGGACTTTTTGCCTGTATTAAGGCCTTCAGTTGAGTTTTGCTCCCAAGTTTAATGTCAATGTTTTTGAACTGTACTTGGTTTAGAATTTTGCCAGGCTTCCTGTTGTTTTTGGCTATTTTTTTACTTGGACTTACCTGGCTTTTCATGTTCTTGACCATTGCTTACCTTTTCTACCCTGTTTTTCTATTTTTAACTTTAACAAATATCATATATTTTTATTTCATGTCTGTATGGAATTTGCACTTTCTCCCCATGTTATTATGAGTTTTCCTTCCACATCCCCAAAGATGTGCAGGTTGGAGACTCCACATTGGCCCTTGTGTGAGTATATGTGCCTTAGAAAGGACTGGTCTTCTGTTTAAAGCTGTGATAGCTTTGGGACACTATATAAGAGGTGAGAGCTCCAGTAAATTTGTGTAAGAATTATATATCACTTTATATAGTTGACTCTTTTCAGTTCTGTTTGATATTGCCTGATAATGCGTTAAGAAAATGTACATCTCCAAGAAATAACTGACTAAATCACCAATATTCATGTATAGTGTGACCCCAGTGATGCACACTCAAATTTGTAGTGAAATTAATGCATCCCTATGTACTGGAAATGTACCTACTCAGCACCCCCCTCTGGAGAACTCCTGGTGACACCACTAACCCTAATAAAACAGAAAAACAACTCATCGTGATCTTTGGAAAATTGATTGGTTGAGATTCAATCATAGTACTTCAGTCAGCTATATATTATTAAGCTGTATTTCTTTGTACAGCCAGCAGCAAAACATTGTCCCTTAAGTGTCTCTGTGTTATGCGAGGCTCACTCGTAATTTACATCAAACTAAAATGCTGTCTTCCTTAAATATAAATTCAATGTATTTACAATCACAGCTGCCGAATTGATCTTGTAATGTTTGACAAGTAATTTAAGACTGTTTGCAATATTACTTCAATAACATAAACAGATGGAAATGTACTTAGAAGCATCTTAAATACTACCTGCATTCTTGTACTCCTCTGGCTGCCTTATATTGATGTGATGTTGGTTAAAATTGGTTTCATCTGTGAAAGGACTTCCTGAGCTAGTTGCATTGGACTGCAGATAGAAGCTCAAGCCAGATTTTCCATGAGTCTGCAGGTACACCGTCCGAGGGACATTCTCCATTCCTTGCAAGTGTGCTTGTGGAGATACACTTGCTGCATGGCTCTGCACATGTGTGCTATATATGGTTGGAGATGGTGTTCGACTGCACAAATGTGGCCACTCAAATTGCGTTCCTGGCTGGAATTTCTGCTCTGTAGAAGACTGATATTGCTGTTGGTCCTGCTGCATCTGGTAATGACCCATTGTCTGGAGGCCTGCGTGAAACTGTGGTCTCATCTGTTGCTGTAGAACATGAGATGCCTGTAAAAACTGGCTCGTCCTTTGGTATGGATATTGTATTGATGTTGCCTGGTGTTGTGTGCTTGAGTATTCTGACTGTTCTTGAGCTCTAGGATGGGTTTTCTTTGGGACTGAAGTAGAGCAGTTCTGTTTCTCTACAGAAGTCTCACTATCACTAGTTCCTGTGGGCACATTCAGACGGCTTGGCAATGATATGAACCGTCTGGTGGCAAATGCCTCAGAAAAAGAGTCTAGTTTTTGCAGGGGCAACCCTTTTTCTAAAGTGTTAACAAAGTGCTGCTCATAATTATGTTCTCCATTCATTTCATATGTGCCATTCTGGGTGGGCACTGACTTTGTATCTTCTTTAGAATGCACAGGGCTTGAGTTGCCATTGGTGCAGTTTCCAACTACTGATGGAGTTTGGTCCCAGCTGTAAGTTCTTCCACATACATTTCCCACCTCTTTAACTGTAGCAAGGCTGGTAGTCTTTCTGTTATCAACAGGGTAAAGAGTAGACATGGAATCATTGGACACATGATCTGGTTGAATGCCCATTCCAAGAACACTGTAGGCAGTGTGCGTCAGACCTAGCGATACTCCTCCCTGATGGTAGTACAGCACATCTGGTGATGTCTGTGCAATTCCTGAGTCTTGCCTGCTTACAATGGCCTGGTCACCCATTGCCAATTTGCCACCAAACTGCAGTGGCCTGTACTAAGGCCCACAATCCTGAGGCATTGGATGTCTGAGCTGAGAAAGATATAAAAGAAAATGTTAGTCCATGTTATTCAGTATAACTAAACTGTGAATTCTAGTACAAAGATTTTCTGTAGAGAATATAATTCCTCAGGCAAAAGGTTTTTGGCATTCAAATTCTTGAGCTCTATGGATTTATACAATTTACCTTCAATACTGTAAAGTGCCATCATATACTTTGCAGAATCCACCCCCTTTCAAACTAAATGCCACTAAGAATATTATTGGGGACCATCAAATTAATCCACACATTTAAATTGATTGTTAGACCTCTGACATTGTATATTTGAGTGGCAGAGACAGATATTTCTTGGACACTAAAAATATTTGCACTAACAGAAAAAAAAATAATGAGCAGTAATCTAGAAAATTCCTCAGGACCATGCTCGTGCTAATGTACTGTACTATATAACAGACACGGCCTCTAGTTCTAAGCCTGGCTAAGATCTTCTGAACCTCATATTCAGATGAGCCTGCAATCATAAGGAGATAGATATGAAACATGAGGTGAGAAAACACAGGAAACCACTAGTTTTAAATGGGAAACAAGAAAAGATTGGGTGCCCTAACCTGCATTAATAAAACCAGCCTACACATAACTGTTTGGACATGGTCCCTGACTTTTTATATGGACCAATACATTTTAGGGCTAGTTTCCAAGTAGGTAACTTAAGCATCTGATCTTTCATAGAATGTCAGGGTATCTAGCCAACTTGAAAATACAAAATGTCTGTGAAGTTTAAGGACTGCAGAATGTTAATAAAAGGCAGTTATTTTTTAAACAAATGTGATCTGTAGCCCTTGTCTTCCAAAGATTGCATATAAAATTAAGAAACTTGGATCAACTGTTAAACTAGAAGACAAGGATAAAGTTACTAAACACTGAGTGACTCATATGGTCTATCCATTCACCTTGGTAATACCTTGAAGTCAAAATTATCTTTATACCTCTCAGAAGAATGACCAAATAGAAACAATGGAAGCTTTACACCTACAGATTTGACGTGTGGAAAAGGTAGGTTCACATCTACATTTATCACCACTTCAAATCCATAAAATAAGAATCAGGTGTTTAAGATTAGGTGACAATGATAAGAACCTTATCATTGTTATTATTCTCCTTATTAGGGGTACTAGGGTGTTGTACCATGTTAGCCATTATGAATGTAGAGAAAAAACTCATTACAAACTTCAAAAGACTCTGTTGGACAGTTATCTTATCCAGAGATCTTGACAATACATTGTTCTTTTCTGTCTTATTAAATTAACCCTAGCCTGAATGAATCTATTAATTTTTTACATTTAAAATTTCTCATTTAAATATTTACCAATATTGTTTCTTGTCCTAGAGTGTGTATATAAACATAGGGAACTCCAATTTCTGTATTACATCTTGCCTAAAGAAGGAGCTGAGTTGCCTCGAAAGCTTGCATATTGTAATCTTTTTAGTTAGCCAATAAAAGGTGTCATTTTGCTTGGCTTTTCTCCTTATTAGGGAGAATACAGGTGGAGCTGTAGATATGTAGGGTCTGATGTTCTCTTTGCTTTTGATGTATGTGGTGTCATCATGCCAAGATCAAAGGAACTCTTCACTGCCTTCAGAAAGAAGGTTGTGGATGCCTATGTGTCTGGCAAGGGATTTAAAAAGATTGCCAAATTATTTAAAAACAGTCATTCCACCAAGAGGAGAATATTTTACAAGCAGTATAGATTTCAAGTGACTGCTGATCTGTCCAGGATTGGCTGACCCAACAAATTCAGCCCAAGAGCTGACTGTTTGATAATAAAAGAAGTCTCCCAAGATTTAATTGCAGAATGACCAGGTAACTCTTTTAAAAGTGCATGCATCTGCAATCAGAAAGAGATTATACAAATTTTACCTGCATGTGAGGTATGCCACTAAAAATCCTTTGCTGTTTAAAAAGAACATTAGAGTAAGACTAGAGTTTGCCATTGAACATATAGGCCAAAAGGGTACTCAACTCCACTCATGGCAGCAAGAACAAGTTTTGTAATCAGAAGCCAAGGCTACCAGATAATGAATCTTGGTATTTAATTATATGTCTTGTTAGGGCTTTCATTTTTCCAAGACAAATCTTTATCATATTGTAGGTTATTTGTTTTCCAAGAACATTATCTATATGTTTTGCATCCTGCAACAGATTTGTATCTCTAAGTCCTTTCTTTCTGTCTCATTTACAGTGGTGTGAAAAACTATTTGCCCCCTTCCTGATTTCTTATTCTTTTGCATGTTTGTCACACAAAATGTTTCTGATCATCAAACACATTTAACCATTAGTCAAATATAACACAAGTAAACACAAAATGCAGTTTTTAAATGATGGTTTTTATTATTTAGGGAGAAAAAAAATCCAAACCTACATGGCCCTGTGTGAAAAAGTAATTGCCCCCTTGTTAAAAAATAACCTAACTGTGGTGTATCACACCTGAGTTCAATTTCCGTAGCCACCCCCAGGCCTGATTACTGCCACACATGTTTCAATCAAGAAATCACTTAAATAGGAGCTGCCTGACACAGAGAAGTAGACCAAAAGCACCTCAAAAGCTAGACATCATGCCAAGATCCAAAGAAATTCAGGAACAAATGAGAACAGAAGTAATTGAGATCTATCAGTCTGGTAAAGGTTATAAAGCCATTTCTAAAGCTTTGGGACTCCAGCGAACCACAGTGAGAGCCATTATCCACAAATGGCAAAAACATGGAACAGTGGTGAACCTTCCCAGGAGTGGCCGGCCGACCAAAATTACCCCAAGAGCGCAGAGACGACTCATCCGAGAGGTCACAAAAGACCCCAGGACAACGTCTAAAGAAGTGCAGGCCTAACTTGCCTCAATTAAGATCAGTGTTCACGACTCCACCATAAGAAAGAGATTGGGCAAAAATGGCCTGCATGGCAGATTTCCAAGACGCAAACCACTGTTAAGCAAAAAGAACATTAGGGCTCGTCTCAATTTTGCTAAGAAACATCTCAATGATTGCCAAGACTTTTGGGAAAATACCTTGTGGACTGATGAGTCAAAAGTTGAACTTTTTGGAAGGCAAATGTCCCGTTACATCTGGCGTAAAAGGAACACAGCATTTCAGAAAAAGAACATCATACCAACAGTAAAATATGGTGGTGGTAGTGTGATGGTCTGGGGTTGTTTTGCTGCTTCAGGACCTGGAAGGCTTGCTGTGATAGATGGAACCATGAATTCTACTGTCTACCAAAAAATCCTGAAGGAGAATGTCCGGCCATCTGTTCGTCAACTCAAGCTGAAGCGATCTTGGGTGCTGCAACAGGACAATGACCCAAAACACACCAGCAAATCCACCTCTGAATGGCTGAAGAAAAACAAAATGAAGACTTTGGAGTGGCCTAGTCAAAGTCCTGACCTGAATCCAATTGAGATGCTATGGCATGACCTTAAAAAGGCAGTCCATGCTAGAAAACCCTCAAATAAAGCTGAATTACAACAATTTTGCAAAGATGAGTGGGCCAAAATTCCTCCAGAGCGCTGTAAAAGACTCATTGCAAGTTATCGCAAACGCCTGATTGCAGTTATTGCTGCTAAGGGTGGCCCAACCAGTTATTAGGTTCAGGGGGCAATTACTTTTTCACACAGGGCCATGTAGGTTTGGATTTTTTTTTCTCCCTAAATAATAAAAACCACCATCTACAAACTGCATTTTGTGTTTACTTGTGTTATATTTGACTAATGGTTAAATGTGTTTGATGATCAGAAACATTTTGTGTGACAAACATGCAAAAGAATAAGAAATCAGGAAGGGGGCAAATAGTTTTTCACACCACTGTACATTAAAACATTTTATTAACGCAGATACTTCATGAGGGCGGCACGGTTGCGCAGTGGGTAGCGCTGCTGCCTCGCAGTTAGGAGACGTGAGTTCACTTCCCGGGTCCTCCCTGTGTGGAGTTTGCATGTTCTCCCCGTGTCTGCGTGGGTTTCCTCTGGGTGCTCCGGTTTCCTCCCACAGTCCAAAGACATGCAGGTTAGGTGCATTGGCGATCCTAAATTGTCCCTAGTGTGTGCTTGGTGTGTGGATGTGTGTGTGTGTGCCCTGTGGTGGGCTGGTGCCCTGCCCGTGGTTTGTTTCCTGCCTTGCGCCCTGTGTTGGCTGGGAATGGCTCAAGCAGACCCCCGTGACCCTGTAGTTAGGATATAGTGGGTTGGATAATGGATGAATGGATACTTCATGATGCATATACACATGTTTAAATTGAAGCATGTTATCTGGAAAGCTGGTAGTTCCTTTACCATTAGCACCTCATTATTAATTCAAGAAAACAGACAACAATTAAAACCTAAATGCAGGTATTTGAAACTAAAATAGGCAATTAAGGATCCTGAATTGAAAAAAATGAGTTAACTAAAACTAAGTCCAGAGGGGGAAAAAAATTATACTGTATATAGCTTTAGTAAAATACATTTACACAGTAAATACATTTTTGGAACATTAATTCATCTGCTCAGAGTAAAAAGATATTGATCAATCAGTCAATCAATCAATATTTTAATTTACAAAGCCCATTTAAACACAACAAAAGTTGACCAAAGTGCTGTACATAAACATTGAATAAAAACAACTTCAGAATAAAATCAATAAATATATTAAACATATAAAAATATTAAAATAAATAGATAAATAAATAAAACACAAACATAAATCATACCAAACCATTAAAAGGCTGTAATAAAAATATAACACTACTACCTTTAAGCATCTCCATATGCCAAAGACAACAGAAAAGACTTCAATTGAGATTTGAAAATATCAATAGTGTTTAAAGACCGAAGGTAAAAGGATATACTGTTCAATAGAACAAGGGCAGACACAGAAAAATCACCATCACCCTTAAGCTTCAATCAAGACAATGGGATCAGTTTTTGATCAGATGATCTCAAAAGCCTAGGGGTCGATAAGGGGTGAAGGAGGTCTGAAATGTAATGTGGTGCCAAACAATTGAATGCTTTAAAAACAAAAATGAAACTTTAAACTGTATTCTGTATTTAACTGGAAGCCACCGAACAGAGGCCAACACTGTAGAAATATGTTTTGCCATCTTTGTACCAGTCAGGACTCAGAAGATGAAGTGCTGCATTTTGGACCAGCTGCAATTGAGATAGGGAAGTTTGACTATTGCCAAAATAGAGATATAGAGTTTGACCACAGCAACAGTAGAAATGTTTGATTTCCTTCATAAATCAAGAGATTTTGGTCAAGAAGTTAGTTTTGTGATGATCTACATATCTCTTCTAAAAATTTAGGCAAATGTACTGTACATCCTTTCAAGTACTCAGATATTAAAACAGATTCCAGTACAATTGCAGCACAAGTTTATAGACCACCAGAGCCATATTCATTGTTCATGACTAAATTTGTCAGCTTTTCATCTGAGTTAGCTATAAAATATAATCACGTAATATAGTGTTAATGTGGATTATTTATTATTAATAATATAATAATAATAATATTTAATTATACTGTAGATGTGTAAACTGACACTTTTAGCAAATGTTTTACTCATTTGTTAAACGCAGTGGGGTTTTGCCAGATTGTCAATGGCATGACTCATTATCTTAATCACACATTAGATCTATTTGTTACTTAGAGTTGGGATTCAAAATGTAAATATTACATCATGTAACTACCTAAGAAATTAAGTTTGTTTTTAAAAGCTACATTTAATTTGTTTTTGCACTTACCTATGCAATCGCTGATTAAAACAAAGACCAATATGTGCAATATGTGGATTGTAAACTCAAACATTTCTGCAAGTACCTGATACAGAAACATCATCGAAAACAATCAAGATCAGCTGATATCTAATTATGATGTGACAATGACATAGTCCTTGGATACAGTAACTCCCCTTACTATGAAAGCGATTAAAGCACATAGAAACTGACCCTGGTTTAAATTAGAAAACTCTCACTCTTAAATTAGGATGCTGATACTTGAGCGTAGGTGGACAGCAACAAAGCTTTCTAAAAGTGTTCTAAAGTTTTTTTTTACTTTTTGTCTAAACAAAGTTTTCTAAACTTACAGAGTGCATGGACACACTGTTAAAAATATGAAAAAGCTCCTTTTATGTTCTGTTCTGACTACTTTTCTAGCTTAATAGATGACAACACAAATGATCCTTATGTACTGTTTAGAACTGTTGCTGATCTAACAACCTCCACTGAGTCGGGGCTTTAACGTGGTGGAATGGTTTGTGTTCTTCAATGATCCTTCTCCCCTACCAGGAGTCGTGTACTCTTGGTAGGGTCACCCATGGTGGCAAGGTCAGAGGTGAGGTCTTGACTAAGACTGATTCAACCACTCACACCCTATCCCACCAATAGTCCATCCAAAGTGGTGCAAATTCCTGCTATACCTCATCATCTTGCAACTGGCTTGCCATGTGGATTCTTGACAGGAAGTGAAGCAGTGTGATTGAGGACTGTGCACTCTCACTATCACCGATATCAACAACTCATTTACACAGGCTCTTCCTTCCATCCATCTTCCTCATCCTTTTCTCCTGCATAAAAGTCCTACAGCAGTTTTTGTTCTTAGTATACAACCCGCATGTATAGCAGCGTTGGTGTGATGGCCGTTCAGAGGCGCACCCAGGACAAGTGCCTTGTCCGTGTCAATGTGACTAGGCAGCCTTTTTCAAGGATAACACTGGCTACCCCTGATGGGGAAGGGACAATAACAGGTGTCCTAAACAAAGTTTGTCCTATCTGTAGGGATAGGGGCGAGCCACCCCTCTACATGCAGTCGAAAAACTACAAAATCTATTATCCTAGCTTCTTGGAATGTCAGGCACACTCATGGAATCGACCAATACCAACCAACCACCTCAGAGAACAGCCCTCGTAGCCTCAGAGCTCCAACGCTACAAGGTGGACATCTGTGCCCTCAGTGAGACTCACCTCACTGATGAAGTCAGAGATGCGAATCCATCTCGCTGTCAAAAATGAACTTCTCCTGAAAATTCTGGAGTCCCCTCTTGGCATCAGTTCGCACTTAATGACCCTGCAAGTTCCATTGGTGAAAGGTTTCTATATGACAATCATTAGTACGTATGCTCCTACGTTGGATTCAATAGAGGAAGAAAATGACAACTTCTATGTTTCCCTTGACAAAGCAGTCTGGAATGTTCCTGCTTTGCCTTACTTGGTAACTTTAATGCACTGTACATGTTGGAAGAAGCTCTAATGTTTGGAATAATGTGATCTGGAAACATGGAACTGGAAACATGAATGCTAATGGGCTCCGTTTCCTATCCTTCTATGCAGAGCACCAACTGTCCATTATCAAAACAATGTTTCAGCTCCCCAACAAACACAAGACAACATGGATGCATCCTCGATCAAAAAACTGGCACCTCCTGGACTATATTATTGTCCGTCAGCGTGATCTCCAGGATGCCTTGATCACACGAGCGATGTGAGGATCAGAATGCTGAGCAGACCATAGACATGTCTGGTCCATCCTTTGCGCTGTATTTAGACTACCTACCAGAAGACAATCCCTCAAGCCATGCCACAACGTTGCATCCCTTGCAACCATTGACACCAGAAACGGACTGACAAGTCATCTTCACAAGCAGCTCGAACACATCCAGATACCAACCAAGGATGGTAACATCATGACTACCAATCCTGATGTTGATGAACTATGGGCCTTGCTGCTCACAGCTCTGAAGTCCTCCAAGAAAGCCCTTGGATTCTCCAAGAGGAAGAGTCCAGACTTGTTTCAGGAGGCCACACACAACATTCTCCCCCTCCTGGAGACCAAGAATGCAGCTTTCCAAGCTCATCTTGCAAATCTATCATCTGTTTCCCTCCAGCAGGTGAGGAAAAAAACTAGATCAATTACAAAATGCAGACTCTGTGAAATTCAGAACAACTGGTGGGTTAGCAAGGCCACTGAAATCCAATGGTACATGGATGAAAACAAGACCAATGAGTTCTACAATGCCATCAAAGGAATTTATGGATTTCTTCACTCTGTGCTGGAAGCTTGGCAAAATTCCCGACTCATGGAAACATGCTAACATTGTCGCCATTTACAAGAAGAATGGGGACCAATCGGGATGTGGCAATAGCCGTGGTATTTCACTGTGGCATGTTGCTGAGAAAAGCCTTGGCTGTGTCATGCGTTTCCAGTTACTTCATCACATTGTAGACAGAGTACTTCTGGAGTCACAAGCCACTTTTGTCCCAAACGCAGCACAATTGACATGATCTTCATCATCTACTAACTCCTACAGAAGACTTGGGAACACAAGCAAGACATCAGCTTTGCCTTTATTGACCTGAGGAAAGCATTTGACACCGTCAACCATAAGATGCTTTGCGAAGTACTCTGTAAGTTTGGATGTCCCCCAAAATTCCTCACTATGCTCCGTCTCTTCCATGACGGAATAAGGGCAAAGGTCCTTGTTGGCAGTGGAAACATCTACTCCCTTTGAAATCACTGTTGGTGTCAAGCAAGGCTGTGTCCTGGCTCTGGTGCTTTTCAACATTTACCTTGTCACCGTCACTCTTCTCTCCAGAAGTGTGGATCCGGTACTGATTGCATGGCAATTTGATCAACGTCCAAAGACTGTGAGCACTCTCGAAAACCTCCTTGACAATAATTAATGAGCTCCAGTATGTTCACAATGTTGATGACATAGCTGTACACCTGCAAAGCCTTCAGAGGACCATTGAGTCCTTACACTCAACCTATTCTTGGATGAGCCAGGAAATCAGAACCTCCAAGACACTGGCCCTTCAGACTGCCTTCCAGGACACAGATCTTCTAGTGGACATCAAGATCAGCAAAAAGACACTGGGGAACACACAATTCTGTGAGGAGATCGCGAACTACCTCCAACTAGTTTTCTCTGCATTTGGCCGCCTACTCAAGCATGTCTTTGTTAACTGAAATCTCTTCATGGCAACCAAGGTTATGGTATATCATGCAGTATGTATATCAACACTCCTTTATGGGTACAAGTCCTGGACTCCCTAGAGCGAGCAAATCTGCATACTAGAAGCATTCCACATCCGCTGCCTTCAGAAGATCCTGGACATCACTTGGGAGTTCCATACACTAAAATTCTGGAAAGCTGCTCATCAGCTAGTATTGCAGTCATGCTGCTCAATCGTGTCCTCTGCTGAACCGGGCATGTTATCCCCATGTATGAGTCTCGGCTTACCTGGATGGTCCTGTATGGATACTCACTGAAGGACCCCAACCTCAAGGTGAACTCAAAAAAAAAACGTTGGAAGGACTACTTGAAGTGTTCTGTCAAGGCCTGCTCCATTCCACATATGAAACTTGAGACCCATGCAATTTGGAGACAGACAATAAACAAAGGAGTCCATCACTTTGAATAACAGAAGAAACATGAACAAGAAGAGAAGAGAATGGCAAGACATCACCATTGAAACCAACCCACTGTGTCTTGGGGGCAATTCCCTTGATCATCATGTCCAAGGGTCTGCCTTCCTTGAATTAGCCTGCTCTCCTACTAGCACACACAACATTCTATGAACATACTTAATGATAAAATTGACTATATAAGGGTCCCAGATTTCAGTGTCATCAGACAAACTAAACATTGCATTGCCAAACCATGTTTTAACCTTGTGCACACCACTTTAGTGATTTTCTATTTGATATTAGAACAGGTCATAAAGTTAACGTCTAAAATAACACTTATTACCTTTTTCTTAGATGCAGAGCAGCAAAACTAGTGATTATTCTGGAAGTACCCATTGTTAACATTATCAATAGTTTATTACTGATTAGAACAGTTCTTAATGAACTAAAAATGTGAGCTATCAGATTATTAAAGAAGATATACTGATATGCAATTTAACAATTATAGGCCTATTTCAAATGTACCTTTTCTTTCTAAAATACTTGAAAAAGTAATTGCAACACAGCTCCAGCCTCACCGTCTACATCACTATTTATTTGAGAAATTCCAGTGTGGCTACTATATTGTTCTGTACAGAAACAGCACTAACCTGTATTGTAAACAACATTTTAAAATCTCACGATGAGGGAAAAGTCCACAGTAATTGTGGTGTTAGATTTACAGTGGTGTGAAAAACTATTTGCCCCCTTCCTGATTTCTTATTCTTTTGCATGTTTGTCACACAAAATGTTTCTGATCATCAAACACATTTAACCATTAGTCAAATATAATACAAGTAAACACAAAATGCAGTTTTTAAATGATGGTTTTTATTATTTAGGGAGAAAAAAAATCCAAACCTACATGGCCCTGTGTGAAAAAGTAATTGCCCCCTTGTTAAAAAATAACCTAACTGTGGTGTATCACACCTGAGTTCAATTTCCGTAGCCACCCCCAGGCCTGATTACTGCCACACCTGTTTCAATCAAGAAATCACTTAAATAGGAGCTGCCTGACACAGAGAAGTAGACCAAAAGCACCTCAAAAGCTAGACATCATGCCAAGATCCAAAGAAATTCAGGAACAAATGAGAATAGAAGTAATTGAGATCTATCAGTCTGGTAAAGGTTATAAAGCCATTTCTAAAGCTTTGGGACTCCAGCGAACCACAGTGAGAGCCATTATCCACAAATGGCAAAAACATGGAACAGTGGTGAACCTTCCCAGGAGTGGCCGGCCGACCAAAATTACCCCAAGAGCGCAGAGACGACTCATCCGAGAGGTCACAAAAGACCCCAGGACAACGTCTAAAGAACTGCAGGCCTCACTTGCCTCAATTAAGGTCAGTGTTCACGACTCCACCATAAGAAAGAGACTGGGCAAAAACGGCCTGCATGGCAGATTTCCAAGACGCAAACCACTGTTAAGCAAAAAGAACATTAGGGCTCGTCTCAATTTTGCTAAGAAACATCTCAATGATTGCCAAGACTTTTGGGAAAATACCTTGTGGACTGATGAGACAAAAGTTGAACTTTTTGGAAGGCAAATGTCCCGTTACATCTGGCGTAAAAGGAACACAGCATTTCAGAAAAAGAACATCATACCAACAGTAAAATATGGTGGTGGTAGTGTGATGGTCTGGGGTTGTTTTGCTGCTTCAGGACCTGGAAGGCTTGCTGTGATAGATGGAACCATGAATTCTACTGTCTACCAAAAATTCCTGAAGGAGAATGTCCGGCCATCTGTTCGTCAACTCAAGCTGAAGCGATCTTGGGTGCTGCAACAGGACAATGACCCAAAACACACCAGCAAATCCACCTCTGAATGGCTGAAGAAAAACAAAATGAAGACTTTGGAGTGGCCTAGTCAAAGTCCTGACCTGAATCCAATTGAGATGCTATGGCATGACCTTAAAAAGGCGGTTCATGCTAGAAAACCCTCAAATAAAGCTGAATTACAACAATTTTGCAAAGATGAGTGGGCCAAAATTCCTCCTGAGCGCTGTAATACACTCATTGCAAGTTATCGCAAACGCTTGATTGCAGTTATTGCTGCTAAGGGTGGCCCAACCAGTTATTAGGTTCAGGAGGCAATTACTTTTTCACACAGGGCCATGTAGGTTTGGATTTTTTTTTCTCCCTAAATAATAAAAACCACCATTTACAAACTGCATTTTGTGTTTACTTGTGTTATATTTGACTAATGGTTAAATGTGTTTGATGATCAGAAACATTTTGTGTGACAAACATGCAAAAGAATAAGAAATCAGGAAGGGGGCAAATAGTTTTTCACACCACTGTAAGGGCAGCCTTTGACACCATAGATCACTCTATTCTATTACGTAGGCTGAAAAATTACTTTGGGCTCTCAGCACCATCCACTCATGGTTAAATTCATATTTATCAAATGGACTTTAGTATTTACTGTACAGAAATGTGCAGACAGTACTCTGTCATTACACACAGAAGTTAAATATGGTGTCCCGCCGAGGTCAGTACTCAGACATTTACTGTTTTCACTTTACATAACATTCATTTTCATTCATATGCAGACGATACTCAGTTACACTTTTCTTTTAGACCAAATGATGTTTCTCCAATAGTGTTCTTAAATAATTTTGGTGAATTAAAGTTGTAGATGTAAGATAACTACTTGTCTCTTACTACAGAAAAAATAGAAATATTATTTATTTGGGGAAAATTACAGACTGCATATTCTGTCACATTTGACTTCAGTTGGTGTAAATATTAGTTTTACTGAATTAGCGTGCATCTTAGGGCATAATCTTTGACACCATTAGGTCATTTAAAACAGACATTGTAAAGATGACAAAAACCTGTTTATTCTAGCTTAAGAAACTGGAAATTAAGATGGCCTGTAGATATAGAGGATACAGAGAAATGTATTCACACATTGACTAATGTAATGCATTTTTTACTGGCTGTTCAAATCATTCTATATGTAGCTTTCAGTTAATTAAAAATGCTGCAGCAAGAATTATTTTAAGAATTCATAAAGTTCAATCATATAACTTCTGTACTTAAGTCTTTACACTGACTTCAAGTAAAGCTTAGGGCTGATTTAAAATCCTCCTTCTTACATATACAGCTGTAAATGGCCAAGGCCTTGCTTACCTATCTGATCTTATCATTACTTACAAACCAGAGTGCATGTTAAGATCTCAAGATGTCAGCCTACTAAAGATGTCACGGATTAACCAACTAACAGTGAGAGGTCAATCTTTTAGTTACAGGGCCAGGAAGCTGTGGAATGATTTACCAGCTTAGATAAGAGATGTCTCCTCAGTCTTAGCTTTTAAATTCAGGCTTAAGAATCACTACTTTAGTGATACCCTGATTAGAACTGCTGATTAGACATATCTCTATTTGTTAGTCATTTGTACAAAAATATAAGTATTACCATAATTGTGAACTGCTATTAACTCTCCTCTATTCTCCTTCTATTCTTGATGTCTTGCTGTGGTACTTGATGCCACTGCTCTACTGCCAGTCTTACTGTCCATGGAAAGACATCTAAGATTCTGGAAACTTTGAAATAAATGCCTAGAAAGATTTTCTCGTAATATTAGGCAGCCAGCACAGACCTACTGCAGAATGCCCCAGAGGGGGAGGTTTAGCAAGTTGGCCGATGACTCCAGGACTGTGACTGTGTCTGATATTGGATGATATAATTTTCTGTGTATTCACCCATGGGTTCTCCAGGTATGCCGCTGACTGAAGATTTGTTTTCCTCTCTTCCATTGTCAATTGGCCATACGATAATGCTAATGGACAGAAATTGCTAGGTTAGATTTGTGTTCATCAGTTTGGAACTACTTAATTTTACTGTTTATTTAACACAAATCTGAATTAAATTTAAATCTTCAGAGTTTGTTTAATGTAATAAATTAATTTAAAGACACTAACTCCCCAGAGGTCTTACAATCTTTAGGTGCAGAGAAAGCCTTTGATAGAGTTGAATGGGATGTCTGTTTACCTCACCATGTAGATTTGGGATTGACACTAATATATCTGCACAGATTTGATTATTGTACACCAGTCCTGAGTCCTTACTCAGACAGTATCTGACAGATGGATGATATACTCAGTTAAGACCATGTAAAGGGAACATAATCATAAAATATATGATCTAGCAAAGCCTTTGATCGATCATATCACTCACAGTTAAGGTCCAATCCCTGACATATTTTGTACAAATGTTTTCCTTAAAAAAGGTGTGTTTATGATGAAAAAAAAAATAAGATGAATTATGCTTTCTTTTGCACAGAGTGATAAAATGTGTACTGTGTATTATAAAGGACTGAAATCCATTCCTTTTTTAAGATGCTGATTGAGAGGTCTCCTTCCCCGTCATTACCTAAGATTGTCTAGACGTATTTAGTGGGAGTTAGTTGATGAAGCCTAGAAATACTACAGTTATTCTCCTCATTTGTGTCTATACTACAATCAATCATAGATACTGATGGAAGACTGGGGAAGCTGGGTATGTTCCTTTTGACAAAGTTTCTATATTGCAAATAGAAAAAATAGCATATTGCAGGAATTCCACATTTTAGATGTACTTATTTAAAGGATGCATGTATATTGTCAAAACAGAGGTCTCTGAATATTCAGATACATAATTAAAACCATGAATTAAATGCTGTAGGTTAAAGAGACATGGACTATACAATTATTGTGCAGAAGAGCAGCACATAAAATCATGTCTGCTTTTAAGTGCATTCTATATCGCTTTTATTTTTTTGTGTGTGTCATAACCTGACTGCTAATGAATTGGCAATAATTATTGATGACAGGACAACAAAGCAAAGCATTTAAAAAGAAATGTGAGCAGTGTCTCTGTTAAAGTTGTCTTACCTTCTGATTCATTCTACAGTCTCAAAGTACAAATATTTGCAAACCAATATTAAAACTGGAAGTTGGGTTATACCATGCTGCCATTTACATTAAATATTTGCAATACTGTCTCTTTTTAATGTTGTGTTCCAGATTAACAAAGCTTCACATGAAGTTAAGTTTTTAAAATAGATTATATTAATATACATGTGCATCATGTGAAAGAAATATCTAAAAAGAAGTGATGGGCTTTAGAAGGATATTCATTTTAACAATAATAACCAACTAAAGAGAGACAAAGAGCTGACCATCTATCAACATCAATGATAATCACTTTCTTTCATTTTGGAAAAGCTCAATTTAATTGGATTTTTGAATTTCATAGCTACTGTAACACCAAGACTTCTAAACCAAAATAATTAACGTGTTTCCTTGGTTAACTGAAAAAAGTATCCTATTAGTACAATTTGAATTTTAGGATAGAGGAAAATATGGCAAAGCTTGAAATACATGATGAATGAATTAGTCCATGTATAATTTGTCCTTAATATAAACAGAATAGTTATATTAAAGAAATATATTTGGCTTACACAGTATTTGATTCATATACCGTAAGTACAATTTTCCACAATATCAATTATTGGACTTTAAATGTGAATTATGCCATTAAGCAAGAGCCTCGTTAGGTGTTTTTTTGGATTGCTCTAAATTAGGATCATTTGGGGTGAAAACATTCACTTACGTGTCAGGCATTGTCAGACAATTTATTATTCCTATTGCTTTAATGACACCAGACAGGATAAAATTATGTAATGACAAATTCACTCTAATTGCTTACACTACATTATTTATGTGTTGGTTTATTTAGCTTACCTTCCATAATTCAGTAGGCAAATGATACTGTATACTATGTAAAATAAAAAAATGAGAAAAAAAATCAACGGTTTTACAGAATTTTTGTAAAATATATCAATGTTGTTCTGAAATAAACCTGCTAGACTTTTGCTTCTGCCCTGTTTTCCTTTTGATATTTTAATATATGCAAGGATTATTTTTATAATTGGCCTTGGTTCACTTATCTCACTGAAAAGGGTTGGGTTGGGGCTCTAATTTGTTGATTTTAACTTTGCAAATGTAAACTCTCTTCTGGAAATGTATTGATTGTATTGTTGTATAGTGCTTCATCTATTGTAATGTGATATATTATGTGTATTACACATATACATATACATACATATACACATATACATATATATTATATATACAGTATATATATATATATATATATATATATATATACAGTATATATACATATATATACTGTATATATATACATACACACACACACTCATATATACATATATGAATAACTAGTACAAACACTAAGACTAGACCAAAGCATTGTCTTTCCAACTTTATCTGATAATGCTGTAAAATATTTAGTTTCCAACAGACCTATGGACTTGTTTTACATTTAAGAATATGTTAGTACTTGATATTTATCACTTAGGATTTTGAAAAAAAAAACACCTAGCACATTCAGTTTGCTTCATTTTAGTCACAGTAACAATTAGCTACTAAACAGTTTAATTTCTGAGGCCTTGTTTTGTTAAGTAGTTAATATAAGGATTTGAGATGACAGGCCTGATCTTTCACTAGGGCCCAACAAATTAGCTCATACAATTTAATTCCTAGACTTCAGTGGTGTTATATTTGGGCGGAAAAATATATTTCTAGACATTAAACAGAATCTTTATTAAGTCAAGATAGAGTTAAATACTTAGAGACGTAGGTAGCCAAAATGTCATAATAAAGTGAAAAAGAAACAAATGCTTACATTCAACACAACCCTGATTCTAACCTCTCAGACTCATTACTAAACTTTTTTCAACTAGTCACTATCCAAATAGAATGAATTTCACCTTTCTTTAAAGTACAACAAAAAAGGTTAACACAAAGATGCTGCATGATGTCCTTGGCACATGTACATAATGGAACCTGCATGCTTATAACATGAGCCACCAGTAATGTCATTAGAAGTAAAATTTACAACAAAAATGTAAAGAAACAAGTGTACTAAAAGCATGCATAACTGTAAAGAACAGAAAAATGTACAAACAGAGCAAAAATGATTTTAATGGCACGAGATTTGATAAAAACAACATATAAATCCATAAACATTAACTGTATTAAACAATGGATAAAGCCTGATTTCTACATGTGCCTTAAATTAATCTTTAATAAGTGGTTCCTAAAAATGGACGGTTATTGAACAAACTCTGCTTAGAAAGTAAATTGTAGCAATCACTAAAAAAAGGGTCGCACATAATAATTTAATTGAAGAAATATGCAAAAAATATACTTGCTCACTAAATGATAATTATCCACTAACACAATGTTCTTCTATACTGTATGCATAAAGAAGTCATCTATCATCTATTTGTCTGAACTAGTTTGATACTGTATATTACAGGGTCATTCCAAAACCCTTGAGTGCAAGATAGTTTATCACTGGCATATTCACACACACATCCATATTTATTTGTCCAGGAGAAATATGCAAATGCCAGTGCAATTAACCAGCACATCTTTAGTATGTGGGGGGATTCCATTGGAGAAGATGAGGTAATTTTGAACATGGCGAAAGTCTGTGTAAGATACCCTCAGACAATGACTCGGTGGAGAATCGAACAGTTATGAATAAAGACAACTTATTTAAACCAGAAGTTTTTCCTTTCTGAAACACACCTGCTTGTTGCTTAAGAGAGAAGCAAGAAAATTCTATGGAGTTATTAAACAGAAATTAAATTCTTTATCAACCTGTCCTAAAGGGTATTTTGAAGGAATCTTTTGAAGGTTGCACATAGATATCCATTTTGGTTGTGAACTTATGCAGTCCTGTTAAGACAAACCAGCCATTATTGTCGGAGGATGACAGAAGACAATGAAAGCATTTATACAACATTGTACTAAATTCAGACAATAAAAGATTTTGCCGAAAAATGAGAAGTCTTTCGTCCAAGCAGTGCATAAAAGGGCAATGAAATGCCCCCTTGCATTAAACACTTTTCTGCATTGGATTGCTTTTATCTTAGCATTTCTTGCGAAAAGTTCCTTCAATTTAATTTTGTACCCTTGTACCTCCCCTTAATTAAGCCAATACAAAGTTTCTATCCACAACTGCATTAAATAAGTAACTTACTAAAGAATAAGATGAAAATTAAAGTACAATTTATCAATACCTGCTGCTGTTTGCCTTACATGACTTCCTGTACCAATTCATTTCTGTGCCAGTTCATCTGGAAAGCAGGATTACTAAAGAAGTAAGCAAGTGCAGTGAGGTTTCTTCTGTTTATTTCCTTAGCATATAAAGCCATGCCTCAACAAAATCCATGTGTCAGACATATAGTACTTCAGCTGCTAGGTGCAGACTATGAAAAACTAGTTTTATGGATGTTTACCCACTATCAAAAAGCAGTCCGTTCATACACTTTTTAGACAGCAGTTTAAATTTCTTCAGTTGACTGTTTCAGCAATTGTCAACCCAGGAAGAGTTATGTCATTTTCATGAGTATTTTCTGACTTTGATGTTTCTAAACCAACAGCACTTTTTTTTTCTCTGTAACTGTGTGATACGAGATGCATGTTAACCATTTGCTCTCTGGACAGGAGCAACTCTAGCAGTTTTGTTTCACAAATTGAACATTGTTTCACAATACTATACTACCAACAAGTATAATTTTGTTAAATAAGGAATAGAGAGGATGACTACAACACAACTTTTAAATATATATAGAAGACGTATACTGCCTGGCTCCTTGACTTTATTATTTCTAATATGAAATATTTAATCACAAACCTATTTGTTCATTCAATAATAAACATTAAATGATTTTTTACCTGATAGAAATATACTTTATTTTTCACCATTAGGGCAGCTATGTGGAACTCTGGCTAATGCAATCATCTTTTTTGTGGGATTTATACATTTTCAACATTTCTATGTATTTTCGCTAAATGGACTATAGGGCTGGATCCTGTATTATGCCTCATGCTACTCAAATGGGATTCACTCTATTACCCTGTATTAGAATAAGCGGGTTCAGAAAATTAAAGAATGAATCATTGAATGTGTGAGTGTAGGTATGCTCACTAGTATGCTGACATCCTGTCTAGTGTTGGTTCCTGCCTCGTACTTACTTCTGTCAGGACTGGCAACATCTTTCAGTGACCTTGAAATGGAAAAAAAAGCATGGTGGACAGATTTCAAAATTATGACATCTAAAATGATAGTAAAATCTGATGTAGTGCATTCAGGCATTAGTTTTTTTTTCTTCACTTTAATTTTTTAATTTCAGAGTGCTCCATTACATTCTCTTAATTTTGAAGATTGCTAATAATACATTACTTCCTGATGATGACAGGTGCACTACTGTGCTCCACACTACATTGACAGTTTACTAAAACAGCATACTTTGTTACTGAAAACAAATCAGCTAATACTATATCTGGGTTTTTTAAGCAAAAGAAATATTTATTAGTATACGAACTAAAATGTGATGAATGCAGAGAAAATACAATGTTTAAATGGGATGCAGTCTTTAGTTACGAGTATTTCCTACCATTAGGGTTACTCCAGTTCAATGGGTAATTGTGGACAAATATATGGATATAAGCAGTAGAAAAGTCTGGTCACTTATGTGAGGCACTTTGAGAACTACAGCAGTTTTACAGGAATTCTAAAAAACTGATTAATCTTTAATTCATATGTTTGATTTCATAAAGATTGCCATAACATTGGGACAAATGTAAAAAAAGAGGGAGAGATTTGCCCAATTAAATCACTGTGAGTTTCTGACATTTTACATTTGTAACAGTTTAAATTAATTTGACTTGTTTCTTAAAAGTTAATCTTCAGTAAATGTTTTAATCATCTGTTGTTTTCTGCACGTACTAATCCAAAGATACATATCACAACAGCAATTATCAAAAAACTGACAAAGCTGATTTGAAAAGTGTGTTGTTAACAAAACTAGTTATAAAAAATTGTAGAAATTAAAATATCCCGAATAATTATGGTATTCACTAATGTACATGGCACAGATACAATGTTTACATCTTTTTTTGTAATAATTTTATATACTTCATTTTACAATTATGGAATTTCGGTGAATAAATTTAGTAAGGCAAATCATAAAGTCCACGATGATCATATCATTCTTTATAAAAACTCTGCTAAAATCCCTCTCAAACCAATACAATTCTCCCATGTACTGCTAAATTGGGGAAATGTTCCCCCACTGGTACAAATAAAATTCAGGCCTTGATTGATATTAATGATTGATGTTTTGGCATGGCAAAAAACCTTCAGACTTGGGCATGGTGGCAACAAAAACGTACATATGGTGTCCCGGAGCTGAAATTCAAATCAGTCCTCAGAATGTCCTATGATCAATGAATGTTTATGTGTGCAAAATATGTGGAAGTGAATAACAGGGACTATATAATCAGTAAGCAATATGATTCTAATAGCAAACGTCCCTTTTTTAATTTTAAAAGTCTACAGCTCACTTAAGTAATAGGGGAGTCTGAAGGGTAAAAGATAGCAAATGAAAATCAACCCAATACATAATAACACCATAAATATGTATATATACATAAGTAATGTAGCTGTACGTGAGAAAACCCTACAGAGAATAACATGTCTAAGCAAAATGGATCCTGGCAATGTACCTGTTTTATGAAGATATTGTAAAACTTAAATTGAAAAAAAAAATTAAATCACTCAAATTACTGTACATGGCCTCCTGTTTATCTGTTACACAGAATGAATATAATCTAATTGAACCACCAGAGCCAGTACCTTTTCTTATTTATTATTAAGCCATCCTAGCAAAAATCTCTAAATGAAATCTCCAGATTAGCCTGGTATGTGTAATTGTGACCTTTGATGGTATGACATTTCACTCAGGAGTGGATCCTACTTCACAATCAGTGTTGCTGTGTTAACTGCCAACTCTCTCTATACCTGTAGTTGAAAATAAGAAGTCACTAAATGGATGAATGAGGGAGAAAAAAAGTAATGCCTCAGTGCAGATATCATACTTGAATGGCTCAACAAATTGGTGAGATCAAACCCTACACTGAAATTTAATCTAATGTGTACACCTGCAAGGATACATACAGTATTTAGGTAGGTTTCATCATTTAGGTAAAATAAAACACAATGTGATGGTGCCCAGCATGAAACACTGTGTAGATTTATGGTATTTCCATATAGTAAAATATTTTAAAGATATTAAGATGTATATTTCTGTATGTCTCAGTCTGAGCCAGTACTATCCTGATCACAGCCTCAGTCAAGGTTATTTTTCTTGGTATTCACCTCCCACATTATTCTGTTGTCACTTAGCCCGGTATGCCTTGTGCCGTTTCTCACTTTCTCCCCAACTTTCCATTACATATTCCGCACAGATGCCAGATCTTACGCAATATGTAAAATAACAATACCTGTTTACTGATGTGGCCTTTGAGCATAGTGTCTATTGTTAGTTCTTTGAGGTACCTCATTGTAAAGTGACAGTTGTAGTGAGTCTTAAGATGAAATCCTAACAACCATGCAATACCATAAACTCTGGTTTAAGCAATCATTTTAACACTATTCAAAGTAAAAGCAAAAAGGAAAGATATTTTCTTGACCTTGTTTCATTATGCTTCACATGTTCAGTGTAAATGAAACCAGGTTCTGAGCTAACACCTGCTTCTTAGGGCGGAGGGGTTGTGAATCTGTTATCTTACATTGTTTCAGTAAACCACGGGTTCAAAGACTATGCCATCTGACGACACTTTTTTGATAAGCTGTTATGAATACCATCTCCTTTTCTCTTTTCTTTTCTTAACAAAAGAAGTTTTCTTTCATTGCAAGAACTTTCCTGATGCAATCTAAGCTTCTTTAATTGCAACCATACATGGTAATATAATCAGTCCAGTTTAATAATATGTACTTTGCTGAAACAGACACCCATATTAAAATTAATTATTTTCTTACAGCTAACTACTTTAGATGTGCTGTATTAGTTTGCAGAATGATAACACACTTGAGTTGTTTGTGTCACTTAAAAAAGCCACAAAAACCTACCAGGAGCAATGACAATGAAACTGAATTAAAAATAAATCTTATTATAAATGTATATGTCTTTATAACAAAAGATAAAATATTGAGTAAGAAGTAAAAAAAACATCTGTTCTCTTCTCAATAGTAATTAATAGAAGCAAAGTAAAGCCCAAATGTTAAATTCAATCCAAATAAATATTCTATGTAAACTTTACCTTAAAAAACATAAAATAACTGATTTTATAAGCATTCACCCTATTAGTAATTCACAGAAAATGTCTCCACCAGCTTTACAAAGCAGGGCACTGGAACATACATGCTTTATAATTTACAGACTACCTCAAACTTTATACCTAATACACAATCTCAATTAGATTGTGTTGCAGCCTTTGACCAGGCACTTCACAATGTCATCTTTTTAGTTTTTGAGCCACTTAGTTTGGCTGCATGTCTAATCCATTTTCACCCAGGTCTCAGGCATTATGGAGACTAAGGCATAGTTTTGCCAAGGATTTCTGTGCAGTTTGCTGTATCCTTTTCAACTTTGTCTTCATAAGCATTCCAGGCTGTGACAACAAGACATCCTACAGCATAACGTTGTTATCACCATGGCTCATAGTATGATATTCTCCTCAGGATAATGGGCAACGGCAGACTGGAAGCAAATGCATGTATAATGCTTACTATTTAGGCTAAAAAGTCAATATTATATCTTATAAGATGCATTCACCTTCTTGCAGTTGATCTTGCATTTTACTATATATGATTTTTGTCAGCTTTAAGTTACAATATGATATTTGTCATGTCACTTAATTGTCACATATGGATTGACCAGCAAACCCATGGTTTTAAAGTACATTTCCTTCTACTCTTTACTTGATTGGTGCTTTTCAATATTGCATTACACTTCCTATTTGAATGATCCTTTGAATTCATGGTATAGTTTTTGTGACCATACTGCCAAAGTATTGGATCACTCAAAGATTGGGGTACTTAATTTAAATTCACATGAAACAAATTAATTATATACAGACAGGCTCCATTAGCACCTGAGCTTGTAAAGGGATAAATATTTGCTACGTTGATCTTTTCTTTAATAATCAGTTTAGGAGTATTTATAAAGTTTAAATTCTGATATATTCTGGATAGTAATAAATTCACATTTTTTGATGCAGTGTACTCTACAGCTCTATACACCAATTGATGTAACTGTCATCTGTCCATCTATCCACCTTTTCTTTTTCCTATTATGTGCCCACGGAAAACTTTTTGAAGTATGAGCTGTGGGTGTGTTTGAATATACAGTATGCCTATAAATAAAGTTAATATGGACCTTCTCCATACAGCTTTTTGGAAAAGAAGACACGGTTAAGTCAAGTAAAGGTCAGTGTTTCACATGAGTAACAAGACATAGCAATCACATACCTACACCTATCCATATCAATCATGTAGATGGGCATCAAAATGATCTTAGCCAGTTAAGGACACAATTAGGTCAAGATGGGGCAGAGAGGGGGAAACATAACATCATATCCTTCACATCTTCTACAGCTCTGTGATGGCCAGTGGGATTTTCTACATTGTAGTGTGCTGGGCTGGTAATATCCCTTAAAAAGAGGCCCACTAAATCTACAAACTACTTTAAAGGACATGGTCACTTATGGGATGCACTCTGAACCCCCTGGAGAGAGTAACAAAGGAGGGAATTAAAACAAAACCGAGTATCATTATGAAAAATGTTGTACATCCCCTCACTGACATACTAACACTAAGGACTTTCAGCCAGAAGTGTTTCTGGAAATGGCACTGGGGCTCCATTATACCAACAGCAATACTTCTGCATGATGCCTTATTGGGACTGTGACTGCCAAGTGAGGAATTTTCTTACTTTTTAGTTTTCTTTCTTTTTAGTTATTCTAGTGTGTGTTCAGACTGTAGTGTGTGTGTGTATATTTATCTATCTATTTATGCATTTTGTTTTATTTAAAGAGCTTCTGCAAAAAACCAAATGTTCCCCTGGGGACAAATAAAGTATCAAATTATAATGGTCAAGTACCTAGTGTCAGTAAGTTGTTAGCTGCAAGTGAAACTGAGTAGCAGAAATAATAGGTGAACAAAATTGCTAATTTTTAGTGTCTTTAAGAGCTCTATAGAGAAGATGTAGGATGTATCCTTTTGTTTCTCGTGTAAACCTATTATATGTAAATAATGAACTTATGCCAAATCTTATTAAATGCTGTCTCTATTATGTACATAACACTGGCTTAGTGATACAGTATATCTTTTTCTGTACCCACCATACTGCTTACTGTGCTTAGGGGAGGTCCCAAGTAAGTCCTGCTCACATCCTCTGCTGATGATGGCTACATTAAGCTCTTGAATCAACCACTGTTCAGATGCTGCAACTTTTGTTATTGTGACCTCACTGAATTCTTTTTGCTCTCTGTGGAAGTTTCAATACAGAGGAATGTTAAAAAAATAGTTGGGTATAAGCTATCTAAGCTATGGAAGCTACCCATTTGATAATGAGAATGGATTTATTTAAATGCCTTAGCTTTACAAAAAAAGAAATACTTGACTGTCTGTGAAAATGGTTGTGCTGTGCAGCCACAGACGACTTAAAGAAAATGGCTAAAACAAAACAATTGCCTTGGTTACATTTAAATTAATGCAATCCTGGGAACCTGGAAAAATCAAATAAAAGTGTTAAGTATTATGAGTTTATGTATTTTATTATTTTTGTTTCTTTGGAGTTATTATGTGTTATATTTTAAAGCATTCTCTATTATGTACTATCTTTTGAAATGTACCTTTTTTCCTTGTATTTGTGGGCGAAACCCCAGGAGGTAGTGACACCCTGACGTCACTGCTCCTGAGCTACCGCTCTGGCTATTTAAGTCAGTGGAGAAGGTTCAGGAGCAGGAGATCATTTTGTTCATTGTGGAATTTTGGGAGTACTGCTATTTCTGTTTGAATTTACTAGTTTCTGTGAAATTCTTGCCTGTTTTTCTTGGATTCCTACAGTTTATGTATTGAACGTGTTTGCTGTAGATTGCCTTTTAGGCAAGTCCTTTAACCTTTTTTCTGCTTTTTATGTTTTAATGTATGCTTAAGATATTTTATTGTTGTTTTGTTAGTTTTGAGTTATTATGTTTCACATCTTATTTTGTTGATTTTATATATGATTTTGCTGGTGTAGATTCTAATTTCCTGTAACCTTGAACAAGAGCATTGAATCCTCCTATAAGTCATAGATTTTCATTTTTTCCATTATACAGTTGCACGGAGTCAGAATCTGTCTTGTGCAAGGCAGGGAAAAATACCTGAGAGCTATATAGCCAAAAATACACATCAAAGGGAATTTAAAAATTCTGATGGCTTCAGTAGATACTGGTATAATGTATTTAAATATACTTTTAAGTTGTTCACTCTTGAATCGATTGAAGCACAGATTCATTCTCACTCACATTACTGCTGCCACCACCAAGCAAACACAAGAAAAAACAAGGCTTTTTCCTGCCCTATCTTCCTGTTTGCATTGACTTGCCAATCATGTTGAACCACACATTACTATGGGTAACATTCATAAAGGCTTACTTATTACACTTAATTCATGTGCAAGTTCATATACATATGTATATATATATATATACATATGTATATTCATAGCATTCGTAGTCTGAAACACAATCTGATTGTATGGGTGGTTACCTACCAGGTAACGCATGTGGCTGGTCTGCAAGTCTGCAAACATCCGCCACGCCCATCTCAGCTGCGAGAAGCAGATCATAGAATGTTACATAGTTTACTGCCAAATAATGCAAAGAGTATGCAACACGTATTTCATCCTTATTTGGGCTCATCAGGCATGCACACTCCACTGCACCCCTTGCGGGGATTGAACCTTGGACGTCAGCATCAGAGGCAAAGCCCCTTTATGTTGCACCATGGTGTGTGGTTCGTTCATGAGTTACCTGGTAGGTAACCACCCATACAATCAGATTGTGTTTCAGACTATGAATGCTATGAATGTAATTACTCCGATCTCCAGGCTGTCAAGTAAATTAACCACACGCCATGGCGCAGCGTAAAGGGGCTTCACCTCTGACGCTGACATCCAAGGTTCGATCCCTGAGAGGGGTGCAGTGAGTGTGTATGCCTGATGAGACCAAATAAGGGCGAAACACGTGTCGCGTACTCTTTGCATTATTTGACAGTAAACTATGTAACATATATATAAATATATATATATATATATATATATATATATATATATACATACTGTATATATATATATATATATATATATATATATATATATATATATATATATATATATATATTGTGGGAGATGGCCGGTCGTTCATCCCGGCCAATACCCCCAGGCCACTAGATTGAGCCCTCCCTGTAGCATGGAAGTGCCCCAAAGACCAGCAGGGAATCATGGACAATGGAGTTTTTATTCCCAACCCTGCTGGACACCGTGGGGCCCACCAGAGGACGCTGCAGGGAGGCTCAAGGACTTACATGTGCCCTATAACCTGAAGTGCGTCTTAATTACCGCAACAGAGGAAATGACGTACGTCCAGGATGAAGAAGGAGAGTTTTCATCCGACCCAGAAGTGCTAACGAGTCACATGGACAAGGGTTCAGGAGCACTTCCGGGTCATGGACTATAAAAGACTGTGGGAAACCCAGACGAGTGAGCTGAGCTGGGTGGAAGGGTGGCAACGCGTCTGGGAGTGGAGGATTGATTATTGTATTGGTTTATTGTGTATTATATGAGAATAGTGGAGTGTAGAGTGCTTGGTGCACATTATTATTGTAAAGTAAAGTCATATTGGACTTTTATCTGGTGTCTGACGTCTAGTCTGAGGGTTCAAGGGGTCGACAGTGCCTCTATTTTTCACAGTATATACAGTATATATATATAGGGTAGTCCAGATGTAACTATGCAACTTTTAATGCAATGCAATAATTGCATAATCAGATCTGGACCACCCTATAAATACATACATACATACATAAATAAATAAATAAATTACCTTTAAGATACCAATATACTGTTTCGGTGGTTTTTGGTTAATGTCTGCATATATATTATGTGCAAGGTGTGCTAAGATAGATCGGTAATAGTATGGACTTGCTTAATATTGGATTACAATGCCATATGGACATTACAAGCAGTTACCAGTGGATTCACAACATACTGCAGAATATAGCGAGGTCTCCAGGGGTTCATTGGATTATTGGGCCTGAGAGGTGACGCAGATGGGGTCGGAAGCGCAAGCAGAAGCATGGATGACAGACGGGCCTTCTGGTTAGACTAAGGAAGCAGCCGCATAAACTTCTGTGTTTGCGAATACTGCGTGATGGTCATTACGGAAACCTGGCTGCTTCCGCTTATTGCGGACACTGTAGGGGAGCTGGCAGGCCGTACAATCTACCGCTTTGACAGGAATGGAGACTCCAGCAAGAAAAAAGGTGGAGGTATTTGCGTGTATATAAACAATGACTGGTGTACAAACAGTAAGATTTTATACACACAATGCTCTCCTGATTTGGAAGCAATAACAATTTTTTGCAGAACTTTCTATCTACCAAGGGAGCTGACTACAGTGATCTTTACTGCTGTCCTAATACTAACATTAGCTTTGCTCTAGTCTGCCTACACGATGTGATCAACAAGCAGCAACAGGCTAATCACGATGGTGTACACATTGTGGCTTGCGATTTTAATCAAGCATGCCTAAAGACTATTCCCCAAATTTGTGCAATATGTACAGTGCTCCACCAGGGGGAAGAAAATGCCAGACCGTGTTTATTCCAACCTAAAGCACGATTACAGAGCCCTACCTCTCCCACATCTGAGCTTCTCTGACCATCTCTTACTGCTCGTCATCCCAGCATACACTCCCCTCTGGAGGAAAAATAAACCAACCATAAAAACTATCAAATCCTTGCCTGAGGGAGCCCTCTTGCAGCTACAGGACTATTTTGAAGACACAGAATGGCCCATTTTTGTACAATTAGGCTTAGAGGAGCATACAGAAACCGTACTAGGCTATATTAAGTTCTACACTGGTGTGGTTACAGTGGATAAACACATATGGGTCTACACTAACCAAAAACCATCGATGATGAGTGAGGTTCAGTCTCTGTTGAGAATCCGAGACAGGGCCCAGTACAGTGCAGCAAGAGCAAATCTGAGGAGAGGCATCAAAACTGCCAAGATGGCCTACAAGAGCAAGATAGAGGTACACCTGACAGATTATAACCCACAAAAGCAGTACACATGTGTCAATCTGTGCTGATGCCTCATTGGCAGAGGAACTAAATCTTTTCTTTGCCTGTCTTGAGGCACTGTGGTCTCACACTGACACTCTGCCCCTGCTGAATCCCAGCTGTGACATACTCACTTTTCAGGAACTTCAGGTGAGATTGGTGCTCAAGACAATGAATCAGACAAAAGCTGCTGGACCAGATAGCATACTTGGCATGGTACTTAAAGCTTGTGCCGACCATTTGGGAGGAGTTCTAACTAAGTTATTTAACCTGTCACTGACACAGGCCACCATTCCCCCCTGTCTTAAGTTGGCTGCCTCATCCCTGTCCACAAAAGTCAGTCATCAATAACCTTAATGACTACAGTACAGACCGATTGCATTAATGTAAACAGTCATGGAATGTTTTGAAAGACTTACAGCTCAGCACATTACAACCAACCTCCCTCCCACCATTGACCCTCACCAGTTTGATTATAGATCAAATAGATGCATGGAAGATGCCATTAGTACAGCCCCCCATACAGTGATGAGCCATCTGGAACACTCAGGGACCTATTTAAGGATGCTATTGTCGATTATAGCTCAGTGTTTAACACAATCATCCCTAGCATACTAATTGATATGCTGTATAATCTAAACTTTTTCCCCTCCTTCTGTGCCTGGATAAAGGACTTCTTCACTGGCTACCCACAAGCTGTTAGAACTGACTCCCACAGCTCCTCCACCCTCACTCTTAGCACCGGCTCCCCTCAGGACTGTGTACTGAGCCCACTTCTCTATGCCCTGTACACTTATGACTGTATATCTAATTGCTCCAGCAACACTATCATCAGGTTTGCTGTTGACTCCACTGTGGTAGGTCTCATAACTACAGTAGTGACAATAAGTCAGCATACAGGGAGGAGGTGCAGAAGCTGTCAGTGTAGTGCTCCAGGAACAATCTCTCACTCAACACACACAAAACTAAAGAGATGGTCATTGACTTCAAGAAGCATACAGCAGAGCCAGCCCTCTATACATCAACGGGGACCTGGTGGAGAGTCCTAGGAAATTACATTTCTGCGACTTCTCCGGAAAGTGGAAATGAAGGAAAAGCTGCTGTTGACCTCCTACTGCTCAACCATCGAGAGTGTTTTAGCATACTGTATTTCAACATGGTATGCTGGATGTACAGCAGCAAACAGGACAGCTTTGCAGAGGGTAATATCCACATCAGAGAAAAATCACTGGCTGCTCTCTGCCCTCCCTGGAAGATATCTCCAGTGCCCAATGCCTCAGAAGAGCCAGAAATATCATTAAACACTCTGGAAATCATATCTTTGGATGCAGAAAAAGCATTTGATATGGTTGAATGGGATTACCTGTTCACCACTTTGCATAAATTTGGGTTTGGCCCGAACATATGTGCATGAATCAAATTACTGTATACTAGTCCAGAAGCTTCGGTTTGTATTAACAACATTTTTCAGACTACTTCAAACTAGAGAACAGTACTGTAGTAGACAAGGACGCCCTTTGTCACCACTGCTATTTACAATTACCATTAAGCCATTGGCTGTTTTTTCCGGAATGCATCAGAGATAAAGGGGATTTTCAGAAAACAGAAAATATCACTATATGCAGATGATATGGTACTGCATATACCAGACCCCAAAAATTCTGTGCCTACAGCCATAACAGCACTAGTAGAATTTCAAAAGATATCTGAACTTAAAATTATTTTGAACAAAAGTGTGCTCTTTCCAGTGACTACTGTAGCAAACAATGTTAAATTGGACACCTTCCCTTTTATCATTGCAGATCAGTATAACTACCTAGGGGTCAACATCACAAGTAAATATAAAGCTTGTTTTCAACAAAATTTTGCTTTTTGTATAGATAAAATTAAACAAGACGTGCATAGATGGTCTACCCTCCATTTTACTTTAGCAGGAAGAATTAACATTGTGAAGATGAGTATCCTCCCTAAGCTTCTGTTCCTATTTCAAAACATCCCCATATACATTAACAAATCTTTTTTTTTTTAAGAAATTACATTCAATCATAACCTCATTTATTTGGAATTCGAAAAATCCACACATTCAAAAGGCGACCCTACAACCACCTAAATCAGAAGGTAAACATACAAGCTATAAAAACCTGGACATTGACACAAATAGATGAACACACACTAGCTTGGTATGCAATAGAAATCAAATCCTGCAGCACTTCTTTATTTTCCTTGCTTTGTACACCAGAAAATACAAGGTATCATCAATATAGTATCAACCCATTTGTCCTTCATTCATTCAGAATATGGAACCAATGTAGGGAGCACTTTATGTTAGAGAATATTTTATCTGTGGCACCTCTACATGATAACCACCTTCTTCCACCCTCTCTAACATACAGTTTTTAATGTTTGGAAAATGTATGGGATTAAATCATTTAGAGATTTGTATATAAATAATGTCTTTGCATCCTATGAACAATTATACTCCAAATTTAATCTCCCATCAACACATTTTTCCCCACTATCTCCAAATTAGAAACTTTGCTAAATGAAATCTGCCCAGTTTTCCTCACCTTCCACCTATTTCTATTCTAGAATAGATATTGATCAGTCTTGGGGACTCAGAAAGCATTTCTATAATATATAAAAATATTTTAAAGTCCCTTCCTTTTAAAGATCCCAGAGCACAGCGGGAAAAGGATCTCTTACTCAACATTTCAGGAACGGAGTGGAATGTAGCCATGCACAGAATTCACTTTAGGTTCCATAGCCACAAAGTAGCACTGTCTGCACACTGACTAGTACTTTAACACATGTACCTAGTCACAATGTGGTTAAAATCTTTTATCAAGCACATCTATTTCAACTAAAAGTTTCCAAGATGTTTCCAGGGCAAAATGCAACCTACAAATGTTGTAATCGAGCCCCAGCTTCACTGGGCCACATGTTTTGGGCGTGTACCAAATTAACATCATTCTGGATGAACATTTTTAAATCCCTGTCAGACAGCCTTATTGTCACAATCCCTCTTAATCCACTAACAGCTGTGTTTAGTGTACTCCCAAATGGGCTTAAAGTAGAGAAGGACAAACAAACTGTGATTGCCTTTACTTCACTATTGGCACGTAGACTTGTCTTGCTCAACTGGAAGAATCCTAACTCACCTCTTTTAAGTCAGTGGGTAACTGATGTTATATACTATTTGAAATTTGAAAAAAATCTAATTCTCACTTAGAGGATCTTTTGCAAAACTTTTTAAAAACCTGGCAGGACCAAATCAATAACATTTTAGAATAAGTATTTATATTGGGGGAAATATATAATATAGTATAAATATCGGGGGATTTATATTTCTCCATTTACTAATGTTAACACTTTTGGTCTAGTTGTTGCCCTTCCTCTCTTTCTCATGGGTGGGGATTAATTTGAGTTTAGTTTTGTTAAGTTTGACTTGATTGTATGGAATGTTATATGCTTTTAATAAATTCAATTAAAAAAAATTAAAATTTTAAGAACTCATAGACCTGCTCCTTTTTTTTTACTCCAGTACGTATAACAATAACTTTAGTGAATAATAATTTCCTGTCACTTATTTATTTATGTATTGTATTTATTTGTCATAGGATGTGAGCTTTTTATATTATTTGTTTGTCGTTGGTTGATGTACTTGCACCATTTACAGTTGTAACTTTTACAGTTTCATTTTATTGGTACAATGACAATAAAGGCTTCCTTTCTACTGACAGAAAATCAAATTTCCCAGTTTTTCCATACACAAAACTTGTAAGTTTTCCACTAATTTTTAGCATGTCAGTGAAACGTTTTTTCTAAATTTATGCCACAAGAAAATCTTATCTGTATACTAGATTAATCTGTTTATTGCCCACCCCTACTTGACATGATGTCCAGAGTGCCTGGAGAAGATTCATACATACACAGAAAGAACATGCAAACTCCACATAGACAATGAATGCAAGGCTGTGGATTACTACATTTCTTAGTGTTGAAACAAAGAATCATAAAGTCATTTAATTAAATATGGTCAATTAAAATAAAATGCACACTTTGCAAAAGAGATCAGCTGAACAGAGCTGGCATTGTATTTTCCCATACTTGAGTTCGAGAAACACTGTGTGTGTCAATGGTCCAAGAGCCAATGAGGTCAAGTTTATGTGATACACAGGTGGAATCTGGACCATTTTGGGAGGTCTGAATAATCTTCTTGCATTTTTGTGCATTTCATCCTGTTGATAGTTAACCCTTATTTTGCTGAGCTGGTTTAAACATTTTTTTTTAATTCACACAGTTAATGGAGAGGAACTGAGACTGATACTGCATAAGAGTAATACAGAGCCCAGTCTTGCCAATTGGAGAATGGTGAGGACAACAGTGTGGTGCAGTGGTCAGAGCTTCTGCCTCAAATCATCAGGAGATTTAGTTCAGATCCTGGAAACTATCTGTGTGGAGTTTTCAGTTTCAGTGTCTACGTTGGATTTTACTAGGCACTATACTGTTTTCCTTTCAAATCCTAATTTGGTGGCTACAAATTGGTTTTGGATGACTGACTGTGGATGTGGAGTGAGTGTGCTCTATGAAGAATCGTCATCCTGTTTGAGTTTGGTTCCTGCCCTGGTATCCTATGATATATAATATATATGATATATATCAAATGATATATAAATCAATGTTACTCTTTCACATTAACTGGAGCTTGTTGTGCACAATAGCTGTATGTTTAATATGCTGAATGACAATATTTGCTCGGGATGTACATTACCTGACAAAATTATAGCCTTTTGTTCAGTTCCATAGCCACAAAGTAGCACTGTCTGCACACTGACTAGTACTTTAACACATGTACCTAGTCACGATGTGGTTAAAGTATGTGTTAAAGTCACAGTCTAACACCAAGTCAGTAAAGCTTCAGGGATATCAGTCTGTCCAGTTTTAGGAAACATAAGTGATTGTGAATCAACATCACCTGCTCTGGTGCAAATAAAAGTAACAACAGGTGCACTGGAGAGGCAACAGCAAGACAACCCCCAAAAAGGGAATCATTTTGCAGGTGCTGGCCACAGACAATTGTTCTCTCCTTATCTTTTCTGACTGAATCTTCTCTATTTTTGTGTTTTGCTATTGTCTTTGTCACTACTGGTTGTATGAGTACCTGCTGCAGGCATATTATTGGAGGGTCGCCCAGACCTCCACATACTAGACAAAGGTACCCTGACTACTTTTAGGTACGGGGATGGAAATCTCTGAGCCATTGTCAGACCTTACGCTGATGTGTTAGGCCCTGGCTTCCTCCTGGTGAAGGACAATGCCCAGCCTAATGTGGCCAGAGTGTGTAGACAGTTCCTGGATGACGAAGGCATTGATGCTATTGACTGACCCGCACATACCCCAGACCTGAATCCAGATGAGAACCACTGGGAAGTTATGTATTGGTGCATCTGACAATACCAAGTAGTGCTACAGACTGTCCAGGAGATGACTAATGCAAAGATCCAGATCTGGGAGGATATTCCCCATGACACCATTTGCCGTCTCATCAGGCGCATGCCCAGACATTGTCGCGAGTTCATACAGGCACGAGGGGGCCATATATACTACTGAGTCATATTATGAGTTGCAGTGATGAAATTCACACAAGTTGGATCAGCCTGTGATTTCAATTTCTGACTTTGATTTTCAGTGTAATGTTAAATCTTAGCCCAGAATGGGTTGGTGATTTGGGTTTCCATTGACCGTTGTTACATCATTTTCTTCTCAGTAAATTACACAGTATTACTCAGTAATGAATATTTAAGATTTAAGTGCTCCCCTATTTTTTTGAGCAGTGTACTTCAGAACTCTATGTGAGTATTCTTGAATCATAAGAAAAGCCAAGCAAAATGACACCTTTTATTGGCTAACTAAAAAGATTACAATATGCAAGCTTTCGAGGCAACTCAGGCCCCTTCTTCAGGCAAGATGTAATCAAGATTACATCTTGCCTGAAGAAGGGGCCTGAGTTGCCTCGAAAGCTTGCATATTGTAATCTTTTTAGTTAGCCAATAAAAAGTGTCATTTTGCTTGGCTTTTCTCTACATTCATAATGGCTAACACGGTACAACACCCTAGTACTATTGAATCATAAGAGGCATTCCATTACATTCTTTAAACAACTTTATTTTGTGATTCTAAAAACATTAATCTTTTCATAACTTATAGCTACTATTCATTATAATTATTGAATCCGGTCTTTTCATTTAACTTAAATAAAAATCAAGCAGCTCACAAAGCAGTAGATTTCAGATAATGTCTCTGTACAAGTTATTCTTTATCTGTAATTCTATTGCATGCATGAAAAGAACAAAAGCTTAATGTTACAATTATAATTTCCAACATGCATGTCATATACTGTGAAAGGAGAAGCCTCCTACGTCAACCAGTTGCCCCCAGAATAAATGGTAAGGAGGCCAAATGAATCAAAAAAGTACACAGGGAAAGAAGAACAAAGAGATACCACAACAGTGCAAATAAACAAATGAAAAGCAACAACTCTACTTCCTCTCTTTAATACATACAGTATAAGTGTCTGCATTTATAAATTACATAAGGAAGGGAACATACTATTCTGAAAAGTGACAAATTATGCAGACTATTTAAAGCTCTTCATTCTGTATGAACACTCGGGCCATCGGGGCAACAGTGACTCACTCTTAGAGGAAGAATGTACTCCCTGTGTGCCTGTGTGTTTTATCCTGCAACGGTTTGGTTATCATTGTTTCGCCAAGACAGATTTTTATTGTAACTTGTTTGCAAAGCCTCATTCGTGAATTTGCCTCTAATGTTGAACTCCTGGTTAAATTACTTTTTTTCGCCAAAAACATTTAAAAAATAAACTTTGTTCACAGACTTTGATTGAGCTATTTGTTTGGAGTTCTAAATTGTATAGCCATCATTTGTTAAATAATTGTGATTAGTTAACATGTCCAAAAGCAGGAAGACATGAAGAGGAGCAGCCTGTTTTGTGCAACTACGCCACGGTCTGTTAATCTAGCGTTTAAGAGAAATACAGAATGAAAATACTAAGCTTACAGTCAGACTGAAAAGGCACTCTTGTGTACCAATATACCATAATGTTAAAATATTGCTTTGCGCTAAAGGTCATTTCTGTATCCATAGGCTAAATAATATCAGCATTGCAGTGAGCTCCAGATTTATTTTCTGAAGTCTTGCCTCTGAATATTATATACTCTCTTGCATGCAGGATACAGAAAAGCTGACACAGAACAACATTTAACACTAATGACAAGGCATTCATTCAAGTCATTCACAAGCTTAGCTAAATACAATACTTTTCTTCTTAAAAGGGAGCAAGACTGTTTGCCAGCAAAACTATCCCACAAGAGTTTAGAAACTCACTCACACCAGCCATGATTCTTTTCAAAGGTAAAATGCAGGTTAATTTGTTTTATGTATTCTTACTTTATATTTTGTATTAATCATTTTTATATGAATAGTTTTGGGTTGTGAAATGAATCATCTGAGTTTACATTATTTCTTATGGGGAAATTCGCTTTGATATATATGAGTGCTTTGGATTGCGAGCACGTTTCCGGAACGAATTATGCTCACAAACCGAGGTTCCACTTGTATTCTTTCTTTCCCTGTCCGCTGTCTGTAAGGAATTTGTGCCGCTATGCCGCCACAGTTTGTGTGTGGTCATGTGACTGCATGGCTACATCGGATTTGTGAAATGGAGCCATGTGATTATTGTTGCTACGTCTGATTGGTGAAACGGAGTCTTGTGTTTATTGTTGCTATGTCTGATTGGTGAAACAGTCATGCAGTAGATCCACTGGCAGCTTCTCTCTGGCAAAAATATACTGTATCTAATGAAAAAAAAGTAACGATTCGAGTGTTGGCCAATGTAGCGGAGTAAGAGTAGCGTTTCTTCTTCACAAATGTACTCAAGTAAAAGTAAAAAGTATGGTGCAGTAAAACTACTCTTAGAAGTACAATTTTAAAAAAAAAGTTAATCAAGTAAATGTAATGGAGTAAATGTAACTCATTACTACCCACCTCTGTTTTTACTTAAATCATAATCAAATCATAATTAGTCATACTGAAGATGAAAAGAGATTATTTAAATAAAAAAACCCTGAAATTTCAACTTTGCTCTCCTTAATTTTCTACTACTTTTAATATTCATTTAACCTCACTTAAGTGTGTCTTTACACAGTGAGTGTGGCATTACTACTTTGTTTGCATTTATTCATCCTGCACAACTTTATCCCTGTAGATATTTGTGTTTTCTGTAAAAGCCACAATATACAATAAGGATTTTCTGATTTTTTCTTTTCTATATACTATACCATCCATCCAATATCCAACCTGCTATATCCTAACTGCAGGGTCATGGGGGTCTGCTGGAGCCAATCCCAGCCAACACAGGGCGCAAGGCAGGAAACAAACCCCGGGCAGGGCGCCAGCCCACCGCAGCATATACTATACAACAATCTTAATTTAAATCATAAGGTAAAAAGTTTACCTGCTGGTTTACTAAATGGAAGTTTTTGAAAAGAATGTTAGAGTACACAATTAAGGCACTAAATAAAATAAACACTGTGTTTTGTTTGCCTTTTATACTATACACACACTCTATTGGTAGAAACAGCATGTATATTTGAATTGGAATAAGAAGGAAGTGAATCTTTGTTGAGGTGAAAGCTTTATTACAAGATCAGGGTTTTCTCATTAAAATGGGTGTGAAAATGCAAGCTTTCCCATATTTTTGTTTGGCTTTTGTTGATGTAAAGACTGAAATTAAGACACATTATGTTATTTTAGAATATAACCAACATTTTTGTAATTTTCTTAAATTAATCAGCTTGAACTGTTTATGTCCATTACTCATTTGCTAAAGACAGAAATACCAGAACTGAAGCAAAGTTTGAGCTACAAGAGTGTAACTGTTCTGAAGCATAAGAAGATAATGTCTGTAGAATTTGCCAATGAAATGTGGCTAAATCAGCTGTTTGCATCTGTGAGAGACGCTTACAGCTTCATGCAAAAACAACTGGTTCCATCAAGGTCCAAGACGTCAAATATATACTAATCAGCTATGAGGCCACTTAATGCAGCCCAACAAAAAATGACGGTAATTTAATGGAAGAAACCCACATGAACATTTGGAGAAAAAGGAAACTGCATCTTACATCTACATCTGAACCGGCGCTTAACCGACATGGTAATGTTATCTGCTGTGTCACCAGCAATTGTGAAACCATAATTGGAACAGTTCTGGGATATTTGGCCATTTAAGTTATCATTGGAAATTCTTGTTTATTACCTTTTTCTTGGTCGATACATATTCTGTTTTCAGCCTTGAAAGAATGATACCAGCCTAGTAGCACATGTAATGTTCTTATACTGTAGGTGAACTGGCCATACTGTCATGGACTTTCAAAATCTGTGCCCTCTTATGTCAATAGCTGTTAATTTCCTTAATTATCATACTCTGTTATCGGTAGCATAATAATATAGCAAGTAGTGCTGCTGCTTCAAATTTCATGGATCCTGGTTTTGATTCAAGCTGGGGTGAACTCTAAGTGGGTTTCTTCTTGTGTCTGTAGAATTCCCTTCCATAGTTTAAAGACATGCTGTTAGATGGGTGCTTCTAAAATGGCTTGCTGTGGTTAAGTGTGATGGATATGTTTCTCTTCCAGTACCGGTGTCTACATTCAAGCTGGTTGATTAATCATGGCTTGAATTATCTCAAATTCATGCTGTTATACAAACCACGGTAAAGTTGACACTTGGAGTGTCATACTATAAACAAATACAGTAACTATCCTGCCAACACTGATTGGACATCATAGTTTGGAATTATAATAAACATTTTCTGGAATCTCTGGCATCATAAATCTCAACAAATAAAATACAAGAAAGAAACCGAAAAAACAGGAGTTCCTTAGCATCTTAGTTTTAACTGAATCATATACTAGCAGCTTGTAAAATTATGACAGCCTTTTTAGAGTCAGATTTGGGCTCTTGACAGGATGCCATTGCGGGGCATATTTACCCACACAGCTCTTGACAGGATGCCATTGCGGAGCACATTTACCTACACAGTCTCACTGTACACCTTTGGATTGTGGGAGGAAAGTGGAGTCCAAACAGAAAATCCATATAAATGGATGTCAGAACAGCCAAAATTAAATAGGGATACAGATATTAGTACTGCTGACATACATTAAGCCATTCAATTTTACTTGAGAATTTGTTTAGATGGGTTTATTTACATTGTCCCCAAAGGTTATTTGGCCCACTTTCTGCCAAGTTTATGCACTGCCCTAAAAATTAGGCATTGTCTGGTTAGGCTTCATCTTCATTTGTGGCAAGAGAACATTAAGTGTCACATTATTGTATGCGCATAACACTTCTTTCTGATCCCCGCCCCTGGAAAAGGCTGCTACCACCTCCAGCCTCTGCCATCATCTGTGCACAGCCCACTTCACATCACCTGCTGCTGGTAATTGTCCATTAAGAACATGTGCACCTCAGAGTTAAGGAGCACTTACAACTGGTATTATTACAAGTGCTTCATATACTGAACATGTCTACTACTACCTACTCGTTAGGCTTCTTGTGTAATAACAATAACATCCAGCACCACTTCTCCTTTATATTAAATTATATTATTGTTCTTTTTGCCACTCATTGTGCACTTGCATGGCATGCACATTTTATCCACCTGTGTATTTACTTAATATAACCACTCTTGAATTATAACACGAACTACCATATATCAATTGATAATTTATACCTGCCTAAATCTGACATATTTTTAATCAATTTTTTAATTAATTTCAAAAAATAGGAAGAGGATAACAAGCTAAAAAAATCCTCAAATGTATATATTTGAACCTCCTCCCCACACAGGTGCCCACTCCAAATAATCTGACTTATTTATTTAAGCTGCCTTATAGATCTACTATCTTGAATTTGTATCTCACGCCAGTTGTCACCCATGTTTACATGATCTCCTCGTTTCTGGATTGTTTTTTCTCTAGGTAATTCAGATTTCCTACCACATCCTGAACAATGTGCTGGTTAGGGTGACTGGCCAGGTATGAGGATAGGTGTGAGTTTAAGTGAGCTCTGTGATGGACAACTCCTGGGCTATTTTCCCCCTTGAACCCAATGCTTATTGGAGGAGGTATGGTTCCCTGAAAGGCTAAACATGATAAAGTGGATTTTAGTAATGTTACATTTATTCTTCATTTAGTACTTACTCATCTTCAAAACTATGCCCACTATATTTATTTTTAACATGTTTGTTATGTTACATCATTCTTAAGTGCTTTGGCATAGTCTATGTTTCAATAAAGAAACAAAATAAATTTTATTCAATTTAAATTGGTACTAAACCTTCATAGTCAACTGCCCCTGGACACTTCATATACTGTATCAAGGCAGAGATATTACCAAGGAAATGCTTACTGGTACAAATAAAATCCAGCATACACAAAATGCAGATTTATCATATAATAGATCTAATGTGAACAGAAATTAAGGATGGAAGACAGAAAAACCAGTTAGGTATAAAAGAAGTTGAGGGAGAGATATGGTGACAAAGCCAATCTAACTTCCTCTTCTGCATACCAAAATGAAAAAAAACAAAGAGTGAAAAGTCCGAGTTCAACAGCTAGGTGGCAACTGTGTCTGAACTTACCATTGGTCAATTGAGTCCTTATTTATCCATCCATCCATTATCCAACCCGCTATATCCTAACTACAGGGTCACAGGGGTCTGCTGGAGCCAATCCCAGCCAACACAGGGCACAAGGCAGGAAACAAACCCCTGGCAGGGCGCCAGCCCACCGCAGGGCACACACACCAAGCGCACACTAGGGACAATTTAGAATCGCCAATGCACCTAACCTGCATGTCTTTGGACTACCCGGAGGAAACCTACACAGACACGGGGAGAACATGCAAACTCCACGCAGGAAGGACCCGGGAAGTGAACCTGGGTCTCCTAACTGGGAGGCAGCAGCGCTACCCATTGCGCCACTGTGCCACCGTCCTTATTTATGACAATTTATGACATTGAAAAAAATAAAGGTGAACCAACTTGGGAAACAATAAGCTGAAATATAATTCACCTATTAAATTAACTTACTTATTGTAGTTAAGTCTTATACTTAACTGGGGCATGGTGGAAGCCACCCTTGGATAGCATGGCAACCCACTGCAAGGAACACACATTCAGTGTTGGCCAATTTACAGTTGCTACAAGAGGAAAAATGGAGTACTTGGAGGAAACCTATGCAGACATAGGGAGAACATGCAAATCTCTCACAGGCAGCACATTGACTAAGCTTCACTGTGCTTATTTTGGTGCTGCGGGTAGAGTGGAGAATGAAAACTTGGCTCAGCTTTTATTACAGTGCTCTCTTGAAAAAGACGTAAAAAGGACTAAAGCATACAGGGGACAGGAGGCAATCCTAACAGGTCCGCTGTTTCCAAACCTTGTAGTAATGTAAAAACAGGAGATAATTCCACCTACAAACTTGATGTCCAATATGTTGGGAGGGGCTACAGAAGTGGTTCAGAAAGTTCCTCTGCATGCGTGGGTGAAGTGACACAGAGCATTTGTGATTACTGACAGGGTTTGTGTGGTTTTATTGTTTACGAGAGCAAGCGAGCGCCTTGCCACTTCCTGTTCAGCAGTGAGAGCCGCTGTGCCTCCTGTGTCGGAAATGAAGCCTGGCCTCCCCGAAGCCTCATCGGTGGAGGCTGCCCCACTGCCTATAAGACTGGCAGGGGAACCTCCTGTGCACATGATGCCTTCCCCAATTCACTATAACAGATCTGACAAATAAGGATAGGGTACAACAACTGTCAGGTGCTCCAAACAAAGGGGCCGACATTGTCTAATATGAGCATGAGTTAAGAGAAAGCCAAATTACATAACTGTACATAACTGTTGAAAATGAACAGATAAAAACAAACTACACTAATGTCAAGTTGAAAACATTTATTTGCTTAAAACTTTTTCTTTTATTTCTGGAAATATGCTTGCTTAAATGGGAAATAGCTATTTTGTCATTATGTAGGTTATGAAAAGGTTAATCTGTATGATTTGTCGTTTCCTGGAAACACATTGTTACGTACATTCAATGTACTGTATATAGCAGTTCATTTCATGTTGGTCTGATTGCTGATTTTGGCAAGCTGACAGATAAAGCCACAGCCTATGTGAACAAGTGTGCACGATACTTGACTGAAACCAAAGGGAAGGTAGATGAACACCAGATAAGTGTTGAGATGACAAGATTCTCACTAACGACTCTTTAAATGTCTGGTCCCCCCCACCCCTTCCCCATCTTCTCCCTGCCCTCTTTTTTTCTTGCACACATTTTGATCATGTTTTGTTGCCACTAGTATATTGTCTTCTTCACCATCTCACCAAAAACATTTCTTGTGCTTTTAAATCAGTTTTGCATTTTTTCCTTTAACTTGTTTTCATTTTATCATATCACTGTCCTTTTTGGACAGAAGAAACAAAAAATTAGCACATCACTATTATTTTCTCTAAATTGTACCCAGGGTACGTGCAGTTCCTAAAATTTTTCAGGAGTTCAGACTTTACTGAAGAAGTCACTAGATTGTGGTCTTGTAGAATACATCCAGTGTGCCGTTATCAGTTTCAGTCATTTTACTAACTGCTACAGGAAAGACATGAGAGTGGAATGCCCAGAGATTCTGCTTGCCATATAAAATAAGGCAAAATGCATAATCAGTATGATGGAGGGTGCAGAAAAACTGCCACGTGCCAGCATGAAAGGTCCACCCACAAACCATTTCCCATTATAGGGATTATAGGGTTGTAGAAAGCCATAAAAGAGACACAAAGGAGGAATCAGGTATGAATGGGACAGCTGTCCATCATAGGGAACACACTAACACTGTGAAAATGTGTAATTCATCTAACATACACATCTCTGAGATCTAAGAGCAAACAACCTTGAACGATGAGTGCAGAAAGTGTATGATGAACTTGAGTTATTTGTCATTGTTCTGGCACTTCATTGAGCCATTGAAGATCCTGATGAACAAGCTTTATTAACTGGAATTTCTGACCAGTGGTGCCTGTGGGAAATGTTTTGCATGTCTAATCACGGTCACACTAAAAATAAAGATGGGCAGCCTAAAAAATATTTTCCTTTGGTATCATCCTCACTTACTTTTTTTGTTATGTAACTTGCTCCACTCATGCAGAAAATCACTTCTGCATACTTTAAGTTCAAAATTAATTGTGTTGTAACATGTGCAGATTACACTGAAATTCTCACTTGCACATCTAAACAGCATGCAACACTGTCACTCACTGGCACCATGACAAGCAAGTATTACAACCAATACATTACTAGTGTTGCTAATGGTTATTAATACTTGAAATTTCTCCTTTTTAATTTATTGTTCGCAATAGAACAATCTAGATGAATTCATTTCCAACAACGTTTGCCAGTCCTACCCACTTAATTCTTCCAAAAGGAAATCAAGTCTAGTTTTGAAAGTCCCTAAAGTCCTACTGTCTACCACACTACTTCGTAACTTATTCCATGTGTCTATGGTTCCTTGTGTGAAGAAAACCTTCCTAACATTTGTGCGAAATTTACCCTTAACAAGGCTCCAACAAGTTTAGAGTAACAGTCTCAATCCACTGTACTAATTCCCTTGATAATTTTAAATACTTCAATCATGTCTCCTCATAATCTCATTTTGCCTACATTGAAAAGGCTCAGCTCCTTTACTCTTTCCTCATAACTCATCCCCTGCAATTCTAGTTGCTCTTCTCTGGACTTTTTCTAGCACTTCTATGTAATTTTTATAGCCCCTAGACATCAAAACTGCACACGGTACTATTTGCACTCTGTGTGTACCCCACATATGACTGCAAAGGCTCATTTTCAGCAGCCATTCCTTCAGTGTCAGAACAGTCTACTCTCTTAGCTTATCCATAATTAACCATGTACAAATGTAATTACATCAGCACTTCTGAAATCTGTTACTCTGTACCAAGAAACTGAAGACTTCATACAAAGGTGTCTATTACTGTCATGAGAGAAGAGGGCAAACTGGATCTAACCAGGATAGAAAAAGAAGAGAAGGCCCAAATGCACAACTGCATAAAAGGATAAATTCATCAGAGTCTGTAGATAGAGAAAGAAACACCTTACAGGTCCTCGGCTGGCTTCTTCATAAATACAGTACATAGCAAATACCAGTGTTATTTGCAGCAGAGAAAACACTACTCCGGGATGTTGACTTAGCAGGTTGATTTTTATATGAAATACCCACAAGTACAGATCTGTAAATGCATGGGTGCCCACATACATTGTGGTATATGATTTGTTATTCAAACAAAGTTTCTGATATTGATATAACAAGCAGACAAAAAAATTCAATAAAGAAAGCACCTGATAAAAGCATCAGTAGTGCTGATATTACAGAGGTAATTACTTTTCCATTAATATCAGAAATCAGATAAACCTAAGTGCATGTCTTCAGGTGTTTTTAGAATCAAGTCATCCATAGGAAGTATTTAATTCATTCACTCTCAAATCCTTGTAATCCAGTTTTTAGTTACAAACCTAATCTGGCAAAATTTAGGATACTTTTCTATTATGGTGATGCAAATCGGTAGGGCCCCCCTCCTCAACCGGCGTGCCGGACAAACTTTCATCAATTTCAACACATAGTCCCTCGCTTCCAATTTGTGTCCTCTCACGACGACTGATGTCTTGCGTGCAAACTTCCCACATATAGTTGTTCCAGTCAACTATTGTTACCTTCGCCATGTCTAATTGGTTTTCGTACCATTTCACTAACATTAGCTCCTCACACCACGGATAAATGAATTGAACCACAGTCGTGAATGGTGATCAGGAATTCTCCAACCAATACCTTTGTCGGATGGTGACACTTGTGTGGCAAGTTTTCCTGGAGTACCTCCGCTTTACCCAGTCGGAGAAATATAATTTCATAGGGTGGTTTCGGAGACACTGCCTTTCTATAGGAAGAATATCTGTGCCCTGAAGAAAGGACACGGATGTCTCTTCACTGGTTGGTAGTTCCCAGATTTTCATTGTTCTGGGGTACACTGCACTATCAAAGAGATAAAGCGAAAAGATTAGTGGCAAGGAATTAACTGCCAACATGGCATGATGTGCATGTGTGACTTGCAGTGGAAGACAGTGGGGGCGGTGGCTCCTATCGATTTGCGTCACGATAATAGAAAAGTACAAGGCAGGAACTAACCTGGCACAGCTTGCCAGTCTGGCACAGGGCACATTATGACATACACCAACACTCAAGGGGACACAAATTACAGTTAATGATTAAGCTAACAGCTTGGATACTTGCATACTTACTGAAATATGAGGCTATGAAGACTTGACAGAGATGCTGTGGTTTCTTATGCACTTAGAGGATTTTTTCAACACCATTTTATGTTTCTCTAGACGTTATTTTCTGCCAGTGTCTTTAATATTTGATTTACACACCTTGGTTTCCAACTCCAAGTCGCGTTTAACACTGTCAAAAAAAGCACCAGTGTATTTGGTCCAGTACAGACAGATTTCCATTTAGTTTATGAGAAAGCATTTCACAGACAAGAGGAATACAAACACAACAGGTAGTGTAAAGTGCACATCGATCTAAACTTTTATGTCCAAGCGGTTAATCGGCTTGTCAACACAGGCTGAAATCAATCAGTGATCTTGACGTCACCACCAGCATGCTTTTTTTTCGAGAACTTTCGCATAAAAAATATCTGGAAACAAAAATGAAGCTTATTCTTGGTTGCTAGTGTTATTGAAAAAACGGCATTGATGTTTAATATCTATAATAGTGTGCTCTTTTCCAGCTACATATGCATTTCAAAACTCACCGCGCTTTTTCACTTTGGCGTAACACGCCATGTTCGTATGAATGAACTTGCGCACGACCACGTGATACTTTTGGCTTTTCTCTCTTGCGGTTCGCAGTGACAGCCCGCCAAGCTTAATTAGTTTGTTGACATTGCGCGCATCTTTATTAATGTAAGTAGTCACATTTTATTATGTTATTACACCGATGAAACTCTAGAATTCTGGCAATAACTTGAATACCTGCAATATGGTTGTTACCCCCGTGTCTCCGGCTTTAATGTTTAAAAATTTTTAACCATGCATGATCACTGTAAACATTTATGGCCAATATTAAATGTGCAATGATGCTGTTTTGCTTGGTTAACTGATAACATGTGGGATTCCTTTAGAAAGCCAGGGAGGCGTTAAGGACTTGCTTTTCCCGAAAGCATCAAAACTAGGGGATGTTGTAAAGATATATATCTGTGCCCCGTGGAATTCAGTAATTCAGTGTGCGTTCTGATTTGGCGCAGGCACACTAAGGTGTAGTTGCATCGTGTTAGTTTGCGGTCGCTGAAATTCACAGGGCACTGATATCTTCAAAACAGGGGACCTACACCACGAGCAGATGCATTTCAGATGTTTTTACGTGTTTCCTTGCGTTATAATGACCTGCTGCGTAACAATCAGAACTTTTTTCATCATTCTGGCACCCACGTGTCCAATTATCCTTAGATTCACCGTTTTGGATACACGGCAGTCGCGTTCCTTGGGCCGCGTACTGAGAAAATCTTCCGTTCGAAACTACTGCTCGTGACTGCGTGTCTCTAAATATGATGTCATAGACGCGTCAACTATAAACTTGGCGTAAGCGTTACGTACCAGCATAAACGTGAATCTTATCGTAAAGCGGTAGATTGTGAGGTCATGAAACTCCCATTCGATGAGAAACAAAAACCTCGGAGCTTCCGTACAATCGTTTAAATTAATCTGATGTTCGTAGCAAAGTGACAAAAGATTAAATGCTATACTGTTAACTGAAAAACGACAAGAAGTAATAATGTAGCACATTTAAGTATTATACCATTAATCCACATTGCCCGTCTTGTCCGCGAGAAACAAATGGTTTAAGTTTAAGCTTTAAGTTCCACATTAAAATCGTCAGTTTTAAAACAGTACCACTTCCAAGTTAGTAAACCTGTAATACTACAGTAGATCCAGCTCCATGCCAACAATAGACAGTTTAACATCTGTGGCAGAGCGAAGGGCGCTCAGCAGGCTCCTATCAATTATGGAGAATCCACTGCATCCACTAAATAATGTCATCTCCAGACAGAAGAGCAGCTTCAGCGACAGACTGCTGTCACTGTCCTGCTCCACAGACAGATTGAGGAGATCGTTCCTCCCCCAAACTATGCGACTCTTTAATTCCACCAGGGGGGGTAAACCTTAATATTTAACATTATACATAGTTATTGTCTGTTTTTTTTCACCTGTATTATTATCATTCTTTAATTTAATATTATTTATTGTATCAGTATGCTGCTGCTGAAGAATGTGAATTTCCCATCGGGATTAATAAAGTATCTATCTATCTATCTATCTATCTATCTATCTATCTATCTATCTATCTATCTATCTATCTATCTATCTATCTATCTATCTATCTATCTAGATCAGAGATGTGTAATGAACAAGAATGATGTGGTTCTATTGTCGCATACTACGTAGAGCTTTTAAAACAGAAGCACAAATAAGGATTAGAAAGAAAGCCCCCTGTCATGACAGTATTTGTAAGTACATTTTAAAAATAATAAAAAGTAACATATTAATATTAAATTATTTTCCTCAATAATTAAATGTATTTGACTTCATTATTATTTTATAACAGACCATATTGATTTCTCCCCATCCACTAGTAAAATATTAAAAACAACAAAATGTTCTGTAATTGAGGCCGTGCCAGTAAAACAGAAACACTCATTATAAAATTTGTCATCTGGTCTGGTCTTTGTGCTGATGATTTTCATACAGCTGTTTGTTGTTACATTTAATTCATAAAAAGTCATCCATGGCATGTCTATTCCTTGAAAAAATCATCCATTGCGTGTCTATTCATTGAGAATTAAACGAATGTGGGAGCTCAATTTGCCAGTTAACACATAGTTAAAGAACAACATAGACTCCATGGCATTTTCTGACAGCTGTAGAATTGCGAGAAAAACTTTATATACATTAGTTGAAGGCATATACTTCAAAATCAACTTGCCTCAGCAAAAGCCCGACCAGTGTGCAAAAAAAAGACAAAAAATGTCCACAATATGCATCAATGTCAGGTAAGAGGCATGATGTGTGACACTGTATATGTCATGTTTTAGAAGATTGTTCAGATATATTAAAGCCTTGGATGTAAAATGGTAATATTCATTCAGACACTTCTCTGGGGATGCCAGAATGTCTGATAGGGATCTGAATATTCCGACAGGCCTTTTATAGACTCTGATCTTATGACTGGATGCCCTGCTCCTTAATTACTGTCACCTTAAAGCATTAATCCTTCACGTTAGACTTGCTATTTTCTGGTTAGTTTCAGAGCATTAACTGAGTTGGATTTCGTCAGATGTTTCTTTCTGGGATAGGCAAATACGGGGCATATTAAAAAAGCAAGATTATTGAGTTATCTGGATCTTTGGCCTCAAGGGTAACATAATTCTGGCTTAATCTGTTCCAGAAAATCATGTTTGGCTAAATCTAGCATTTCAGGAACAGAATTAACCTGATTTCCATGAACCCCAATTTACTTTAACTAGAGTTCACAATGATTCTGCTTCCTGGAGCAGACCCCATGATTTAGGAGAATTCGTGATCTGTCCTAACTCTTTAGGAACTGCCAGAAGATGGCGTTCAGGCAGTGATCAACACAGGAAAGGCTGTTTTGGAAACGCTGAACAATGATTAACTTGCAAAAAGATATTAATTTGACAGAAATCTAATAATGCTTGTAACAAATCTCGTAATGTAATTGCTCCAGCTAAACCATATGTGTTCACCCAAAATTCAATTCAATACAGATTATTTTTGTATAGTGTTTTTCACTGAGTGCAGGTTCAGAGTGCTGTGACAAGTTCTCAGTTAAAATGCAAGTACTGTATAGATATTGCAAATTAGTAAATTTATAATTAATAATCAGTGAAATGTCACACATTTACGCTGAGTTTTGCATTCAATGAACCTTTGGAATATTTGCATTACAGATTCACAGGTCTTTGGATAAATAGAACCTCAGAGTGAATGAGGAGGTGTCAGAATGACGGACACGGCATGCAAATCTGGAAGATGATTGGGAATACTGGAAGAATGAATGTGAGTTCAGAAACAGCGTAAGCTTCGGCTAGTTTCAGTAACTATTACTTTACAAGGTGTTTCCCATGACCATAGCAATGGGAAGGTGATTCTTCTGAAAGTATGGCTGTGGATCATTTATTTTAAACAAACGTCACCATTATGGGATTTACTTTCACTCGATGTGTGTGTCTTGGTCTTTCTATCTTGGTGCTTACAGTATTACTCTTTTTGTATTTGCAAAGTGGCCATAATTTCATACAGTTTAGCTTAGTATCCTACCTTATTATGTTTGTTTCTTCTTCTACTACTACTTTGAGTATTATTGTAAGAGCCAATCATGGAAAGTTAAAGCTTTAAGTTAAACTTGTATTAGTGTTTGCTTAAGTGGAATAGAATACAATTTTCTATTTCTTTACAATAGCTACAGAATATGGTATAGCTTTTACCCCCTGTAGGCAATATGCGATAGAACTTTATTAGCTATATATGTAATACAGTGTGTTAATTAAGTCAGTGTGTTTTGGAATAGGCTTATTGCTAGCATGTACTGAAAGACCCATTTACAGTATGTAAATCAGATAGGCATACAGTTTTCTGACTGTTTAAAAATGGTTCAACTGCATGAGCAAACTTAAAGAATGAAACAAGATACATCCATCCATCCATTGTCCAACACGCTGAATCCGAACACAGGGTCACGGGGGTCTGCTGGAGCCAATCCCAGCCAACACAGGGCACAAGGCAGGAACCAATCCTGGGCAGGGTGCCAACCCACCGCAGGAAAACAAGATACATAAGCTTTAAACAGAACTTTTCTTAAACAAGAACTTTTCTTTTCTTTGCTATATCAATTCTTTCTCTATTTTTGTATGAACTGTTTTACTTTTAATTTTTACTAAAGCTTTTAAAAACAAAGATATTTTGTCTGTGGAATCATTTCAATGTGTCATACTTTTGCCAGAATCCCAGGAAGCATACTAAAGCTGCAAAACTTTGGTAATTTTAGGTAAACGCAGCTACAATTATTATTAGTAATAGTTGTGGCGAAGCTTTAGCATTAGTATCTGAAAACTGCAAAGCCTCATCCACATTTCCAAGGAATCTACAAAACACCTTTATGAGTGCCAGTTTGTGGCATGAATGTCATAAAATTATGATGTAATTCATTCTCAAATATGACCTACTCCTAGTTGGGAGTAAGCATTGGGTGCTTCATAAATTCTTCTCATGTACTACTCTGAGGTAGGACAAATTCTTACCTAGTCAGAGTGCAATTCCTAGGAGTAACTGTGAGATGCTTGATAAATATAGGTACTAGTCGATCCCCTGTACCTGAAGTATGAAGGTTGTAAGGGCCCTAATTTTTAATATTGCCCACACCTAGGATCCTTTAAGATTTCATCCACCATCTGCACATAACCAAACTCAGTCTTGCCTACAGCACTAACATTATGTCATTGCTGTAAATTGTTAAGTCTTGAAGAAATATATCACAACCACTTTTTTTCTACATTATTCTGCTAGTCACCACCACTCTTAGATTGACATTTACTGTGTGAAGTACGGCCAGCCCACCTCCTGAAAGTTCAAAGTGATTGCAGGTTTTTCTTCTACTAATTGTTTTAATACAAAGCCAATTCTTATTATTAGTGTTGGGGAACATTACTTTTAAAATTAACTTAGTTACATAACTCATTACTTACAAAAAAGTAACTATATTATGTAGTTATTATAAAATTGAATGCATTACAAATAGTGCATTACTTTTTCATTACTTTTTCTTTTGTATGAAAATCTGCACATTTTCCTGACCAGCATTTGTTTTGTTAAAACCCTTCATTAAAACTGACCAGAAACAGGCAAGTTTGGTAATTTTCTTGTGTGTTATAAATATTTTTATTCTTTCACATGCCAGGAAGTAAATAACATTCATTAACTTTTTCCATTCAAGCCCCCAAAGATGCCTAATATGAACAATGGCTGCTGCCCCACACAATAACACTGTATCAAAATATCTATAGCAAATAGCTGGATTAAAATTAAACTGCACTTTATTAATAGGCTTCTGTTATTTGATTGTATGCAGCACACTCTTTTCTGCTTGGGTGTGTGATTGAGCACTGCAAAGGACTGCCATACGGTCATACCATACTACCACCTTTACACCTGCAATGATCACTGGCTCCCTGTGAACCTAAACTGGGCTGAGCAAATGTGCCTCTTGTGCACATGCAGGGTTAAATGTATACCTATAACTTTTGTTGAGTTCTTTTGATTTGATTACACGCCACACACTAAATGGCCAGAGTATGCACATAAATACTATTACACTGACACCAGCAGGCATTTTCTTTGCAAAATAATGGCAGTAATAACACAGTACTTTTTTTTAGAGTGGTGTGATTAAGCTTCCGTGTTAACACAGTAATGCATATATGTGTGTGTTTTTTTTTTTTTAAATAGTGCAGGTATTTTTACAAATATTACATTAGGGTACTCATTACTTTAAAAAGATATCTGACTACGTAACACATTGCGTTTAATTTGTTACCCCCAAACTGCTTATTATTAATGGAAAGTACAATTTAATTAAACATTATAGTCCTTATTTCTGTTGTAATTCTGCTGTTTTAGAAATCAGTGTCAAAAGACTGCCCCATTCATTCCCTGTGTGAGATTTGTATGTTTTTTCCTTGTCTCTGTGGGTGGTGTTTGGCATTTGCATATTTTTTATTTTTCAGGTTTCTGACTTTGCCATCCTAAAACATGCATGTTACATTGACTGGTGACTTAAGACTGAGACATTGTGTGTGCATATCTTCTGGAAACTGCACTGTCTCAGAACAGTTCAGGTATTTGGGAGTTACAGTTACAAGTACAAAGATACTTGAAGATCTTCTGAAATTCAACATTTGTATGTGGTTCAATCCTCTCTAGAGGATATGTTTTTGCAGTGTCCTGAATTAAAACCTTTTGGGGTGACAATGTTTTCTTGCAATGTTTTATAATCATCCAAAATCATCTTGCAACAGTGTTTGGAGTTATATCCCATGGGATTAAACTATCTAGTGAGTTACTCACTGTGATTTGATTTTGTATATTACATTATGTAACAGGAAGAATCATACTGCTCTCTCCTTTTCTAAAATATGTTGTTTTAATCAGTATTATAGAATAACAGGCTTTTCATTACAAATTATCTGTCTATATTGGGTAAGTTTGGAGCTTTTAGTGTTGTTTGAGATTAATGAATCTTAGCTCCCTCTGTGATTTACTAGACTGATTGTGTTTTTGATTGGACTGACATATTAGTGTTCTAGTGTAATCCATATATTTAGAAATAAGTAAAATTTCATCATTAAAAAGAAAAGTAAAGGTGTAGTAAAGCCCCATCTTGATTAGGATCTTAAATTTATATTTATACGTATATACTCGAGTATAAGCAGACCCGAATATAAGCCGAGGTACCTAATTTTACCTACAAAAATGGGAAAAACTGGAAAAACGTATTGACTCGAGTATAAGCCTAGGGTGGGAAATGCAGCAGTTACTGGTAAGTTTCAATAATCAAAATAAATACCAATAAAATTACCGTACATTAATTGAGGCATCCATCCATTTACCAACCCGCTGAATCTGAACACAGGGTCACGTGGGTCTGCTGCAACCAATCTCAGCCAACACAGGGCACAAAGCAGGAACCAATCCTGGGCAGGGTGCCAACCCACCACAGGACACACACAAACACACCCACACACCAAGCACACACTAGGGACAATTTAGAATCGCCAATCCACCTAACCTGCATGTCTTTGGACTGTGGGAGGAAACCGGAGCGTCCGGAGGAGAACATGCAAACGCCACGCAGGGAGGACCCGGGAAGCGAACCCAGGTCTCCTAACTGCGAGGCAGCAGCGCTACCACTGCACCACCGTGTAATTGAGGCATCAGTAGGTTAAATGTTTTTGAGTAATTATTTCAAAGAAAAACAGTAAACTAGCTCTGTAAGTGGAGAAGAGGATCAACAAAAACAATATGGTATCTCTCTCACTAGCTCTCTCTCTTGCGCGCGCACGTGTGTGTGCGTCTCTCTCGCACGTATGTGTCTCTCTCGCGTGTGTGTGTGTCTCTCTCTCGTGCGTGTGTGTCTCTCTCTCGCCTGACTCGAATATAAGCCGAGGGTGACGTTTTTCAGCACATTTTGGGTGCTGAAAAACTCGGCTTATATTCAAGTATATACGGTACATTGAAAATGGATAAGTGATTAAATATTTTGTTGGTTATAATCCTTTATTCATACACATTTTTCATGTTAAAAAATGTATAAAGAGGGTGGCAGAGTGGGTGGTGCTGTTGCATTAAAGATCTAACACTTTGACTTTCAATCAGGCATTGTTGCATAAGTGGATTTTTAAGTTTCCCTGTACCTGCATGGCTTTTCATTGGGATGCTCCAGTTTTACTCACACATTCCCAAAAAGATGTGAGATAGATAGGGCTATTTCACATTTGCTTTTTGTGAAGGTGAGTGTGCACATAAATGGGCTCTGTGATGAATTACATGAGTGTTTTTATACACTATAAATTCTATTCAAATTGTTTTTTGTCTTGGCTTTTGGCCTGATTGTACAAGGACCAACTTCAGTGTCCTCTTAACACTGCATCTAGTACAACTGATACAGAAAATAAATAATATCTTTAAAGTTGCTTATTTATTAAAATGGGTAAAAACAGCTGTTGAACAGGATTTAATTCTGTAGTATGAAACATGAAAAAAAATCCTCTGTTATGTAGAATGTCATTTGATAAAATATACTGGCACAACATTGAGCATTTGAGAGCCAAAGTTGCTTAATAACTTGAAGAGTTACTCAAGTGGCATTGCCACTGATGGAAAACAGACTAATAACAGCATACCGTTTTTGATCTTTAGCAATTTATAGTGATAACCATGAAATTTGACTATACAGTGAAGTGACTAATCAGTATGATACAGTATATTCTTAGGAAGAAAGTGCATTAAAGGATATGTCTGTTTTTTGACAAATTTGCTGTATAAATAATATTAAGTACAGTTGAAGTCATAAGTTTACATACACTTATGATGAATTCTTTAAAGCTCACTTTATAACCCCTACCCAGATTTTATATTAACAAACTATAAATTTGGCATATTGTTTAAAAGTAATAATTTCCATCAATGTTCACAGGCAGATTATTTTACTTTTTATTGACAATATCACAATTTCAGTGGGTCACAAGTTTACATATACTTTGCTAAAAGTGCCTTTAAACAGCTTGGAAAATTCCAGAAGATGATGTCAAGCCTTTAGGCAATTAGATAATTAGCTTCTGATCACCAATTAGCTTAATTGGAGTCAACATGTGGATCTCTGTTAAGGCCTACTATCAAACTCACTGACTTTTTGCTTGACATAATGAGAAAATCTAAAGAAATCAGCCAAGACCTTAGAAAAAAACTGTGGACCTCTATAGATCTGCTTCATCCTTGGGAACTATTTCCAAACACCTAAAGGTTCCACGTTCATCTGTACAAACAATAATTTGCAAGTATAAACACCATGGGACCACACAGCCATCATGCCACAAAAGAAGGAGATGCATTATGTCTCCTAGAGAAGAATGGACTTGGACAAAAAGTGCAAATCAATTCCAGAACAACGGCATAGGACCTTGTGAGGATGCTGGAGGAATCAGGTAGACGAGTTTCTATATCAACAATAAAACAAGTCCTATATCAACATAACCTGAAAAGCTACTCAGCAGGGAAGAAGCCACTGCTGCAAAGCTACCATAAAAAAGCCAGACTGCAGTTTGCAATGGCATATGCAGACAAAGATCTTACCTTCTAGAGAAATGTCTTCTGGTCTGAGGAATCTAAGATCAAACTGTTTCGTCATAATAACCATTGTTATGTTTGGAAGAAAAAGAGTGAGGCTTGTAAAAGTCCATCCTTGCCAATCAACTATTTTATATTGTACTCTTCTTTAATGAACTCCATGATGAAAATGCTTTACAAGTAAAGAACTAAAATATAATTGTTTAAATCAGCAAACATATGGTTTGCCATCCAACTTGTGTCACGGACATGTTTGTGATGGGTTACCACATGACTATGTAGTAAAATTAGCTCCATTCGTCCAAGTGTGAATTCTGTGGTGGGTAATATACTGCCCCCTATTTTGCATACATTTTATTGAAGTAGTATACAATCTAAGACAAAAAAATAAAAATAACACCTAAGATGTACTTAAATTTTCAGATCTCCCGTTGTGTATTCATGTCTAACATTTTACTTCCTACTTCCTATACTTTACATTTATTTACAGAATATTTTATGCTGCCAAAAATTTGATTAAGTCTATATTCTGTCCAGACTGACTATTCTGCATTATTTGACATTCTACCTATTTTAATATAATCTGCTAACTTGACCAGCTTGTTATTTATATTCTTATTAAGACTATGTATATATTTGTATATGTCAAAAACAGTAACAGTGCTAACTATAAACCCTGATGAGCACCAATTCACTTGTTTTTATGGATTATTTATTTATTGCAGACTTTATGACACATTCCACTTTTTTAACACTGTTTGTTTTTAAATTTTAATAAAAGCACCAATGAACTTATGCACCTACCCCTTGCTGCTGCATGTTTGTCCTCATTTGCCCTGCTCTTCTCTTGGTTATGTTGTCAATGGTGATGGGTTCATGAGTCTTCTGAAGGCAATAAGAGCATGGAGCTGACCTGCACTATCACAGAGGATGACTGTTCTTGTCTTTGAGTGCACTCTTGGCATTTGCTACATGGTCCTTTGTTTCTGGTGGGGTATGCTGCTGCCTTCTTCAACTCACTGTTAGGCTCTTTGCTGTGCCTTTTGGAACTTAGAGTAGACAGTGAAGTTCCCTTCTTGAAGTACTGCTGATCATCAGACCTTTCAGATTGGGCTCAGTCACTGGCATAGAGCTTGACTTGACAGAGTGGATTTTAGAGCTAGTTTGAGGCATCCAGCTCCAAGGCAATATGGAGGTTAGCTTCCAGGCCAAAGAAAGTTTGTGGGCTTTTTGCTCAGCAGAGGGTGGGTGGCTTCTCACCCCAAAGAGTGTAGCTCATCAGCTTTCAGCTCACAAAAAGCACAGATTATAAGCCTTCAGCTTTCCCAAAGGGGCAGAAGAGCTGAATGCAGCTAGGATAGAAGGAAGGTGTAACCTCTGGTGGTTAGATCAAGGTCACTTGCAGTTACAAAACCAGTGCCTGCTTATAGGTGCCTTATTTTGTCCGTCACCCTACACTCTGACCTCCAAAGGTCATGTGAAAATAGTTTCCCCTTGGGGATTAACAAAGTATATCAAATCAAATCAAAAACCGATGTTCATCTGGGTACATTTTTGTCTGAAGGAGTTTCTGCAGTGGTTTCAACACAACTCTAATTTATACTTTTGTATCTGATGAAGTGTTGGTTGAGCTAGAGTTTAGTCATTAACTTAAGTGTTCGTTCAGGAATGCAGGTGGAGGGTGGGGTGCAGCTGAATTTTTGCATCCTGGTTAAATCTGCTGTCTTAACCGAGCTTGTGTGCCACTAAACCCTAGCAAAATGGGCAATGCCCACTTTTATTCTATACTTTCTTAATGTCCATGTTTAACTATTGCTATCATTAGCCCTACAGTTTACATCCTCCATTCCATTTCCTGAACCTAATTATTCTGTTACAGGGAAATAGGAAGCCACTTCCTATCCCAACATCTTTACATGCAAGTTAGGAATCCTTTTTATCTGGTGGATGCCTTACACACATGGCAGCCAGAACAACTCCTGATTCCTTGTTTTCCTGCTTTAGAGAAAGCAGGTTCTGAAAATGATTTTAAAATAACTTTTGTTTTTGGCACATCTTGCAATGATTGAATGAAACACTTTTTTAGTATCTTGAGAATATGTATAAAGTGGCATACCATAGTAAGTTTAATTTTACCGGATTCAATTTGGTTAGCAATTTTTATCAGGCAAGCATCTCATCTTGTCAATGATTACTGCCATACACCCAGTGCTGCATGTTTAAACCTCAACTGCTTGTGTCCCTAAACTGGAGGGGCTGAGTGGGGCAGGCAGGCGAGGGATATAATCTTAGCATCATGGAACAAATAGCGTGTTGAAGAAGATAACATACTGTAAGGTATTATTTTGCTGTGGTAGAGATAAAGATGGCAAATATGAATGTTGGAATCTCGCCTCAGAGGGAAAAAGCAGAGTGAACTATGTGAAAGATTCCAGTGAACTGCATACATTTAATGTATAAGTAGTTCAAAGGTAAAAAACGTTAATTTTTAAAACACCACTTAAATTATATTTTGAAAGGATGTGGTTGGATTTAAGTGTTTAAGCCATTGAGCTCAAGAGCTTCAATATGGTAGCATATACGCTGTTTAGTAGAGACTAAAGAAGAAAAAGGTGTAAGTAATCCAACAATGACAGCCTAGTCACAATGAAACTAATGCCGGGTTTTTTGTCATAGCAGTTTCAAAACCATGTGGGTTAAAGAGCAACATTGGTATGGAAAGCTGACTAATTTGTTATATCGCAAGCCAAAGCAATACTGGGGATGGGGGTAGAATCAGAATTGTTTAAGAACAGCTCCTGACCTTATGTTATTGTGTTGAACTCATGTCAGCAGTCTGCTTTGTGGCTTCTTTGTGGCCCATTGCCTATTATGTTTACTGAACTGCCATCTATAATTATTCAAAGTCCTGTAAGTGGCATAGTGGCTATGACTTTGGACTTTACAAGTCAATGTTATATGTTCTGCTTGTTTACATAATTATTGCATAACACTGACATATCAATTAACCTGCCTGTATATCGATAAATAATATTTGTAAACAAGTGCAAAGTACCTTGATTTTGTCAAGGAGTCTGCCAAATAGTACTAACAGTCAGTCATTGTCCAACCCGCTATATCCTAACACATGGTCACGGGGGTCTGCTGGAGCCAATCCCAGCCAGCACAGGGCGCAAGATAAGAACAAACCCTGGCAGGGCGCCAGCCCACTGCAGAGTAATAACAGTAAATAATAATAAAGAATGCTCTATCCATTTTCTGAATATGTTTTTTCCTTTTTATCTATCCAGAACATTTTCTGGCAGCACCAGGTACAATACAGGAACCAACCCTGGACAGTATGTATGTCAGAAAACAGTGCACCTGGAGGAAACAAATCCAAAAAACCAGGAAAACATTTAAATTGCATACAAACTGTGGCAGAAATTGAGGTCTCTGGAGTTGTGACGAAGCATGGTCAACCATTCCACAACTACCATTTAAGTTAACATCACTACTTCTGAAACTGTTGTCTTTATTACTGTTTCTCAGCAGTGCTTCCCAAGAAGCATTGTATTTAACTGGTTGTTTTAAAATGCTGGCACAACTGCTTAGTCCAATCCACCCCCCAACCCATGTTTATTTAGAAATTATTTCAGCTTCAGAATTTTAAATCTTCTGAGCCTATAACCTGCAACTGCAGGTCCTCCAACTTATAGGGAAAACTTGGGTGTTCGTGGCAAGATTGGCACTTCAGCCACCATGAAAAACCTTACACTGTTCCAGTGTGGTGGTGAGGTGTCACCTGTTGCTCTCGGGTCCCAATCTATTTTGTTTGCGCTATCAGCGTGTGCTCCCAACCTCTCTCTCTTGAGCAGAGACACAGTCTAGTCTTCATTACTCATGTAGCCCTTGAATCTCTTGAATCCACACCCCTCTTTTTTTCTTGAAATTCTGCCCAACTCCATGAGTTATTAAAACTCCTTGACCTCTATTTCAACAGCTTGATTTTTAACTCTGTCATTTGTTCGTCTTTACCATTATGATTTTGGTACCTTCACATGCCATAGAAGATTTTGGAGCTATCTTTAGTAACATCATACCTTCCCATACCACTTTGTTTACATGCATTTCTAGCCAGGGGCTTGGGAGAAATGAAAGTTCCTTATTGACTATCTTATCCTTTTAGTATCACACAGGGACAAACTACTAATAAAAACACAGGTGTATATTTTGAAAACTGAAGAAAAGGGCATATTGATCAATGTAGAGATCATGGTTTAGTTATTATCTTCATTCTTCCTGATTTCATTGATGTGAGGAGCACTCTGTAAGTAAACAAGGCATAGTTTACAAAGCATCAATTTTGAAAAGTAGTTCTGTGTGTTGGAAGGTAAAACATATCATTTGGGGACTTAAGCACATAGCTGCATAGCTTCATTTTAGAAAATAATTTACAGACAGTGCTTGTCACACCCTTCAACACTCTGGCATGACCTCATTTTCAGTATGGTGAGCTGTTGTGGTCTCTGAGCTTCAGAAAACCTACAGCTGTACTAAAATCTGAGAAGAAAAAAATAGGTATATTTTTAGAATAAAGAGTATTTCCTCCTCACACAGCTTATGGGAGGACCTTTTCTTCAGGAGACATTGTGAGGATGTAATCCTTGCATTCAATTTAGAGTTACTAGTTGATTTAATTGCATGTTTTTGGATTATGGGAGGAAATCCACATAAAGACAAAGTGAAAATGATGAACCACAGTCAAGAAACAAACCTAAGCAAAAAATGCATTACACACACCTAAACCATTCACAATCAGATAAAATATTGGCACTGTGAACTTTGAAGCCATGTTCAAGATGAGCAAATTTTCACACAACAGTTAGTAAGAATTCTCACAGTTTTTAAGAAGGAACCAAGTAGAACAGGCATCATTACCTGAACAAACACAACCTTTTTACTTTTTCACATTCTTGGTTAGTTATGTAAATCCTGTAGAACTCACTAGCTTATTCATGTTGTTGGCTTTTTGAAAATAGTCTGCTGTCTTATTGAAAAAAAATCATAATTGTTTACTTTCTAACTCTTTTCCCCTAATACCAGAAACTAGAACCAGACAGTTCCAACTTTTTTTTTCTGGTTGCAAGCAATAATGCTAAAGTATGTTACTTATTAAACATAGGGAACAGATATGTGAATGAAATATGCATATAGAAGATATGGATAAAGTTATAGTAGTCATTCTTTTTCCTCTTTTTGTACTCTTTATGTACTGTTCTGTGCTGTTCATCCCACTTGAAACTACTGTTTGCACAAAACAAAACTAATCCAAACAGCTAGTTTGAATCTTTAAATCAACATCCTGAGCAACAACATATCAGTTCCAGTATTGTCATTATCAAAATGACACAGGCTAAAACTACTCTTATAGAAGAGCACCTCGGCCTCTTTGAAGGCGCCAAGTGAACAGTAAAATTTTCATGGGTGGTTTCAGGCACCTTTGGACAAATGGAAAAATAAAGAAAAAAAAACCAAAAACAGACATATGAATTGCTTTAATTTAAATCCATCCTATTTGATGTCTAGAATCACTGCAGTAAATCTTCTTTGTCAGCTCTGAAATATGGTTGACTGCTGGATTAACTTGATTCAAGTTTCTCATGCCACTAAATGACACAAATAACTTGAACTCACTGTCTTGCTAAATTTTACTAAACCATTCTCTTTGAGAATCAATTGAACCTACTTCACTTAGTCACTTAATCCTGGCACCTTCCTCTATTTTACCAGTCTACTACTAGTGCCACATGAACCAACTGCCTTTCTCAAGGTGACAATGTTGCCATCACTATGTATCACTTGAAACTACTGATTTATTTAGTATACTTACGTGACATTTTCAAAAGTAATTTTAATTTACCACCTTTCTACCCAGGTTCAATGTGATAATTTCCATTTAATTCTCTGAATTGCTTAATCTCAACAATTTTTCAAGCACCACTTTGACATTTTATATTTTGATGTGGATGCATACTCTTATATTTATAGCTACAAGAGTAGAGTAGATTGCTGCATCTCTTGCATGGTAGTGGATTTTCAGATCATCGCAATGTTAACAGATGAATGAGATTCGGTTTAAAGGTCAAAATCACATTTTCTGTTTATTTTATCTCTTTGGAATCCACAATAGAATGAGCATCGTCAATTCCTATAAAGCAGTAAGCACATTCTGAATGAGCCTATTTGCAGGGGTAGGGTTATAGTCAGTAATGTAATGACTGGTAACAGTGCACTTGCACATTAACAGTAAGTAAAAATTTACAGAAGTATGAACAACATCATTGTAATTTTGTTAATTTCGTGTAAGTGTGCAAATTATAATGGAAAATTTGTATTTCTGTGATTGGTTTCATTGATGGCAAAGTTTTGGGGCATGGTAGGGTCTATTTGTAAGGGAAATCTACATTGATGACTAAAGAGTTGTTCATAGTACTAGTGTTGAGAGGAAAGGACTGCTGGGGACAGTATGCTTCACTTGTTAAAATGGCACCTCTAAGGTAATTACTCCGTGGATTCCCAAGTGAGAGAATTCAGGAATGACTGTTGAGATGAAAAGGCACTCCTAAGTTTGAAAGGGATATCTCTGAAAGTAGCCACTGGGTTGAGTCGAGAGGTGACTTAGGGCACAGGCTTAACTGTCAGCAAAGTAGAGATAAAGTGTTTGTGGCACTGTAGTTTTGGACAGTAGGCAATCCCTCTACTTAAGAGTCAATGACCAGGGCTTGTGTTGGTAGACTCCAGTAGAACATCTAAGGTATATCATGTTTGACAGTTTATACAATATATGAGCTTATATTTGTGTAATGTGGTTAATTAAAATAAATATTTTTGATACTCTTTGGTCTTTGGCTTTCTTCCAATTTAGGGTGGTACACATACATGGCCATGGTCATAGTCTATAAAAAAAACTGTGACTCAAATTTATGCCAAATCAGTCTTGAAGGTCTGTTTCATTTAAGAAAAATAAATTTTTGGGAAGCCTATTACTTTTATGACTTTAGGATAGAAGCATGGAGCTGCTGCCTGATATCATTATAAGACTGTGTCATTGCATAGGAGCAGTTCACGTACATACATTATTTCCAGGTATTCCATTTTACTTCCATACTCCAGAGCCTATTTGGCTCCTAATAATCTCTTTCTGTGTTTTAGTGTGTTTTGGGACACATTGGTATGCTTTCCATGGTTCATTTTACCTAAATCCTAGTGCTGTCCTGATGGACTCTAAATGTCTATGACACTGCAATGAAAAAAGTATACTTGAGTAAGTTAGAAAATGTAACAGGTGCATTCAGAAACTTAGTTAACTGATTTAAATACTGGAGTATTTTAAAATGTTTTTAGTTACTTTATCAAAGAGTCAGTCATTACATTTTTGTCTATTAAATATTTTTATAACAGTGAGTCATATTAAAAATAACAATGATAACAGAATGCACTTAAATGTGTTAGTAGACTACATTAAATATATAACACTTTACAGTATCGAATGAAGGACAAATGGGCTTGTGGTAGCTCAATAGCAGATTCCAATTCAAGGAATGTACAATGTGACATATTGTAGTTCAGATTTATTAAACATGACACTAATGAAACAAGTACCCAATGGAGAGTTAAAATGTCTGTTGAAGTGTCACACTGACTGAAGATGCTGATCCTGATCCAAAGATCTGGGTTTAAATCCTGGGTCAGTCATTGTCATTGTGGAGTGGGTATGTTTTGTCTCAGATATTTGGCTTCGTCCCTCATCTCAAGGACATGCTTTTTAAGTTGATTGGTGTTGTTCCCTCAACGGTTCCTGTTTGACTTAGTATGAGTATGCATGTGGTCTACAGTCTGTCATTACATTTGGTGTTAGTTCTTGCCTTGTACCAGAAGATGCCAGGATACGCCCCGACACCCTGTTAACTTGTTTTGGGGAAAGCCTGTTTCTAAATTGACAGTCACTGATTCATGTGCCTTTAGTGTTTGAGTGCTTCATCATGTGTACACTGTAACAATCAATTTCTTGATTTTGATGCATATGGGCATTGTTATTCCATAATACATTTATGTAAGAATAGTTCCTAAACTATCCCCCCGACTCATATGAATTCTGATAACATTTATTTAATAGAGTATGAGCTGAGTGTGCGTAATTGTACACACTAAAATCAGATGTATTGGCAATAAAAGCACCTTCTACACATTTAATACAGTCATAGTCTGGAATCTTATTTTATTTGGTGTACTTAATTTGTCAACACACAAAAAACCCTATGATGTCAAAATGAAATAAAAAATACCATACATAATTTTCAATAATAACTGTAAATAAAAAAAATAACTGCATAATAATTACTGCTATGATGGAAGGCATGGCTACATATTATAATCACTGTATTTTAATTACTTATAGTCGCAAATGCAAGTGGTGGCCAGTCAGCCATATTCTGGTTAAATTACCTTTTGTAATCAAAGACATTTTTTAATTGTCTGATATTTTATTTGGACAGATGACAGATATGCCATCTTCCTCTCTAAAAATTAGTTTTAAGCAAAGAATGAAGCCAGCACCAAATCAGTGTTTAAAAAGAGCAGACATTTTGTCTAAAATTAAATTTACTATCATTTAGTATCACATTAAATTTAGTATCATGAAATAGCTGAAATCCCCTTAAATCAAGCTTCCTTCATGCTGCCACCCCAGTGCTAAAAAAGCAGACCACAAATGTAGGCAAAGAAGGTGTAGCATTTGCATATTTTTGTCAGGTTTATTTTTTTATCCCATATTCAATCAGAGAATGTGCATTATTCTTTATTATATACAGAAAAAAACCTGTATGGACCTTCAGTGAACAGCAGTTTTTCTGTTCTGTCTTGAGTCGAGACAGATGACTGAAAACCAAACCACCTACTTCCCACCACCTCCACATGTCTCCCTGCCTTTTAGTCAGCTCAAAAGTCAACACTGTTACTTATATTTGAATGCCAACCTTGGTATTTTTGGTGGGAATAAATAAAAAGTTACACCTTGAAAAATTAGAGAGAAAAATATGTTGCTGTTCAGTTTAACCAGTAAGAGTTTCTCTTTACATGAACTTCGTCTTGCTGTTTTTGGAAAAAATTCTCACAATATTCCGAGAAGGGTAACTCACATTTTATTGGTATATTGCACAGGTTTAATTCTCTAATTCCTCTACACCACAGTGGAATTTCTGGTACTGTTTTCTGCATCTACAGTAGTTATCTCTGAAGGAGCTCCAAATTCTAAGACTCTGAGGGTGTAACGTGATATGGTTATACATGAATAAAAGACATATCTCAAAGGTTATGGCAACAGCTATAAAAACACATCAGATCTGGCACATGGTCAGTTGCAGACATCCAAATCACATTACAAGACTCTAGCCACCTTAACAAAAACTTCCCTAATTGCAATCAGACAGCACAGCAGTATCAAAGCTTCCACCAACAGGTTCAAAAACAGTGTGTGCCTTAAAGCAGTATGTATATTGACAGCTCAAAATCCAGATTATTTTAATTTTAATCCTTTATAACTGTGAATACTGGCTCATGCATGGTTGGATGTTGCTTTGATTCTGTATATTATTTGTTGTTTGTCACATTTTATGTTGTATGATTGCAATTTCCCTTTTATTATGTTATTTATAATCATATTCTTTAGTTTTGTTACTGTGGGAACAAATACACACAACAATTCCATAGTAACAGTTATATGTGACAGAGTTAAGTCTGAACTTGAGAAATTCTTAATATCTCCAATTATGCATTTTTTAAGTCCACATTTTCCTTTGCGGGGTTGTAACAAGCCTTAAGTCAGTTCTTTAAGCTGTAGACACAAGGTAGGAACCAACTGTGAAGATACTCAACACCTATACTCACTCATACTATGCTAATTAAACTATGATGGACATTTTTGGGATATGGGCAGATATCAAAGAAAATTCACATGGTCATGGAGCAGACTTCATACCAAAATCAGATGCAAGTCCCTAGAACTATTCTAATGTGCTGCTCTGTAAGCTTTATGGTTTACCTAATATTATATTTTGTCAAACCCACTGAATCCGGTTGAGGGTTTGGAACTCTGCAACCAGTTTGATGACATCAAGAGTAAGGCAGGAGCCAGCCCAAGTTCCAAACACATATCTACAGTCACATGAGGCAAATTTTGAATCACCAGTTAACCTATCATTCATTTTTGGGATTTGAAAGGAGAACGCAGGGCCTGTACGTTTTATTAAATAAGAAAACATTAACTAAAAAAATCAAAATCAAAACCGGTGTATAAACAAACATGTGGTTAACACAATACATTCCTGATCAATTTTATTTAGCATGATTAAAGATGAACACTATGCCAACACATCACACATGTTCAGCACAGTCAGTTGACAGGTGAATTAGTTAGGTGATTTGCTAGATAACGTAGTCAACCAACGACCCTTTAATGGCCTATGCATCCTTGAAGGTTCAATTCAGAAACACAACCACAAATGCATACTGTTAAACCAGTTTAAACTAAATGCTTTTTTACTGCAATACCGTAAATCACTCCACTTTTATTTTAATCAAAACTTTTGCAAGAGCATCTAGATGTTTGTTTTTCAAAGACATCTTCACACATTGAAAATGGACAATGGCCTAAACACAAATTATAGAAGAACACATTTATTCACAATGTGTTTTTATAGGAATGTATGTGTTTTTCAACATTTATTTAAGATGCACACCAAAACATTGACTTTAATCCATCCATCCATTATCCAACCCACTATATCCGAACACAGGGTCACGGGGGTCTGCTGGAGCCAATCCCAGCCAACACAGGGCGCAAGGCAGGAACAAATCCCAGGCAGGATGCCAGCCCACCACAGGGCACACACACACACACACACCTGGGACAATTTAGGATTGCCAATGCACCTAACCTGTATGTCATTGGACTGTGGGAGGAAACCCAAGCACCTGGAGGAAACCCACGCAGACACGGGGAGAAAATGCAAACTCCACGCAGGGAGAACCCGGGAAGCGAACCCAGGTCTCCTAACTGCGAGGCAGCAGCGCTACCCACTGAACCACAGTGCCGCCCTCTGGAAGTTATGTTTTGTTTAAATTTTTTTGTATGTCAGTCTGTGTTTCTCATATACTGAGTGCTCCACAGTATTGTTACCCAATCTTCTGTGATGCTATGTTTTAGAATTTTGGTCGTTTGTGTTAATGGTTATGGATAAGCAACTGTACAAAGATTATATGAACATGGAGTTTAGGTAAATTATTTTGGCTAGCAGAGGACAGAGTTGCATTATACAGCAGTTGAAGGGATGTCATAAAATACTGGAACCATTTTAGTAAGATGTGAGCATTCAGAAAATCCCAAAGTCTTTGAGACTAGCTGGAGGCAGTCATTTTAAAAATGTCTTGCACTTTTAATTTGTTTGTGTTTATGGGAATATAAATGGTAGGTAGTTGGTGCGGAGCAGCAGTGTACATCATTCACAGGTAAATTTAGGGTAAACCAAGTTAATTCATTTCCACTAACAAGTGCTGCATGGTCTACACTATTGCATATACAAGTAATTAAATATAAAGCTGTGCATTCAATGTAAGCCATAATGGTGAACTCACAATGAGACACTGACCAGTTGTTCATGACCACGGCACACTATATATACTGTGTACTCCCACCCAATTTACTCACCCTTCATAACTTAGAATAAAATCATCCCATTCTTGTCCCAAACCTATTATTTTAATTTCAACATTTCAAACCAGTGCCAGTCTGTACTGTCTCTTCACCTCACAAGAGGTGGGAAATATTTTTTATATTTTCATGAAACAGAAACAAAACCTCTCTGTGTTTCATCAATGACATTGTTTCACAAAATGTACTACTGCAATAAATAGTAGATCAAATAGCAGATGGCATGGTACGACATAGAATTCACACATGGATGAGCTCAGCAAATTTACCAAACAATCATGTGGTGACCTATTGCAGACATGTCTGTGGCTCAGTTTGGGTCACAACCCATAATTCATGAAACACTGCATTAGAAGGCCATGAAGTGTCTGATCCTGTCCTGACAACGTGTGCATAATTAGCAAAAACATACTGTATCATAGATTTGTATGAATTTACTTATAAAAAGATTTTTGATATTTTTCATAAGCTCAGCAAAAGCAAATAAAATAATTATTTTCAAATTGGACTAAATTTGTTAGAATAACAGTATGGTCAAGTAAAATTTGATGTAGACCATTTATCTTACTGATAAAGTACCTTTTGAAATATATACAGGGAAATCTAAAAGTTAAGTTTAATAGAGGAGCTTTGAAATATTAAATTGTATATTTTGCAGCTCCAATGAAGTGACTCACCTGATATTTGTATCTACAAGAAATTATATTCTACTTGCGCGGATATTTATTCAAAATACTTAAAAAATGTCTACGTATGTATTTATTGATGGATGAGAACTTTTTTTGTCTCCTGGCAAACAATTCATCATGAGCATAACGGGAGCTCACTCTGTCTGAGTGTTCATCAACACTAGTACACATTACACTGAAAAGCACAATGTGCTTGTGCTTTTGTCCAGGTTGGTGAGTGGTTATGGCCCATTCTGTGGATACAACGCCCCATCTGAAAAAAAAAAACCTACATGAGAATCTCAGGCCCCCACATCCTTGTTACCAGCTACTGCAATAACAAATTTAGTCTAGTAATGTCTTTGTTGTGAATACTTCTGTCTCTGGTGCACACACCTACCATCTGCTGTTTCTGGGAAACATTAATATTTTTAAAGGAACGCAAACTGAAAAAGAGCTGGACGTGTTTCATGTTTGAGAGCATTGTCATTGTATGAATACCTAATGATTATTACGAATGTAATGAGCAGTTTAAAAGTATGGCCACCATATGTTTCTCTATATATCTGTTATTTTTTAAGTTTCATGTGGTTTCATACAGTGTTTAATTTTTTCTCTCTACATCTTCACTTCCTCTTTATTTGCTTTTACTCAGCTCAAATGGAGATGTCACCTAAAACTCACATGCCAATTGTTTGTCTTGCTCCAGTTCCAGGTCGTTGGTGCTAGAGTCCATCCCAACAGATTCAAGCAAAGCAGTCAGAGAAAATACACCCTGATGCACAGACTGTGTAAATGACAGGACAAAACTAAAGATAAAAATATTACATAACCATGAATAGTGTATGCAAAGAGATAACTTTCAGGATATTTAGAAGTTTAACTATCATGGGGATTTAAAAAATAAAAGGAAGACAAATGATCATCTTGTACCATACAAGCAAGGAAGTAAATGTTAAAAAAGTGTTCACCTCTAGAAAAAATGAGGAAGCTAAATCCACTAGTTGATTGATCAGTGTACTTTTTAAATTAGTTTTCAGGATTGCCAGCACACAGTGGTAATGATCATACTATATATTATTGTAGTGAGGGGTATATACAGTATATTATATACATAAGAGATATTATGATAATCTATCTCAGTATAGCTTGACGTAATCAAAAGCAAACAGAAAAAGCTGATATATGGATTACAGCATTTCAGTAACCAAATATCCCACAACAATGCAGAGCATCTGCCAATATGTTCTACTAAAATACATTCATCCATTTTCTGAATTTTTACTGTCCATTAAAGGGTTGTGGGGAGCAAAACATTACCCAAGCTGTATCGGTCACAAGGTATCAATAGACCCTAGGCTGGACATCAGTCCAGGGTATTGCACATACTGTTTCATAAGCCTGCACCGAATGATTTTGGCCCATTTCTAAAGGCACCAGTAAAAATATTCAAGTATTCAAGTATTCAAGCCCAGGGATCGTTTATGGCCACAGAGAGTCAGGACCTCAGTTTTATGTCTTATTCGAAGGACAATGCCACCTCTTCCAGCAGCAACCCAAGCTTTTCCTAGATGGTCTCCTATCCAAGTACTGTCTGGGTCCAAATATGCTTAGGTTCAGGGAGAGTGCCTGTTCTGAAGTGTATGTTGTCTGCCTACTGGCAAAGGGACACTGCAGCATCTCTGTTTGACTAAACCTATAATGTAAAGATTTAACTTCACAGGTGTCAACAACACATAACACTCTTCATATGTTATAAGCAATTCAAGATGTTAATATTTATAAACTTTAAAGAGACTACATAACAGTATAGAAGCTTCACAATATTCTGTGTTAAAATTGTGAATAATAACAGGTATAACAGGTGAATTTGTTCACATTTTGAATAATACATGCTTTTCTGCTATTCAAAACTCAATTAATTAGTGCTGATAGTGTTGCTGAAGCGAGATCCCTAGGGTTAAATGTGTCACTTTGTTTCACTTTAACCTGAATTCTGAGTTATATTGGTTAACTTAATATAGTTGTATGTGAAATAGGGCACCCTCTTAAGCCATCCCTAAGCAAAATAAATTCCAAAGTGATCAAATTTACAAAATGTTTGTCTTTTTTGGCAAAAACAGACTTCATAAGAAAGGAAATTAACATACGTAGTATTGGAGTACAAGACAAATGGAAGAAAGCAAAATTCTTATGTCTGGGTCTTGAACCCCTGTCTATAATGTGGGTTGTCTTGTCCATATACCCATTTATTTTTCAAATAATACCACCAATCTCCCACCATCCATACCTCTCTATTTAGCTAGAACCTCTGGCCTCTTCTCCACCCTCCAGTAGATGGATGGGCTCTTTAAGCTGTAGCAAGGAGCTACATCTTGGGGTTAGGTCCATAATCCCACTGTCAGCCCAAGGTGTTCCTGCAGTCCTCAGCCATCAAATGTACCCAAAGTATTAGGTAATCACCCCAGGTAACCTCACCACTTTAACACATATCAGGTCAGCCATAATATGCTGCATCTCCCTTCCTCCAACTGTCAGACTGAGGATCTTAAGTGTAAAAATTAAAAATGTCACAGTTTAATATCTCTGTCTCTGTGCTGCTGATGTATTTACTGCCTAGGGACTTTTCACAAACCCAAGAGCTACAATTTCTGGTACAGCTGCATCTTTTGCCTGTGTCAGAGCTAACTGTCTCATTCTTGTCATGATCCACTGTTACAACAAATCTGTTGCTTGCAGTGCTAGTCCTTACATTCCAATATACAGCCTGAAACTGTGTGGGTATACCTTGTAAAGCTTTAACACAGGAGACTGGAAAAGCAACTGATTACATCTGGAATGGACAAAATGTTTATTGAGGAACCAAGAGCTATTAAGACCATTTGTTTAATGAATTCCCTCCTCTCTCTTTTATTACTGTTTCAGTCATCAACTCAGTCACTGACCCAAGGTGTTTCATGGTCTCATCCTTGTCACCAGTTTAACCCTCTCACTGCTAAGTGTATATAAAGTAAAATCACTTTCAAATCCCAAATACTCATTTGTTTACTCCAAAACAGATAGTTGAGACATCCCAAATATCACGTTTGATCTTACAGACAGTAAGTTGAATGCTGAAATCTTCTGTGGAAAATCTCTTTTCATCTTTTAATTAATGATCATCTAATTTATCCATAATCAATGTACAAGTGAGAGTGAAAAGATTAATAAAACAAGTGGATGTATGTATATATTTGTGTGACGTCAAGGCCTGCAGTTATCTGAAACCTCCATTCCTCTTCCATAAACTGAATAAGATATTTCTGTGAAAAGGTTAACATCATTGTCACACTAGAAAACAGGTGAGTGCATTCGATATCACAGTATCATGAGTTAGTGAGGAGATGTGTCAATGTGCAAAAGGAAAATGTCGGTAAAAGTTATTTCCATGCTGAAAAATTAAAAAGAAAGTGCTTTAGTTGTTAAGCCTGCATCAGGTGTCTGTAGAAGACTAAACCTGAAGAAAGGTAAAACATTAAACATTGTGTCTCTAGTTTTCTGTGTAAATTTTTTAGTGTGAGCCTTTAGCTATTGTTCCAATTTCGTGAGTGCGTTCAAGAATACTGAAGCCACTTTTCTCCATCTCTTTTGATTTCTACCACATAGGTCCTATTAGGACTAAAGTCTTAAGTCAGAACTCAGGCAGGTTAGGCCACTGAGAGTATCCTATACAATAGGCTAGCATATTGTTTACAGTTGGTCTCTGCCATGTGCCTGGGATAGACTTTGGCTCTCTGTTACCCTGGAAAACTTCATATATCTTAAGTTATTGTGACAGCCAAAAATGATGTCTATCAGATATTCGGACAATCTGGTATGTAGCTAACAAAGCAAGTTCAGTTGACTGTATAGTTTCCATTTGTCAAATAAAATGCATGAAATTATTCAAAGAATTACATCTTCTCTGAAATCAAATTTTACTATTTGTTTTTTATTTTTTAATGAGCCATCATTAAAACATGCATAAAAATTCCTTAGCCCTCTTCAAATGCAAGTCTGTAAAATTAAACCCTCTAGAAAACTGACCTCTGCGGTGGGCTGGTGCCCTGCCCGGGGTTTGTTTCCTACCTTGTGTCCTGTGTTGGCTAGAATTGGCTCCTGCAGACCCCTGTGACCCTGTAGTTAGGATATAGTGGGTTGGAAAATGGATGGATGGATGGATGGAAAATTGACTATTACTGCCTGGACTATACAGTGTCAATCAGTACTTTCAGATAATGTAAAAGAATGGGGGAAGAATTTCATATTCAATCGAGTGTTTTGCTGCTTTTATGCTTCTGTGATTTTATATGATTTGGAAACATTTTAAAGTTGTATTTACTGGGTCAAAGCTCTATTAAACTAATATTGACAAGATTACATGTTGTTGATTTTTTAAATCACCTTCGGAGTTAATTTTCCCTAACCTGTAGGTAATGTTGAGTATTGGGGCAGAGTGGTGGCTCTGAGGCTAAGGATCTGTGCTGGTATCCCGAAGGTTGCCGGTTTGAATCCCTGTCACTGCCAAAAAGAGATCCTACTCTGCTGGGCCCTTGAGCAAGGCCCTTAACCTTCAATTGCTCCAGGGGCACTGTACAATGGCTGACCCTGCACTCTGACCCCAAGGGGTATGTGAAAACTAACAAATTAATAATAAAAGAAATTGTATAAGGCGAAATAAAAAACAACAACAAAAAAAAAAGAGTGGCACTCTATGGTAGATATATAAACATTCCAATGCTTACAACTGACTTACATGTTGTTAGGGAGTATCAGTGAATTAGTTGTTTTATATAGTGCCATCCCAGCAAACTCTATCATAAAGTACTATACAAACAACTCAAAACAACTAAAGTAAAACAAGACAGTATTTTCAATCTTTGCAGAATTACTAATTTGTGCAGTAATTCAGACAGAAAGTAAATGGTAGGGAAAAAGAAAATGTATGGAAAGAACCTGCAGATGTTCTGGTATCACATTAGGATATTAGAATAGGGTACATGGAAGTTGACTGACAGAAATAATCTATTGAAAAAATGTCTATTAAAAGTGTTTTGAGATACTTAAGGCTTTAATTGAACTAAACCAAGCTATATACATAATGATATACTGTATTTTGTACTTTTCTTCAGCCCATTAAATGATATTTGCTTAATCCAATACAGTGTCATTGGGTGACTGATCCTTTTCCCAGAAGTTTCAGGTTCATGGAACCAACACTAAGTGGTGCGTGAAAACATCACATAGCGTATTCCATGCACCATTTTATGTATTCATGTGGGGGGAGGAGACAGATCTGAGTGTTAAATTGATAACCTGGGTAAACCCAGAAAATGTCTATTAAACCAGTGATGATGGTCATGATGATTATTTTTTTTAATCAAAATCAACAAGTATAAGAAGTAAAATTATTTCAAATTTAAGAATAAAGAAATCAAAGAGAGCCCAGTCCCAGAAATATTGTTCCCTAGCCCTTCATTCCTATCCAAACCCTATGAAAAAACATGAAGAAAGGGAATTGCCACTGCCAGAACAGCCACAGGAGATGGTGACAAAATCATTTTATTATTTATTGGTTTTTGATATATTTTTTCAAATAGCTATACAATATCATTCTGCTTCATATTAAAAAATCAGTGTTCCATGTACCAAATCTTAACCTATTTAGTAGATCTAAATCTATATAAACATTTCACTGTTTTTCATGTCCTAAACAAATTGCTCTGTATGATATTTATTTGATATTTATTTATTTGATGGGTTATTTGATTCTTGTTCGTGTATTAAGTACAATTTATTCCCTTTTTCTATAATTGTCAGTAAACAGTTTTGTTATACACTCCATAATATATTGCTCTTAATATAAAAGATGTTATGTTTAATATTTCTTATTACAGTGCTTCTCAAAGTCAATCTTCAGGGCCCCATATGGCCGCAGGTGTTTGTTTCAACCAGCTTCACAAATTTAATTAGCTGATATTTTTTCTCTTGTCTTATTTTACATTCAGAAAAGCACAACAGTGTGATTTGCACATTTATATGACTTTTAGAATTATCTATATTTTTGCCACAGTTTTAAATGTTTAATGCTCTGCTCTTTTGTTGTTTTTGTATTAATTTGTCTCGTAGTTTGCTCCCTTCAATTTCTCCCAGTAAAGACAAATCATGTGCAGACACCCGGGCAAACAACACAGAAAGCTAACATGCTGCATCGTAGAAACCAAGTTAAAAAAATGCTGAATTATCACCAAAATTATCATACAAAAATTCTTGGTACATTCTAATAAAAATTACCAAACTTAGTTTTTAATTTCTACATTGACCCCAAACAAAGAAACAGAGATATAACAGTTTGCTAAATTAGAATAAGAGTCCAATTAAAAAGAGTTATTTTTGAGAAGCAATGCCTTGGTATAATACATGCTCATGTCAGTTCATTGCATTGTTTTATGCATGGTACCATTTTCCACTTGTGAAGCTTTTTTCTCTTCTGCCTTTTTAAATTGTTATTCTGCTTATGGTTTTGGAGCTATGGACTTGAAACTTTCTAGTTAATTAGGTTAACCAATTGGCTCTTAAAATTAGAAAATAATTTTATCCAGCTAGCATTTTCCATTTAAATGTTGAGTGAGTCCAATTGAAATCTATGGTTTATTTCTTTATTTGTGTGTTTTTTATCTTTTTGCAGCATTCAGACTTCAAAAGTATCCAATGATTCTTAATGTAATTGATAAAAACCTTTTCAGTATAAAACCAAGTGCAAATAATTCCATGAACTGCTATTTATTTATTTCTGAGCTGGAAGTGTACTGGTTTCACTGGCCATGACTTCACTTTTTAACTAAGAACTAAGTTTCTGTCAGTCCAAAAAAGCTAATAAACATTTTGTATTTTGGGACATACTGGATTAAAATATTAGAAACTATAAATAGTCACTGTAGGTTTTGGCTGTGTGAAAGAGCAAGATTAAACTCATCAACTCTGTTATACTGTGACCTGAAAGGTATCATTTTTGGCAAAATTTCTAGGTCAATTAGGTATGCCATTAGCAGCTCAGATATATGTATCATTAGATCTTTCATACAATCCTTCATTAAGAAAGTGTTAAAGCAAATACAGTAACCCCTAACGCTTCAGTGTTAAATCATTATACAGTAGTCTCCAAAATATCTAAGGGAATATTTGCACTTTTGACTTTAACATTTGTTTATTCATTTTTATGTTCATTGATATGCTTTATTCTTTTTATTTTACTCCCTTTTAGTTTGCATAGTTACACAAATTTTTTTAGGTTTAAAGGCATGACATAAACATAGATTTCACATTATAACAATGTATTTTGCAGTTTTAAACAAGATTCATAATGTACAAGATAATTATGTGTCCATTTACAAGCTCAACAACATGTACATTTTTTGGGCTATGTATTCATTTAAACAAGTTTATCCACATACTAAACATGAAGGTGAAATTTTCATATTTTTTTTACTTTTTTTTTTTTAATTAATTAATGTATTTTTTTAGAAAAAGCTATTTTATCTGAACACTTGCATCAGTCCAAAAAATGCTGGCTAAATTATGCGGAGCACAAAGTCACCAATCCCAGAAAGTTTGAGCGCATTCTGAAAACAGTGGGGTAAATTTTTATTGACAGGAAATTTGTTTGATATTTTGTGTTTATTCAATTGTGTTTTAGCTTTGCACCCAGTTGTGCAGGGATGGAATAGTTTTGTGGGTGAAGTGATATACAATAGGGAGTGTTTACACCTGACAAATGATGGAAAAACCCTGAAGCTTTCACTTTACGTAAACTTTTCTTGCTTTATATTTATTCAAGTGTGTGTTCAGACCAAAGTGTGTGTGTGTGTGTGTATTTATTTATTTAATAAATTTCTTATCTACCTATTTATGTATTTTGTTTATTTATAAAGCTTCTGTAAAAAGCCAAAATTCCCCCTGAGGACAAAATATAGTTCTATCGAGAAATACAGTGTAGCTAAACCTCTTGTTGCACCACATCAATCTATAACATGTTTTCATTATAGCTCTTTCTCAGTTTAGAGCCCAATGTCTTTTCGTATAGTGATAAAATGTGATTGGTTACTTTAAAAAGTGTAACCTCGCCTGATATGCTGTGACAAAAAGTGGCTGCAAGCTGACTCTTGTTAATGCAAAGTCATATAAACAACTTGGATGCATCTGGCAATTTTTGGTTTGTCTTTGATGCATTGAACATAGCACATTGGCAAATTAATGAAGACACCTGGTACCATAGGCATCGGCAATGTTTTCCATTGGTTTCTACCCGCAGTCTTGTTTTGTAATCAACCAAGCAACTCCTTTAAGAACTGACATTGTGCCTGTGATATTTCAATAAGGAATAGAAAGGTAAGGGTGAGTCCTACATTTCAATGTAGCACATTCACCTCATGTCTGTATGAGTTTTTCTCTCACATTCCCAAGACATTTATTTTAAGTTAACTGGCAATTCCAAAGTAACCCTATGTGACCATATGTGTGTAAGAGTGTGTCCTGCAATGGGCTGGTACCTTATCTAGGGCTGGTTTCTACCTTGTGCCCAAAGCACCCAGGGTAATCTCCAAGCCTCCTCTGACCCCAAAATAGATTAAATACATTTGAGATTGTTATGAGTATGTAGCCATTGACTTAAAGTATACTAATAATTTTTCATTGCTTAGTTGTTTCTAATGCTAGCAGGCTTATTCTTAACATTTGGAAATATGAGTGCTGAGGAAAGATTGTGGTGTAAATTAAACCATTGTCCTTCACTCACACTCTCATGAATTGTTTCTTTTTCTACCTGCCTCTCCTTTCATTGCTTGAGTGGCTCCCATGCACCAACACTGTACTAGAGAAAGTTTACAAATTTAAATACTACAATCCTAACACCACACAAAATGATATTAATCTCGCCTGTGCTGGTAGGGCTTACCTTGATGTCACAGTCTCTTGCACCTTCACTGAGGTGACTGCTCACTTGCCTTGTTTTTTCCCACTTGTGTGTTCATACATGTTCATAGCACTGTCCATTTTCCTTAACCAATTTAAATCAGTAAGGTTTGGAGGAACCTGGAGAGTAAAAAAAAAAGCCAGTGCTGGATGCAAGGTGCATTTGTGCACATACTACACTCAGTAAAGATGATTAAAGATCCATTAAAGTTAATATTATGTCATTTGAGTGTTGAAGAAAAACAAAGGGTAACAAACAAAAGTTGATCTGCTTTACATTAAGAATGATGTTTCAAAGCTGTTTATCACAGTGCTACTTAAATGACACACAACTGAGGAAGATTAGAGTTTGTTATTTCTTTCTATATGGACGCTTTTCCTTTTCCAACTTTAAACAATCCTCTCTGCTGGGTTATTTATATAAGCTATATAGTGTCTTTCTCACTTTTTTTTTACACCACCCATTCCATGATCTTTTATTTTTAAAATATTATTAATATTAATAATATTAACTTTGCACATCCAGATTTGCTAGTCTCAGATGCCTAATGTTCACTTCAACTTTTATTCAGATAAATTAAAGCTCTTCTTCAAATGTAGTATTAATGTAATACCAGTTAATCCTGAATAGGGTCTTGGGGGGAAAAGGTTGGACACTTTTAGTGTGTAAATATATGACATTTGTGCATATTTTCAAGTCATCAGCTGTACATGTTTCTTTTGCATGTGTGTATACCATTATTAGTTAATTAACTTCTATTTGTTTCAAGCAGTAGAAAATGCCATTATAACAGGCATTATCACACACAGAAAATTGAAAAAGCAGGACAAGAAATGAAATAAACAGATACCTGTTTATGCCCTTGCAGCAACTAATACCCGAATACATTGCAGATGGTAGGCAATGGTAGGCATAATCAGAACAGTAGTGCTGGCATCAGTATAGCAGTTTTGAATAGGTCTGTTTTAAAAGAATTACAGGAGGAGCAGACTTCAAATGGAAGTGAGAGAATATGTAGGTTTGTAGACTCAATTATGGTCAACAGATTGACTTTAAGTAAATATAAATAAATGCTGCCTATGTTTCTTTGTAAATTGATTAAATGGCATAATAGATTGTATTCTCCCCTATCAGGATTTCAGACTCGCTTTCATTTGCGACTAGTTCTTTTTACATGTTCTGTATGCTCACACTAAGTATGCACAACGTTCTTCTCAGAATGTTCTCCAAACTGTCACAGGGTATGTGCTTTGCCACTAACTGGGATCCCATCCAGGACTGATTCCAAACTTTTTCCTAATCCCCCTGGAATAGGTTTTGATTTTGCATGACCATGCCTGTAAGAAAATAGGAACTGAAATTCGATAGACAAATGGATCTTGTATAATGTTATTTTACGTATACACGTTTTGCTGTCACAATAACTTTTTAACTTTTTGTAAAAGTGCAACTATTGCCTTTCCATTAATGAAGTCAGTTTTTGTGGTGTTAATTATACTGTATATTAGTCTATACCATATAGGCTGTTGCTGCTGCCTCATATCTTTGTATTTTTGAGTTTGAATCCTAGCCCGGTCACTGTCTGCCTGAAGTTTGCACATTTTCTCTGTATCTGTGTGTTTTGTCTCCCACATCGTCAAGCCATGTATGTTAGAAAGATTGGCGACTCAAGAATTGCCTGGGGTGACTAAGTCGGGGTGTATGAGTGAGCGTGTCAAATGTTCTTTTCCTGCATTGCACATGGCATTGTCAGGATGTACTTCAGCCTTCATGATTCAGTGTTTAAATAAGCAGAATTGGAGAGTTTTATTTCTTAATTTTTAGTGCAAAAATAGTTTGACCTATTTAAAAGCATATCAGAATAAGGTAAAATTGCTTTAAGGAAATATATTGACATGAGCCTAAGAAACACAACATGAGAGTTTACTGGCTAATTCACAATTCAAATCTGCAATTGAAACTATTTCGGCTTGTTTATCCAATACTGTACATGAAATAGACAAAAATTAAGCAAATAAATGACAACATAAATTAACACTAATTTCAGAAAACATTAAATATGTGCCTCTAGTTTCTGAAATAGTTCAGATATCTGAAGAAAATTATTACATTTAAATTTTTAATAAAAACATTTTGAAAAAATTCATTTGCAAAAGAGTGACAGATCTTTGATCTTAAAATTAAATTTATCTGCAGTTATAAAGATGAAAATTAAGTATAACATGCTAATGTTTATCCTGGAAAATATGTCTACATTTTATTTTTAGAAATTAGTAAAGTTAGGCTATAAAGGCCTTTGTATACATAATATGTATTTCCCAAGCACATACATAGGAAATTACTTGGGCCAACTAAGCATTTATTAATCTTTACAAAAGAGTTCAAACTTTAGTAATAAATATTTCAAATGCCGCCTTTCACAAAAATTATCTAATGAAAGTTACTGAAGAGCTTATCAGTTAATGCAGTAATAGTTAAACACAAAATGAATATATAATATTTTATAATCTCATATATAGTAATTGTCATTTGCTTTTCATTGTGTCCATATTTTTCGATACTGAACATAAACAATGTGGGTAATTTATAAACCAGGAAGTTGTATACTTGGCCACAGTTTTTTTGGTTTAACATACCTTGGGTTATAAAGTATATATGTTCAACAGACATGCTGGTAATATAGAAAGTAAAACAAAAAAGTAATAAAAATCCAATCAGGTATTTCGAGTTTCTGTTGTGCACAATATTAATCTTATAAAGTCTCTAATCATACATAAATCATACTGATCTACTGTATATAAACAGAACAGTTGTCTGGGGAATGCACTAGTCACTGTGCTCTTATATCTTGAGTCTTCTCAGCAAAAAAAGGGAAAGGATTTAATTTTCGATCATGTGGTAAAAAGTATTTTTTGTGTTTACTGATATAGAGAATTGGTCCTTTTTTCAACACAAATGTGTATGTACATACAGTATACATTAATATCCTTTCATTTTAAAATCATGTTGTCCAGTTCAGGTTAACAGGTAGCACATGTTTCACTCAAAATCTTTTTTAGTAAGTTAAGGTGCAAACGTAGCTATATTTTGTACACACAAAAATTTAGACACAACTGTTATATTGCTAAAGTGATCAGTACTAAAGTTATTCTTAATATTATTGGAATAAAATTAAGTGGAATTTAAAAGGGTATATTAAGACTTGGAAAAAAAGAAATAATCAAATCAAAATTTGCGTAATGTTCAAATTAAATGTCATTATTATATATGAGATAGTTCTTTCTTTACATGTTACTTTGAAATTCAGTCAATAATCATATAATTCTTAAGGTATTATAAAGAAATTCAGACCAAAAAAAGACCATCTTAGGCAGGGCATTTTTATGTGATCTGCAAAAGTACTTTTAACTATTTTTTTAAATCTGAAGTATCACTTTTGAAAAGGCCTTTAAAAACCCAGGTTACAACAAAATAATGTAATTAAAAGGTATGTGCCGTATTTTATTTGTATTTGTCACCATGCCATTCTTGAAAAACAAATTAAAAATTTCCATGTCTGGCAATCTAGGCCTACTCGATTACTAGAGTGTTTCCTGGTTTCACCATGAATTAAAGGAAGTAGACGGCATGCAGTGTTGCCATTTAAAAATATTGTAAAACAACAGCACACATACATCACCACTGGATGCTTCAAACAAATCATGTGGGGTTCACTTTAGAATACACTTTACTTATCAGAGAATTAAGAGGGAAAGGTTGTTCTAGCTGCTTTTTTGGGTGGTACTTCCTAGACTTTAATTATAAACAGTAAATAACATATTATTTATACTTATTTACTATTCTTATAATTGCAAAATACATTTCATACTAACACACTGATCTATAGTTATTTAAAACAGCGATTTCTTTAGAAAAATATGACCTTGATTAACTTTTAAGATATTGAACTATGAAACAAGTAGTGCAACTTACTCGTTACGATTTGCAGAACAATATCATCAAAAATACTATAATGGTTTGTAGTGATTATGTGTCATCGCCCACTGGGATTTTGTTAAGGGAATCGCTGAGGTATTTTAGACAGTTTTATTCATTGTCATATAGTGTCCAGTACAGATTAAGCTTAAATGTATAAACAACAGCTGTCTTTTAAAAATTAATAAATACATAATAAATTAACAATATATGATAATCTTCATTGAGAGTATTTTATCTCGTTTCACTTATAAAATGATAATGTAAAAATGTAAATAAATTAATATTTCATTTCAGAACTATAGCTAGTTTACAAAAGAATTTTTTTTACTATTTAGTAACTCGCATGCTAAGCTTTTGAAAGAACTTTGTGTAAAATATTAGCAAATGTGTGGTGCTTCTACTGCTACGCCTTAAAGTTGATAAACACTTGGAAGAGAGTGATACAGGCTGGAAAGGCACCACAGGTAAGAGATAACATTTCAAAAGGTGTAAATAATGGCTAAGTAGTCTGTCTGGCTAAAACAGAGGAGAGCCTGGAACGCACAGTTCACCTTCCCTTTTTAAGATCTGTGAAAGAGCAGAAGGGGCCCTCTAAGCCATGTCTTGTTTTAGTAGAAGGATCACAAAAAATTGCCTGATTTAGCTATTTATGAAATAAAGCAAACAACCTACCTTGGAGCAGAGACAGATGGAAGCACCTTCAAAAGCAAGTGTCTGAGTAGGCGAGGGAAAACGTTCTAGTTAAATCCAAATGAGCCAATCAGCTTTGAGGTATGCTGGCCCAGTATGACTGTCTTTTGTAGTGCTGTGTCTTGGTAGCAAGAAGCTGATCAATTCTCTGTTTCTTAACCAAGCTTAGTCAAAGGAGAGTGTTAAAGCCTACAACTTTCAGTTTTACAAGAGCAGTTTTTGGTTCTTTCTTATTGTGCTTTTCAGGTGATAAGGCACTTTATTCTGCAATTATCTACAGTATATTTTACGATGTGCCCAGAGATAGAGGAACAAATATTATTAAAAACTGAATAAACTACAAGTTTTTTGCCATCTCTATGAATGGCAGTATGACCAAGTGAGCTCATTTTACCATAATAAAATAAAGCTTGTCCTCTCATTTCAACTCCGTGTACTGGGCATGATGAAAAATGATCAACTGAAACCTAAATTGCTGAAATGTAAACGTGTACATTTGGAGTGCTTGTGGTGTTTTTACTCTCAGCTTCTGTAGCTTAATTAAGCAGTCTTACTTTTTCTCTTGGTCTCTGCTGATTTATAAAGGGCTCCAGCTTGTGGTTGTTTCCACAATCTTAGTAATAATAAGCACGTTACATGTGTCATCTGTCTTGGTAGAGCTATGAAAAATATACAGTGTACTGTACTTACTTTCGTAAAATCTACTATACAGCATAAACACAGCAATATCTTATAGTCTCTAGAGAGCCATTGTCTTATTGCTGCAGTTCCAACAGACCCTTACAGTGTGTCTTATCAAACAATTAAGTCGAACATGGTCCATGTCTAAACATTTGAAAATGTTAGTTTTGTAAATTAAATTGTGAATATTTTTTAATTTCCTGTCAAATTTACGTAGCATTTTCTATTGTGTGTATTTGTTGTTGATACTTTTCTCTGGGAAAGCATCTCAGAAGACGCATTTCATGTTTTCAATTCTATGCAAAATAAATTAAACACTAAATTACTGAACATATTAACTAGATGGGTTTCATTTTTCAGTTTATCATTAACCTGTTTTTGCATCACTTTTTGATTAAATGCAGATTAGTTTTTAATTTTTTATGTCTTCCAATATTTTCAGTTCAGCTCGATGCTCTGCTTAAGTCAGCGGCTACAAAAATTATTTAGCATCTCTAGGGGAAATCGAAATAGTGATTTAAAATAATAAAAATGGAAAAATATTTTTGGTTTCTATGTTCTCCTTTTGTTCACATGGATTTCAATCACAAATTCTTGAGAATGCCTTCAAGTGTTTAGAAAACATATGCTGCATTGCAGCCATGCAGTGAAAGAGTACACATTTATCAACAAACTTGTAACTTAATCTTTGCCTTCATTATTTTTGAAGTGGTGTTTGAAATTGTGTTTAATAAAAGCTTCAGTTTTATTTTGCTAATGTTTGTGAAAACGTTTTATATAAGTGGACTTTTATTCTCTAAACACAGTGTTATCCTCCCAAGTACTGTCACATTCTTTAATTCTTTGAAACTTCTGATTCATATATTTTAATTTATTCTTAAATAGCCATCTTTACTGATGAGAACTTTGCTGAGGACTGCACATACAGACGTAACAGAGATGTACATAACCATATAACATTAATAATGTCAGCATGCTTTTTATATTTTTAAATGAATGGGAGAGAGAAATCCATAAACTTGTCAGCTAAGGAGAAAACAGCAAAACTTCCAGTTAACAGCTTCCTATAAAAAAATAAGTTTCTGGAATATCCGTGGTCCATGCAAATAAGCAAAAATAAGGCAAAAATTCTAACGTTATTTAAGGTCATAATAGGAAAATTAAATGTTGTAGATACGCAGTTTGTTTAATTGAAAATTGTAAACTGGTCTGGTGTGAATGAACATGTCTGTATGCATGTAAACGTGTCCAGCAATCTAGTGGTTTTCCATCCACAGTTGGTTTCACGATTTCTCTATATATGGTCATGTACTCAAAAGAATAACTGTTGGACAAAATATATGCAAGATGCAATACCACTGAAATGCATTGTTCATATTTTAGTTCACTTTAAAGGAAAATCTATCTAAAGAAAATCATATTTTTATTTTATTAAACTTTTGTTTGAATTTGAACAATTAGTTAATTAATCCACATGTAGCTATCTTAATTTTGTATCAGTTCCTTTACTCATGGTTTGTTTTATTTAAGATGGTAAAAATTTTAGAAGAAGGGGTAGAAACCCACACCTTCCATCATGCAGCTCGGGTGGTCTTGGGGCAATGTACCCCAAATCATAAACTAAAGTTGCTTAGTTCAAAAGGGTAACTTTTTAAAATAAAAAGTAACTACCTGCAACAAAAAATAGACATCTAGGTAATTTAATAAAGTCATGGTAATCAGTTGTTCTTTGTAATTACAGTTTTGGTGCTGTGACTACTGAGTGTGAAAATGTTGAACTCTTAAAGCTCAAAGTGCAAGCTTTGGATTACAGTAAACTGAAATTTTACAGATGCCTTTTTTCAAAGTCGTACATCTGAAATTTCGTGAACTTCGATCGATTTGACTATTGTTTGTATCATTTTTAAAAACTTTAAACTTTAAAAGCTTGAAGCGGAATAGTTGGAATTCACCCAAAACTTAATCAGCTCTTAGGACTAACAAGTGCAAGCTGTCTATAAAATTTCATAAGAAGTTGTTCTTGTGTCCATGTATCCACAATATTTTTGTCACACACGTATGTTTCTATAAATACCCAAAACCCCAAGACAATTTTTTTTCATGAAAGCAATATTTCCTCCATGTATGGAGAAAGTACAAAGATATGAAAGTACTGGAAGCTATGAAGAGGAAAGCAACCAAGTGAAAGGATACTGTATGCCCTACTCTGACAGGTTCAGAGAATTAAACCTCTTCAGTTTTGAGCAGAGAAGGATGTTGATATTTTATTCAGGTCTTCACAATTTTCAAAAGCATTGATAAAGTTAGTCCAGAAAAATTCTTTCAGTTGAACAGAGAATCATATACTCAAGGACACTATATGAAATTATGAGGTAGTGCATTTAAGACTGAAGCCAGGAAACAGTTCTTTACAGAATGAGTTGTGGGAACTACAGTAAACTGCTGAGTTGTGTAGGTAAAGCAGAAACCTTGACAAATTTTAACATGTATCTGGGCAACATATTGGGTTAGTCATCAATAAAAGACAAAGAGTAGGACAGCTGCTGTACAGGCTTTTAAATGTTTGAAGCGCTGCACGAGATGCAGATCACGTGGCATGACAGCATGACAGCAGCAAGCCAGCAGCTGATTGAGCAAAAAGAAGGTAAAAAAAATGGATTTGTTTCCCATTGTATCACCATTAATGAGGGGATTTTGGAGGAGCGAGTGCGTCTCCTTGGGGTGTGTTCTCTTCAAAACACGAGCGGCAGAGACATGAAGTAGCTGGCACATAGCACAGGCTGGGGGGTTGGCGAGCGAACCCCCTAGTTATTTATAAACATTTTAAGTGTCTGAATATTTCTATTTTCTGTGACCGATAATCTCAACCTTTATATTTATGATTCTGTTTTATACTCACCTAAATCTCTTTTTGATGGTTTTGCTGAATTCTGTTGAATTTATTGTAATACCGTTATTGTTTGTAACCTAGGATTTGTAATTATGCCTGTATATGCTCCCAACCTCTCTCTATCTTTGCATACATGTGAATGTACATCATTGTTCAAATTTGCCTACTATTATTTACTAGCGAACCCGCGGCGTACCATACGCCGCATAATCAGGCCGCTTTTTTAATGATTTTTAAGCACAGGGAGAAAATTATCCATCCATCCATTTTCCAACCCGCTGAATCCGAACACAGGGTCACGGGGGTCTGCTGGAGCCAATCCCAGCCAACACAGGGCACAAGGCAGGGAACCAACCCTGGGCAGGGTGCCAACCCACCGCAGGAAACACACAAACACACCCACACACCAAGCACACACTAGGGCCAATTTAGAATTGCCAATCCACCTAACCGGCATGTCTTTGGACTGTGGGAGGAAACCGGAGCGCCCGGAGGAAACCCACGCAGACACGGGGAGAACATGCAAACTCCACGCAGGGCGGACCCGGGAAGCGAACCCGGGTCCCCAGATCTCCCAACTGCGAGGCAGCAGCGCTACCCACTGCGCCACCGTGGATGGATGGATGGGAGAAAATTAACATTTGAAAAATTGGTAGGTGCTCGGGCGCGGAGGGCGGAATGGGAGGAGAGGGGAAGGACGCCCATTCCGCCCCCTCCGTCATGCTAAACTGCTGATTTCTCATTTAGTATGCACTGCCTGCTCATGTGCCCACCCCCAACTCGTCACCTGAGTTGTTTTCCTGTTTGCACAGTCCAAATGCACCTGTGAGTCACGTAGACTTTTCATTGTTCTTTGCGGTTTTTGGGGGGGGGGGGGGGGTGTGTACAAAGGGCAGGGACGTAATCAGTGTGAGCGCGGGGGCACACATTTATCTCGGATTATTACATCCTGCTAGAATAATTTGCTACACGGCTGCGTTTGAAAAACCGACTTATCCCGGATGAGTTTCACCGGCATTAACGATTAGGAATCTGGTTGGAACAAAACCCTGCATTTACAGGGGTTCACCAGGACCGAGTTTGGGAAACTCTGTGAGGAGGGTTAGAGTTTCTGGGCGGGGCTTCGTTGTTCCTCTCCCATGGTTTTCGATGGTGGACGTGGTCGGGGGTCGTAACCGAAAAGAATAATGAAAAGTCAACGTGGCTCAGAGGTGCATGTGGACTCCTAGCACAGATGAAAGGGACTAACTGGGTGGTTGGTGAGTTTTTGCGTCCGGGCACATGAGCAGGCAGTGTGAATGCCTAGAGAGCGAGGGTAGATGCGGGCCGGGGAAAAAGGAGTGTTGGTGGGCGGGGAAACGTCTTCCGTGTTCCTGCAGGACCATCTAAGAAGACGCATGTTTGTCGCGGATGCGGTGGATGCCGGGCGGGGAATAAGGAGTGTTGGTGGGCAGGGAAACGTTTTCCGTGTTCATGCAGGACCATTTAAGAAGACGCATGTTTGTCGCGGATGCGAATTGCTGTATGTAGCATGTAAAACAGTTTGCTATGGTGCATGCGGTCGTGTGTTGTAACCGATAAGTCAACGTGGCTCAGAGGTGCACGTGTACTGTAGCACAGACGAACATAAATGACGGCGTTTTTTCCGAGTCATCACGTCCGAGTTGGTGGGCGTGGCTCTGCGAGTTGTCGTCGTATCCAATGGTCTTAGAGTTGGTGGGCGTGGCTCCTTCCTGCGTGCGCCATTGGCGTCTTACTTGTTGGCGGTTTAGTGAATCCACGCCCCTTCCGGCGTGCTTTCTATGGGAGGCTACTTGTCGGCGGCTTAGTGAATTATATATATAGATAATACCTTAATGGCTTTTTTTAACCAGCAACATTTTCCAACACATTTTCAATGTTTTAGATGAAGTAAAATATTAATTTGTAGAATTTTCAGGAGCAAACTGTATAATTAAATAAAACAGTTCACTTACAGGAACAAATTTGTTTTTAGAAAAGAATTCCACCACAGTGATGCTCCATGAACCAAATTGTGGATCACTACTTATTTCCAGCACAAGAATGTTAGACCCTTATCAGTGGAATAGAAGGTTGTGTCAAAAACCTACATAAGCATAAAATAAAAGTCATATCTGGAGAAGTATATAAAATTCAATGATTAAATGTAAATCATTTAGAATTGAACTGTTTATACTTAATTCTGCTCGGTCACAGGAAGATAGAAGTAAGAGTCACAATATAAAAGACATATACATAAATCAATTTAAATAAATAAATGCATGCAAATTCACCGTGGCTTTGTGTTTTTTTTTTCTCCACGTCCTTCAATTTTTTCCTTATATTCAATTGACTTGCATGTTAGGTTGATTAACAGCACTTAATTAGCTCAATGTAGGTTTGTGCTTGAATCTACCCTGTAGAGGAGAGCCCTGGGTTTGTTCTTGCCCTGCGGACAATACTACTAGAATAGGCTTCATTGTCCTATGATCCATAATTTGATTGAGTGGGCTAGATGAATGATCTGACCTATAGGGGGCATCCCAAAGCCCCAAACACACACAACCACACAGTTCTTTGCAGGCAGTATCACACAGTCCATCCATTATATCTTGTCCCTAAATAGGAATCAAAACTATTCTGGCCAGAGTGTCATCCATCCACGTCGCCTTAACTTAACAGCCTCCTGGCTGAGTCAGAGACCAGTCTCCATTCTGTTCGGAATGCCAATCCATTTATTACCACTACCACAATGGATAAATCAATACAACTATAAGGCTGCATTTATAATGAACATGCGTCAGAGTACAGGAAGGTTGTGGAGGAGTTTGTCTTGTGGTGCAGGGACAACCACCTAGTGTACAATTCAACATCAGCAAGACAAAAGAGCTGGTGGTGGACTTCTGACATGCCAAGGAGCCTCTGAGTCCAGTCACCATTCAGAGGGAGGATATGGAAGTGCAGAGCTACAGGTACCTGGGAAGTCACATAAACAACAAACCGGACTCGTCTGAAAACACAGTGGTGCTGTACAGGAAGGGCCAGAGCAGACTGTTCTTCCTAAGGAGACTCGGGTCTTTTGATGTGTGCAGCAAGCTGCTGGAAATATTCTATCAGTGCACAGTGGCCAGATTGGCTGTATTATTTGCTCTTGTGAGTCTGTACACATGTTTGTTATGTTTCTGCTGCTCTTTGCATCTGAATTACACCATGGGATTAATATAATTAATGTAATTGAATCTATCCATGGCAAGAATGGAAGATTAATCATTTCTTTCAAACATATCAATAGCTAAATGGATAACTGCTGGTGGCAAAGTTTAGTGTGTCTGCTTTACAGCTGTAAGACATTGGTTGCTACTTGAAAAAGATAATGAAATAGACTTTAGACTTGTGCTGCCCTGAATTAGGTTGTGCACAATAAATATAGTAGATGGATGAATATAATTGTTGCAAATGTGCAGAAATATTCAAGTTTTATTTACATGCCTGTTAGAGATTCACTATTTAATATTGCCTATCTTACAGCAGGCTGCATACTCCTACACTACCATTTTCAACTTTCTTCTTCCCAGCTCCACTCCTAAAGACATATTTAACCACAAACATTTTAGCATATTTTGTGAATTTCCCTTGCAGACTTTCCATTATATTGGACCGATATAATAGAATGCCAATATTTAAATGAATTACAAAAAAGTATAGTATTTTCAGTGGACCACTAGTTTGTTAGATTTTCGCAATAGCAAGCACTTTGGTCTGATTACAACACAAGCTTAAAGCACTTATGGAAAAGTTGATTTTTGCTATGAGCATAAACCTCTTAACTGTGTACCTTGAATACTGTTTCCTCTTCCTTGTAGTAAATACAAAACAACAAAGAAGCAGGACCAAATCCTTTATCCATTCCATTTTTTTCACACATTATGTTTTATGCATTCTGACACAGTATGCAGAGCTGTATGCAATACAAATAAATAAATAGGATTTTTTTATGTAAACTGAAACATTTAAAAAAGTGTAAATGAAAACAAAGCCATAACCTGTCAACGACTCTAAGAAAAGGGGAGTTTTTTTTTTTGTAATTTTCAAAATGAGAATGTCAGGAGATGAACGATCAGTTTGACAAATGCTCAAAGTATGACTGATTCCTGTCTCAAGGTGGGTAGCGAGGTGGGAGGCTGAGGAGAGAGGTGGCTTGATTTTCATAGGTGATGAAGGAAATGAAAGAGAAAAGAGCCACTCATGTTAAACACCAGAGAGAGACAAGAGAGAAAAAACAGTAGGTTGTAGTTTCAGTTTAAGTACAAGTCTTCTCTTGACTGAAAAAATGAAACCAGCACACTTGGAGGATAAAACATAACTGCTCTCTGAGTGTGCACTGTACCGAAACCTGCTGTATCAGATCTGTAATGGTATCTGTAAATCATTTACGTCTTACGATCATATTGAAACTTCACCCTCGACCCTTAAAGTGGTTAAGCCAGCGCTGTAATATTCTGAATCAAGCCATCTCGTTCTAAGAAAACATGCTAGTTGTAGGCTTACGTGAGCTTTAAATGCTCTACATCTTGTTTGTGTTAATGTGAAGTTCACTGTTTAATGTTCAGGAGATAAAATGGATCATTAATGTCTTTTCCTATGCTTTTTGTCTTTTACCACATACCATAGATTTTTTTTAAATTTGTGCTTCTCGATTCTGTGGGTATGTATTGTGAGTAATGTGCTTCTTTTAAACCATTAGTAATGTTAAATATTTAAGTAGACTACAGCTAAGTAATTCACTGTGTATTTAAACATTGAAAAACGGCTTCAAAACAGCACAAACGAGGGAATCCATATTAGGCTTCTTTTGTCATTTCTTATACTGTGGGGTCAAAGTGCAAGACTTCACGGTTTCAGTTATGGGACTTCTCAGTACTCTTATATTTTATACTTATATTTAGTGTTTATGTTTGCACAAATTACATTTATGATTAACTACTTTTGATATTAGGAAATGTTTTTGTTAAATATACAGTATGGAATAATTGTGTATAAAGTATAATTATACCTATTTTCTAAATATATATAGTATAGTACTATGTGATGAATATGTATTTGTGTGTATACTTTGTACATGTATTTGTGTGTATATATGTTTGATTTTTTTACTGTGCATGTAACACAGTGTATTTGTGTAATTTGGAAGTTTTTTTAATCTACAGCCCTTGTACGGTGGAAATGCCTTCAATTTCTTTTAGGTTACTCTTCTGTCTTACCTGAAAAAGCTTCTTCTGTTTCTTCTTCTGTTTTATAGATGCTGTATATCCATCCAAATATTTCATAGGGCCTTTTATATTCATGATATAGCACCTTCCACTTCTGTATCCATTTATTCATACATCTTGCCTTTGTATCTATCCGAACGAGCGTCTGTTTGTATTTACCACATACCCTATATAAGCTGAAGTAAAATTGCAAGCATCGCACTTGCCAATGAGTTCTCTAAACTGCTGTATTTTTGATGTTAAGCAGTGAAATATATATTACAGGAAAAATGTTTTTTTCAGCATTGAAAATAATACCATAAGATTAAATAAAAAGGTGACAAAAATTAATTCAGGCATTTTTCAAATACTTACATACAGCCACAAAAATACTACATCAGCAGTTAGCAATTTACCAATCAATCTTACCAAATGGTCTGGATTATAAAACATACTCCAGAATTTAAGATTACAATCAAGGCAAAGATTCTAATCAGATAACTTTTAAAGTGCTGGAAAATGATAGGGATCACATACATAATAAATGCCAAAACATTTGCTTAAAATGAATGGTTGTTTTATACTTCACATACTGTATGTACGAAATAGAATTACAGTAAGTGCACTTATATATATACTCATGACACATATGTATACACCCACATACAAACTATCTTCTGTCCTCAGTATGAACATTTGAAACAGGCTTGATAAAGTAACTTGCAAAATGAAGATATTTAATTTAATGCTAAGGATGTACAACCAATTTGAAATAGCATATTCATTTTCTTTTTATTATATAATATTTGTAAAATTCAAAGTACAGCATTCATCCGTATGTATGGGAAAATATCTCAAAATGATACATCATATCTAAAGCTATCTATCTATCTATCTATCTATCTATCTATCTATCTATCTATCTATCTATCTATCTATCTATCTATCTATCTATCTATCTATCTATCTATCTAGTATTGTTGAATTTGTCTGCCTGTCTACAGATTAAGGCATAAAGTTTTGGCTAACATATATGATTACCTATTATTTTGAAGTATATTTAAATGTAAGCGTGTATGTTTCAGTTTGCCTTCTAACGTTGGTGTAGGGTTTCATTGACATTTCATTCTCATCCCTAAGTAATTTATGTTTATAAATGCTGTTTGTTTCATCTTTTAACAGTCACTTGGACAGGAATATAAAAAGAACATTTACAGTAATGTATGTAGTGAATTGCTTCAATAAACATCTTTGTAAGGGTATAACTGCTTACATTTTTTAACAATTAGAGCACAAACACATTAAGTGACTACCAGTTACACAATGGCTCAGGGAGATTCAAGGAAGTAGTTCATAGATTAAAGTCTGGAGTCTAAGCTCTTAAGCCACCATGCTATAAGAAATTTTATAAATAAAATGGGGTCATTCAGTCCACAATAACCAATTTTATGCAAATTTTTTTCAGGTTGTCAAAATGCATGATATGACATATTGTTTGAAATTCCCAAAACTCATGATGAAATTAACAGCATTTCTGTCCTTCATGTGTGTAAAAAAAAGGTGACAACATTAGTTAGTTAATAAATTTCTTAGCATACGTGAAGTGAAAAGTCATACTTTCAGTTTGTCTAAGTTATGAGACTCGTTTTCTATATCTTAACAGACCCAAACACAGTCGTACAAATAGATTTTCATTAAAAAAATAAATCATTAGTTGTTGTTAATAGATTTTACACAGTTATGTCTTTGTGTATATACATCATGATAATATATAAGTATATGGTATATACTGAATTAAGAAAATTATATTTTTTCTTATCATTTGCTTGTGTAAAAGGCTTAGTTTAAGTCTTAATATAATTAACAAGCGGATAGCCAAAAATGCTTTAATATGACAAAATGTTTTAAAGTTCTGCTGTGATATTGACTCACTCTTAGCTGTTGAGAAATATGCAAGAAATACTGCACTAAGTTAAATAACAATGTGAAGGTTTTTAGACCTATATTTTCAGTACAAACATACTTTTATTTTAAAATGCAATTTCTTGTATAGGTGCTCTATTTTCCACACAATCAGTTAAACAATAGCACTAAAATATGAATACCTTAGACTGTGTTGGCTGGGATTGGCTCCAGCAGACCCCCATGACCCTGTGTTTGGATTCAGCGGGTTAGAAAATGGATGGATGGATAAATAAGTCACACCACCTGACAAAAGAAGAGAACCTTTTATTTTTCAAATAGAAGCCCAAGAAGGCAAATTTGTGGGGTGTCAAGGAATGGAAGAAGTGACAGAGAGGAGATGTGGTTCTTTCAAACACTAGCTGGAGAGGATAGTTAAGTTATCAATAGTGCAGGGGCCAAAGTAGAACAGTGCTTTTATTTATTGGTATTTAGATTCCTAGTTTACAGTAGGAATAAAAAATAACAATTATCACCATCATACCTTTTCTTTTCAGCATTTGCACTGAGTTAATTTGTAAGGTATAGACTTTCTAATCAATCTGATCTAAAGGCAGGTAGACTATAAACTGATTAAAAAAATGAAACTCAACCTGAAAATATATGATGAAAATAAGTATGTAGCTCACATGGTCAAATAAAACCTTAGCAGGCTTTTTTTATAAAGGTCCATAACCACACTGAAGAACAAAAAAAAACAATTAAAGTGCTCTAAATGAATGAAATACTGTAATTAGAAAATCAATATATATCCTGTGAACCATGTAAAAGGTTCTTTCAATTTTTTTTTATTTTTTATTTTTTACAAACAGCCTGAAGCTCAGGTTGGTTTTCGGTTTCTCAGAAAAACCAGTAAGCGGCACTTCGCTTGAGACCGGTGAGAGCCTTTGGATATATGGAAAACTATTGCAGAAATGGGTACATTTAAGGTTGTTATTAGTAATTTTTAATAGTCTGCAGTTACTTCATCTTGAATAATATTTTAAATATTTTTAGGAGACGGTTAGTAACTGGTTTAATAAAAATACTGGTTTTATCTACGCATCTGCCTGTTTATATTCTTGTTGGCACTGTGATAACTGCACATACTTCAGCTGTCAAAAACATTTATAAATAGTCAAACTATTTATGAATAATTATATGCTGTCTTAGGATGGTTTTTGTTATAGCAAAGCTGTATAGGAAATAAAGGTATGATTGTTTCAGCTGTTATTTAGATATTTATTTGTCTGCCATTCTATCTGCCTATATATACTTGTCTATCTTCTTTGTTAGTTAATTTTTATGATTATTTGCTACTTTCTCATGCTTCACTGAAGCACCATTGATGTTAAGTGGTTTGAATCAGTAGATCCATCATACTACTTGTTCAATTAAAAGTAAAAATTAGAGTATGCTCAAGTAAAAAAAAAATTAAATTAAATTAAAAGATACATTTTGACATTATAGCCTTTACAACCGCCACATATACTGATTACTGGAGCCATTTGAATGCAGCATTATTGAAGTTTCTTTTTACAGAAATATGTTGGGTGGTATTTTTTTCTTTTTTTAACATACAGTATGTGGGAAATGCAGAGATGATATTGTAAGGGCAAGAAAAAGAATCAATACATTTATTTCTGTTCAGTTAAAACAGCCTCAAACTGGTTAGAACTTGAAAATGTGTTTTGTGTTCTCATAAAAGTTTACTTCTTTGTGTATAATTTTACCTGATTATTTTCCTAAAACTATAACAGGAAATTAAGAATCTGCAGCAGTGCTTGGACACTGCTTCACTTTGACTTGGATACCTTTTAATATACAGAATGCACTATTTACATGTGACAAGTAGTAGCACCGTGGTGTAGTAACTAATTATTTTTCAGCTCTAGGGAATTGTGTTTGATTATCAGACCAGTCATTGTCTGTGTGGTATTTGCATGTCCACTCTGTGTTACTGTGGGTTTTTCTGAGTTTGATGGTTTCCTGCCACTTCCCAGAGATGTCTGGTTAGATTAACTGGCAATTACAAATAGATTCAGTTTTTGTTTCACCCAGGATTGTTTTTGCCCTAAATCCAGTTGTACTAAGATAGACACACTATTTTGTAATGGAAAAGCAAATTACAAAAAAGGATGGATCTGAACATAGATAATAAGGAATGACAATAATCATGATTACTGGTTCTAACCATCTGACGCTGCAGCAGAGGAAGAGAATGAAAGATAAAAAGATCAGTATAAAACTGTAAGCCATTTTAGAAAAAAATGCCCTTTAGTATTTTGTATTTATAAGTAACAAGTAAACTAGCATCTTTTGTATTTGTAAATTTTCTGGAACTATAAGTGTTAACACTAACTAATAAAATGTTGAATGCTGCTTCTGTTCATATTAATCAAGCATATTACAGGTAATATGTTTAATATTCTAGTATCAACCTTTCATCCATTTCTTGAAACCTATTAATATAGCTCAGGAGGACAGACATTGACATCCTGACAGCATTGGGTGCAAGCCTTGAACAAGCTCTGGATAAAGTGTCAGCCTATCACTGGACACACTTACACACACCTGAGCTCATTCACAAGTGGTCCATTCTGAATTGTGTATCAACCCAACATGAATGTTTTTGGGGTGTGAGAGGAGAATTGGAAAATAGGACAAAAACACACAAACACAGGTAGAATATGCAAATACTGCACAGTAAATTACCCGGCTTTAATTTCACACCGATTAGCTACATTAAAATTAATAAACATGACATTTTAAACATGTGGGCGGGGGACTCCGGAGAAACAGTAGACAAAAGTAAAGAAAAGAAACGTCTCTGATCAGAGCATCTATGAAGTGACAATTACCTCCAGCAGTACACTGGGAGATAATATGAATAATGTGAA